>NC_140999.1:114593154-115029671 GCF_052327205.1 Somniosus microcephalus
ACGGATAAAGGGTAAGTCGTGCGCACGATCCCCCGCCGACCCCCCCGCCGACCCCGCCAGCCCCGACAACCGCCGACCCCGCCAGCCCCGACAACCGCCGACCCCGCCAGCCCCGACAACCGCCGACCCCCCCGCGGACCCCGCCGGCCCCGACAACTGCCGACCCCGCCAGCCCCGACAACCGCCGACCCCGCCAGCCCCAACAACCGCCGACCCCCCCGCGGACCCCGCCAGCCCCGACAACCGCCGACCCCCCCCGCGTACCCCGCCGGCCCCGACCCCCGCCGACCCTGACTGACTTACGCTGAGCGTCAGCGTAAGTCGTGCGCACGACCCCCCGCCGATCCCCCCGCGGACCCCCGCCGACCCACCTTCCGAAATCCGAATTTCTCCTTTAACCGAAACTCGGCTGGTCCCGAGGTTTTCGGATAAAGGATAGTCTACCTGTACTACTGAAGAACTATAATGGACAGAAAATAAATAGCTTAGGTGTATGCACACTCAAAGTGACAGTCAAAGACAAAGTGCATAATCTCATGTTTTCTGTTGTGGCTGAAGGACTTGATTCACTACTAGGTGACATAGCTTGTGAGGACTTAGAACTGGTCAAGAGAGTCTACCGTATAAACTGTGCCATAAGCAGACCAGATGAATCGTTGGATTCTGTAGTGAGTAATTTCCAGGATGTGTTCAAAGGATTTGGAGCTCTACCATTCACTTATAAGATCCAGCTAATGGAGGATGCTCAGCCAATGGTACATGCTCCACAGAGAGTTCCAGCACCCCTGCGTGACCAGCTCAAGAAAGAACTGGACAGAATGACCACACTAGGAGTCATCAGGAAAGTCGAAGAGCCAACAGACTGGGTTAACTCCATGGTATGTGTAAAGAAAAAGAACAATGATCTAAGAGTATGCATGGATCCAAAGGACTTAAATGCAAACATAAAACGTGAAGACTACCAGATTCCCAAGCGAGAAGAAATCACCAGTGAAATGTCAGGTGCCAGATACTTCACAAAGCTCGATGCCTCACAAGGATTTTGGCAACTAAAACTGGATGAAGAGAGCACCAAATACTATATCTTCAACACACCATTTGGCAGGTTTTGTTTCCTCAGAATGCCTTTTGGGATAATATCTGCATCTGAAATCTTTCATAGAGCGATAGAACACATAATTGAAGGTCTGGAAGGAGTTCGGGTCTATGTTGATGACATCATCATCTGGGGCTCCACACTGAAAGAACACAATGAGAGACTGACTAAAGTGCTACAGAGCATACGCCAGAATGGACTGAAGCTCAACAAAGCCAAGTGTCAGTTTGGCGTCCAGGAAGTCACTTTCCTAGGAGATAATCTATCTGGTAAAGGAATAGAGCCAGATATGGAAAAAGTAAACGCCATACTCAGCATGCCCCGACCCACTGACAAAAAAGGAGTGCTACGCATCATGGGGATGATAAACTTCATTGGAAAGTTCATTCCTAACTTGTCAGCCAAGACAACCTGTCTGTGAGACCTGCTACATAAAACAAATGAGTTCGCATGGACAGAAAGACATGAACAAGAGTGGATGAACCGCAAAGCAGTGCTGACAACCACACCTGTACTCACGTTCTTTGACCCAACAAAGAGAATCAAAGTGTCAACGGATGCATCAAAAGATGGCCTAGGCACAGTCTTGCTACAAGCAGAGGGTGAAGATTGGAAGCCTGTTGCCTATGCCTCCAGGTCTATGACTGACTCTGAGTGTCGATACGCCCAGATTGAAAAGGAATGTCTAGGCTTGGTAGTTGGACTAGAAAAGTTCCATGGCTACATATATGGACTTCCCACCTTCACAGTTGAGACAGACCACTGCCCACTAGTTGCCATCATATAAAAAAAATCTGAATGGGATGTCTCCAAGGATTCAACAACTCATGATGAAGCTGCAAAGATATGACTTTGAACTGATCTACACACCAGGCAAACACACGGGGCTAGATTTTCAGTTGCTTGCGCCAGCAGTTAGCGCCTTAAGAGAAGTGATTTTCGGGCGCTATGCGTGTAGCGCCCGGGCGCAGCGCAGTTTGCGCCCCGCCCCAAATTAAGTTGCCCGTTAGCGCTGGCGCAAGGTTTAGCGGCCGCCCGGATGTGCGCGCAGAAAATGACGTCACATCCTCGTGCAATGCCCTTTGGCCGCCCCGAATCCAAACTTCAGTCGGACCGCCCCATTGTGCGGCTGGCGTCCAGAGCGTTTGTAAAATGGAACGCAACACACCCTGGGGAGCGCAAATTAAAGGGCACTCCTCCTGCACTATAACGGTGCACCTATGTTTCCGGCCACCACCTCCTCCTCCTCCTCCTCCTCCTCCTCCTCCTAAAAAAACACATGCACCCTTCCCCTTTAAGAGCTCACTGGCACCAGAGTGTCTGCCGTGCGCTGCGCCCGAGCTCGGGTGTTGCGCTCTGCACCGCCAGCTTAGCGCCTAAAGATAGTAGTGGAACGCCACTTTTAGCGCTCCACCAACCTCTTCGGGCGAAGCCACTGAATTTCCGGCAACGGGGCGCTACTTTGGGGCGGGCGCTAACTTCGGGCGGGCGCTAAGGTTAGCGCCCCAAAACTGTCTATACTGAAAATCTAGGCCATAGTGTTAGCAGATGCACTATCCCGAGCACCCACAATGAGTCATGTGAGCTCTACTGAGGAAGACATGGATGTTCATGTGAGTATGGTCACTGCTGCGCTGCCCGTGTCAGACACAAAAATCAAAGCAGATAGCAGAAGAAACAGTAAAAGATACAGGCCTAGATTTTCAGTATAGACAGTTTTGGGGCGCTACCCTTAGCGCCCGCCCGAAGTTAGCGCCCGCCCCAAAGTAGCGCCCCGTTGCCGGAAATTCAGTGGCTTCGCCCTAAGAGGTTGGTGGAGCGCTAAAAGAGGCGTTCCACTACTGTCTTTAGGCGCTAAGCCGGCGGTGCAGAGCGCAACTCCCGAGCTCGGGCGCAGCGCACGGCAGACACTCTGGTGCCAGTGAGCTCTTAAAGGGGAAGGGTGCATGTGTTTTTTTCAAAGGCAGAGTCTGGGGGCGAAAAGAGGATGATGATGATGAGGAAGAGGAGGAGGAAGAGGAGGAGGAGGAGGAGGAGGAGGAGGAGGAGGAGGAGGAGGAGGAGGTTGTGGTGGTGGTGGCCGGAAACATTAATACACCGTTCACAACAACACACTGGATCCTTCCACACAACACATGCAGACTGCCTTCTATAGAGCAGGAGGAGGGCCCTTTAATTTGCGCTCCCCAGGGTGTGTTGCGTTCCATTTTACAAACGCTCTGGACGCCAGCCGCACAATGGGGCGATCCAACTGAAGTTTGGATTCGGGGCGGCCAAAGGGCGTTGCACGAGGATGTGACGTCATTTTCTGCGCGCGCATCCGGGCGGCCGCTAAACTTTGCGCCGGCGCTAACGGGCAACTTAATTTGGGGCGGGGCGCAAACTGCGCTGCGCCCGGCCGCTACACGCATAGCGCCCGAAAATCACTTCTCTTAAGGCGCTAACTGCTGGCGCAAGCAACTGAAAATCTAGCCCTTAATCTTTGAGCACAAAGAAAACTATAATAAAAGAATGAAAAGCTTAGAGTTCATAAAGTAAAGCTTTGAAAATGTGTTGACTGTTGTGAAGATGTTTATGTGGTTATGATTGATTGATATTGATTTTGTTTAACCTCTAAGGAAGGGGGATGTAATGATCAGTAACATATCATTCTAGAATGGTACACTAGGTGGAGCTGTATGATTAGTAAGGGACTACCCACAAGGCAGTAGTCAGGATGGATGCCTGTACAATAGTCCACATGGCTGAATAAATGACTAGCTCAAGCTAGCTGTTCATAATGAAAACGTCTATTTATTTATGAACATAACAAGCTATTATCATTATCTTGACAAAACCTCTATTCCTTTTGCATTTCTGCTGAGGAGTTCACCACTAAAGGGGTTAAAGTTCACTTTTATGTTACGTGTTTAGTTTTCAATAGCTTGCACAGGTCAGCGGGGTACTTGCATGCTCTGCCGAGTGTTTAACAATTATTATTTTAATAGAGCTGCCAAGATTGATGAGCTAAACCGAGCGAAGGAAACCACTGGTGTTGCTTTAGTGGTGTGTGAGACTAGCGTCAGTCACCTTGCCTGCACTCTGCACCTCAGTCAAATGTGGCAGAAGTGAAATGCAAGCCACCACAAAAGCTGCCTGTCAAAACAGACACAAGAAGGCAGGGATGAAAAATTAATGTTGGTCATCTTTGTCAGATCGTAAGATTAGATCCCTGCTCAAAAGAGAAACAGAAAAAGCTGCTGCAAGAATGGCCACTTTTAGATAGCTGACATATGGCATCGGATATATGGCACAGAAACAGGCTATTTGGCCCAACCAGTCCATGCCAGCATTTATGCTCCACTCGAGCCTCCTCCCGTCTTTCCTCATCTAAATCTATTAGCGTAACCCTCTATTCCCTTCTCCCTCATATGCTAGCCTCCCCTTAAATGCATCTATACTATTCGCTTTAACCACTCCCTGTGGTAGCAAGTTCCACATTCTCACCACTCTTTGGGTGAAGAAGTTTCTTCTGAATTCCCTATTGGATTTCTTGGTGACTATCTCATATTGATGGCCTCTAGTTATGCTCTTCCCCACAAGTGGAAACAGTCTCTCTCTATCCACTCTCAACATTTTTCATAATTTTAAATACCACTATTAGGTCAAGAGAAAAGAGACCCAGCCTGTTCATCCTTTCCTGATATGTATACCCCCGCATTTCTGGTATCATCCTTGTAAATCTTCTCTGCACCCTCTCCAGTGCCTCTATATCTTTTTTATAATATGGCGACCAGAACTGTACGCAGCACTCTAAGTGTGGTCTAACCAAGGTTCAATACAGGTTTAGCATAACTTCTGTAAGATTCGCAAAATTTCTACATTTCCCCAAAGGTTATTATTAATAAAAGGGACCCTGCATGGACATTTTGAAAAGGGTACCCAAAGATGGCGTCCGCACCTCGTGGCCAAAAGCCTGCAAGATTTTAAAAGCTTGGGCTCTGTGGCACAAGCAGCTTTTGGGAAATCGTAACCAAAGCTGCAGTTTCTGTGAAGAGAGGCTTTTGTATTTTGAAAAGCAGACAGGACTTTGAATATGCATTAAGTCAAATCGGAGACAGATCAAAACCAGTTAGGCCTATACTCAAGGCCATCAAGTTGTTTGCATAAATAATCGGAAACAGCTTAGAGAAGCCATCAAGGCTGGTCAGGCTGATTAAGATGTATTAATAACAAAACAACTCAGACATCGGGTCAGTGGGTGCGATACCGGCCATCTAAAAACAGTTAGTTTAAATTGCTACAATTATTTAAACTAGCCCGCCAAGATTGGGACAAAGAACTAAACTGATCTGGCGCACAGATAAGGGCCATCCGAAGGAGTATAATTGTAGGCCCACTAGCAACTGATGCTCTCTTCTCTCTCTGCTCTCTGCCCTTGCTCTTGGCTCCTGCTCCGGCCCCTCGCCCTCGTGGCTGCTGCTCTTCCCCCGCCCCGCGCTTACCGCCTGGCCACTGCCCATGCCTTTCCCATCTCATCAGGAACGCCCGGCCTTGCACCAGGCAGACACGGACAAACCAGGCCAGGCGAGGCAGGACGAGACGAGGCGAGGTGGTGAGGGAAGACGAATTGGGAAGACAATTGAAGAGATGCTTCGAATAATCGGGCCTTCAATCCAGCTGACCAGCGACTATCTTCATGCAAACTCCAACTGCCGGCCGAGGAAGAGGAACCATCATCCCTGCGAGGTAAAGTACCCAAGCAGAGTCTTTAACTTTTGGGTACTTGTACCTGGACGACGCCCTTGCAGCACCCCGAGACCACGTGACAACGGCAGGCCCCGGAGAGCACAAACAGCGAACCCCAAGCCCCACCGCTGTTTGAATTCAGCAGATCTTTGATTGGTGAGCATGAATTCTGGCCCCTCATAGCTTAATCTAGTTAGGTATAAGGGGTGGGATAAGGATAAGGGGATTGTTAAGATAGTTGTTTTCCCTCGATGTGCCGTGTGTTCCCCATTCCCTGTATAACTATAGTTATTTGCATTTGCCTGTAATTTTTATACCAGTAACTTCTCGTAAGACTGTGTTATTTTCTGTTCAATAAAATCTTGGTTTTCTCACATCCAAATCACCTGCCTACTCGAGACTTTTCTGTATCGCTGCCTGTACCTAAGTCTGGTGGCTAGAACCCAGAGGTGTGGGAGCGATTCGAACCACTCATAAAGTCAGGGGCATAACTGACTGGGCGTACGCGCCACCCCACACCACCCCGTACACTTCCCTACTTTTCAATTCTATCCCTCTAGAAATAAACCCTAGGGCTTGGTTTGCTTTTTTTATGGCCTTGCTAACCTGTGTCTCAACTTTTAGTGATTTGTGTATTTGTACTCCTGGATCGCGTTGTTCCTCTACCCCACCTAGACTCGCACCCTCCAAGTGATAAGTGACCTCCCTATGCTTCCTAACAAAATGTAATGCCTCACATTTATCTGTGTTGAACTTCATTTGCCAATTATATGCCCATTCTGCAAGTTTATTAATGTCCTCTTTTAACTTGTTGCAGTCCTCCTCGGTATTGACTATTCCCCCCCCCCCCCAATTTGGTGTCATCCGCAAATTTAGAAATTGTGGGGGCTAAATTCTGTTGATTTGCGCCTCCTGTTAGTGCCCTAAGAGGGTGCTAACGGGGTGCAAATCAACTAGCGCCTGGGCGCGACACCGCTAATGCCTGCTGCGAAATTCAGCGGGAGGTTAGCGGTGGCGCTAACTGTTAGCGCTGCGCCGCTGGTGATGATGTCATTGCCATGCGCAGCGCCACGCTCGCGCCCCGGCTGTAATATTGGGTGGCGCCCCCTGACTTACCGCCGGACGCAATGTCCGACAGGGTCAGGGGGTCCTACCTGCAGCTGGGACGGCGTTAGTTAAAGGGAAGGTGGCGGGTGGCCATTTTTGTTGCTGGCTGGCTGCCAGCACCTGCCCGGCTGCCAGCACCTGCCCCTATTGCTGTTCCTGGCCCCCGTGAAGCCCCCCCGCGGGGTGCCGGCTGCTCTGCATGAGCCCAGCACTCCTCTTGAGCGCTGGGCTCATTTGCCGGCACTCCCGATCCTGGTGTCCCAGCTGGGCACCGGGATGCATTGCGGCAGGCCCCTCCCCTTTAAGAAGGGGGAGGAAGGGCTGCAGTACTACTGTGCAAAGTGCATGCGCTGTGGCACGTAGCACTGCGGTTTTGGCTCACAGCACCCCAAGAGGAACGTGGGGCGCTTCCAGTAGCGCCCCTTCTCCCTCTCAGGGTGCTACCTAGGAAAATCGGCCGTGGGGTACTAACTTTTTCGGGGCACTAAAATTAGCACCCCGGTGAAGCTGGCGCCCCAAATGGGGTGCTACCTAATTTTTGCCCCTGTGTTTTTTATTCCTAAGTCTAAATTGTTAATCTAAATTGTGAACAGCAGTGGTCCCAGCACTGATCCTTGTGGAACATCACTACCCACCTTCTGCCACTCTGAATGCCACTGTGAATGCATTGTGATTTCGTTGAGTGTAAGAGGTAGGGCCAAATAGACTGCTACAAAATTACTTACTCTGGGCCATATTTTCCTTTTTATGAATGTAGCAAAAAAAAAACTTTTTTTTATTATTTCTCATCCGCTAACAAAATGGCAGAAATGCACTATGAGAACAGAAAGCAGCCAATCACACTGCACCGATAATAATGAACCATCAACATATCTTGAGCAGCTAACAAGCCACCTAACTGGTGTAAAGGTCTGTACAATCTTGTTATGGTGAACTCAATACAAAATGATTGAGTGGCAAGTGTAAAAATCCTGTATATCCAAATTTTTGAGGATGCAACTGGTAAAATAGATAAGGGAGAACCAGTGGATGTGGTGTATTTGGACTTTCAAAAGGCTTTCGATAAGGTCCCGCATAAGAGATTAGCGTGTAAAGTTAAGGCACATGGGATTGGGGGCTAGGTATTGACTTGGATAGAGAACTGGTTGGCAGACAGAAAGCAAAGAGTTGGAATAAACGGGTCTTTTTCCGAGTGGCAGGCAGTGACTAGTGGGGTACCGCAGGGATCGGTCCTTGGACCCCAGTTATTCACAATATATATTAATG
Organism: Somniosus microcephalus; assembly: GCF_052327205.1. Lineage (NCBI taxonomy): Eukaryota > Metazoa > Chordata > Chondrichthyes > Squaliformes > Somniosidae > Somniosus > Somniosus microcephalus. Next base: position 114,601,352 of record NC_140999.1, read on the forward strand.
ATCTAGACAATGGAACTAGCTGTAATATCTCCAAGTTTGCAGACGACACAAAGCTGGGTGGGCGTGTGTGCTGTGAGGAGGTTGCCGAGAAATTCCAGGATGATTTGGACAGGTTGGGTGATTGGGCAGAAGCATGGCAGATGCATAATAACGTGGATAAATGCGAGATTATCCACTTTGGTGTCAAAAACAGGAAGGCAGATTATTATCTGAATGGCAATAGATTGGGAGAAGGGGAAGTGCAACGAGACCTAGGTGTCCTTGTGCACCAGTCACTGAAGGTAAGCATGCAGGTGCAGCAGGCGATTAAGAAGGCAAATGGTATGTTGGCCTTCGTAGCGAGAGGGTTTGAGTACAGGAACAAGGGTGTCTTGCTGCAGTTGTACAGGGCCTTGGTGAGACCACATCTTGAGTATTGTGTGCAGTTTTGGTCACCTTATCTGAGGAAGGGTGTTCTTGCCATGGAGGGAATTCAGCGAAGGTTCACCAGGCTGATACCTGGGATGGCAGGAATGACATATGAGGAGAGATTGGGTCGATTGGGCTTATACTCGCTGGAGTTTAGAAGAATGAGAGGGGATCTCATTCAAACTTATAAAATTCTGACAGGTCTGGGCAGACTAGATGCAGGAAGGATGTTCCCGATGGTCGGGGAGTCCAGAACCAGGGGTCACAGTCTAAAGATAAGGGGTAAGCCATTTAGGACAGAAATGAGGAGGAATTTCTTCACCCAGAGAGTGGTTACCCTGTGGAATTCTCTACCACAGAAGGCAGTAGAGGCCAATTCATTAAATATATTCAAGAAGGAGTTAGATATATTTCTTAAGGCTAAAGGGATCAAGGGATAGGGCGAGAAAGCAGGGACAGGGTACTGAATTTGGATGATCATCCATGATTGCATTGAATGGCGGAGCAGGCTCGAGGGGCCGAATGGCCTACTCCTGCTCCTATCTTCTATGTTTCTATGGTTCTATGTTTACCTGCTTGTCCCTCTCGGTTATATAATAAACAAGATTTGGTTGTGGTAAGATTCATTATTTATTTCATTTAGCTTTATAGTTTCATTGATTGTATTGAACAATTTCATTGTGATAGAGCAGTTTGTTCAGTGTTTATGACATTATTGAGGCTGCTTCTGTTTGGGTAGTGTCTGATTTTTGAATAAGAGAATTATTTCATATTTTCTCCCTGTGCCATGCACTGTTGAGAAACCTTGGTGCTTGTTCTGGCACAGTTCCACCACTGTGCAAGCAGCTGGGTGTGAGGAGCAGATCTTTCCCTGCCCTGTAGCGAAGCATTTGACCTTGAAATGGCATAGCTGAGAGCAGCAGGAATCTGGTACCCACCACGTGAAGCCATGCAGGATCCTGTAATGAACACCACCACCGCAACCCCCTCACCTCCCACCAACCACCACCTGTGCATTGGTTGTCCTGTACCTTGGGAATATTACAATGTGTTAACCACAGACGTACTTTTTTTTTCAAAAGGGGAATATATTTGGCAGGTTTTTGAGCTGGAGAATGGAATATTTTCCGCTCTACGTACTTCGTCAACACCAGTCTTTTCCAAATCAAGTATAGCATGGGTCAAATGTGGAAGAAATCTCTGTGATCTGCCTTGATGCTGCTTCATGGAGCACCATCCTGTAGGATGCATTCCTCCCCCCGCCACGGTAAAAATTGGGCTATGAAATATAAAAACCCAGAACAGCAGAGCCTGCAAAAAGGGCTCGGCAATAAAGGGTTAATTCAAACATTGCAGCCGAAACTACGACTGGATCACAGACAATCTAAAATCTGAACAAGTACATTGGCATATTCATGTACCTTAAGTGGTTACATTGTTCACCTTGGGCCATGGTATCAGTGCAGGCCTAAGACAATGGGCCAGGCCTTGAACCATTTGAATACGAATGTTAACAGAAACCAACAACTGCACATATGCAGTCACTTTGGGATGGTTGCATTGTCAGAAATGTATCAATGGACAATACGAAGGACAGTTCACACAATTTGAAATGGCCATCGTATGCTCAGGAGGGGGGCCAGGAATTGTGTTTCAAGATGCAAGTTGGTTTTGGTTTAATAAAAGATCACTTCGAAGACAGTGGTGTGGGAAGCCAATGGCAGAACAGTGAACAGAGAGATTCGGGCCTACAATCAACTCCAAGAGACAGCCAATCGGGAGTGGTGATTGTATGTTTCAGTCAAATCATAGAGGGGTTTTTTGTGATTGAGTCTGAGTAACTTTATTTGTAACAGTCAAATCGCAGACGGGATTAACTGTGTCATATTGTGTCGATGCAAATGACCTTTGTATTTTGGGGTTGTGAGCCTGATATAAATCATAGGGATTTATACTGGGGAATTAATTGTGTGCGTTCAATAAACAAACAAATCAAAGGTTGAGCCAAAACCCTGTGTCGTGTGTATTTTGTTCTTATAAATCCTGACGTCCAAGAACTGTGTGTAACGGGGGACCAGTATTGGAGAAAACCCCTTACAAGCCTCATGGAAGAAGTGTTTGGAAAAGCTTTTCTTGTTTGCGCTGTGATGACAATGCCATGGAAACTGCCTCTGCAATGGGAGTCAAATTTGCATTGGGCGGCAGCGCAATACAGGTGATAGCGAATCAGCAGCCTGTTTTACACTCCGCCCAATTTTCATTTCCATTGGACTCTTGACAGTTGTCATTTTGAAATGGTCCAAGTGGAAGCCAATGCAGCCAAAGCAGCACAGCTGGCAATGCAAGGAATGGACTGTTCTAAAGCTACCGATGAAATGAATAGAACTTGCAAGCTGCACTGTGAAATGAAGCAATTAGAGGCCATGGTGTATGGTCTTACCATTGATTTGATTTAATTTAATTGCAATTAATTAAAGGGTAAGTCATGGCAGGACAGCCCGGTACCATGGTATGCTCCTCCTGCGCTATGTGGGAACTCAGGGACACTTCCTGTGTCCCTGACAACTATGTGTGCAGGAAGTGTGTCCAGCTGCAGCTACTGGCAGACCGCATTGCGGCGCTGGAGCTGCGATTGTATACATACTGGACCATTCGCGAAGCTGAGGACGTCGTGAATAGCGCGTTTAATCGGTTGGTCACACCGCAGGCAAAGGTTGGACAGGCAGAAAGGGAATGGGTGACCAACAGACAGAGTACTAGGCACAGGCAGGTAGTGCAGGGGTCCACTGTGGACATCCCCCTCTCAAACAGATACACAGGAAACTTTCGATTTACCGGCACCTAAATGACTGGAAATCTCGGTTAACCGGCAAAATTCAGGAGTAGGTTCAGGTAAGCTTTACTTCATATTCTACTTGCCTTCCTCGATCTGTTGCTGTGCAAGGGTGTGGCTGCAGCTGTTGCTAAGTTACAGAGATGCTTGGAACTTGTGGCCATTGTTCTGAACCTGTTGCTAAGCAACAGGATTTGTTGCTTTATACGGAGCTCTCAGCTCTCCGTATCTTTTACTATAGCTTTCGGTTATCCGGAACTTTTGATGAACCGGCATCACGTCGGTCCCGTCGGTGCCGGATTAAAAAAAGTTTCCTGTACCGCTTTGAGTGCTATTGGGGGGGATGGCTTATTAGAGGAAGGCAGCAGCAGCCAACTTCCTGGCACCAGGGGTGGCTCTGCTGTACAGGATGGGAGGGGAAAAAAAGGAGGGCTAGAGCTATAGTAATAGGGGATTCTATTGTAAGGGGAATAGATAGGCGTTTCTGCGGCCGCAAACAAGACTCCAGGATGGTGTGTTCCCTCTCTGGTGCAAGGGTCAAGGATGTCTCAGAGCGGCTGCAGAACAACTTGGAAGGGGAGGGTGAACAGCCAGTTGTCATGGTGCATATAGGTACCAACGATATAGGTAAAAAATGGGATGAGGTCCTAAAAGCTGAATATAGGGAGTTAGGAGGTAAATTAAAAAATAGGACCTCAAAGGTAGTAATCTCAGGATTGCTACCAGTGCCACGTGCTAGTCAGAGTAGAAATAGAAGGATATTTCAGAGGAATACGTGGCTAGAGGAATGGTGCCAGGGGGAGGGATTCAAATTCCTGGGACATTGGAACGGTTCTGGCGGAGGTGGGACCAGTTCAAACTGGACGGTTTGCACCTGGGCAGGGCCGGGACCAATGTCCTAGGGGGAGTGTTTGCTAGTGCTCTGGGGGAGGGTTTAAACTAAAATGGCAGGGGGTTGGGAACCTGAGCAGGGGGACAGAGGAAAAGGAAACAAGGATAAAAGCAAAAGATAGGAAGGAGAAAAACAAAAGTGGCAGTCAGAGAAATCAACGGTTTAAATTAAACATGGCCACAGTAAATAATGGGCTAGAAATTGACTTTGGGGCGGTCAGCTCGCTTGCGCCCAGAAATTACCGCTGCGCGCGGAGCCACTTGCGCCCGCCGGAAATTCACTTTCAGCGCCCCAAGTCGAAGCCGGCCGCAAATCAAGGGTTTCGGCGCACCCGCTTGGGGCGCTGAAACTGAATATCGGCGCGCTAAGTGCCGCAGCGCCACCCGCTGCGGAGCGGCAGGCTGCGGTACTGCAGGCCTTCCTCCCTCTCTTAAGGGGGAGGTGCCTGCAACAGCACGATCGCCGCTCGCTAGTGCCGGCAAATGAGCCCGGCACCACGGAGAAGTGTCGGGCTCCCGGAAAACAGCCGGCAATGCCGCGGGGGGGGTGGAGGAGGCCGGGGAAGGAGGTGCGGGCAGGCGGCCGCCGAAAAAGCGGCCGGCCGCACATCCGCCTTAACTCGCCCGACTACCGCATCAGGTAGGCCCCGTTTTCTGGCCGCAATATGGCGGTCGGGCTGGTAGCGGGGCGGTAGCGGGGCACTGCACACACCGATGACATCATCGGTGGCGGCGCAGCGCTACTGGCTAACGCCGCCATTACCTCACCGCTGAATATCGGGGAAAGTTTAGCAAGTGGCGCAAAAGCCCTCTTTGGGCGAAAACTGGGCGCAAAGCCAACCGAATTTCTAGGCCAATAATTCTAATAGGTCTAAGAGGGTTAAAAGGACAAGCCTGAAGGCCTTGTGTCTTAATGCGAGGAGCATTCGTAATATGGTGGATGAATTAGCTGCGCAAATAGAGGTAAACGAATATGATTTGATTGGGATTACGGAAACATGGCTCCAGGGTGGCCAAGGCTGGGAACTCAACATCCAGGGGTATTCAATATTCAGGAAAGATAGGCAAAAAGGAAAGGGAGGTGGGGTAGCATTGCTGGTTAAAGAAGGGATTAACACAATTGTAAGGAAGGATATAAACTCTGATGACGTGGAATCTGTATGGTTAGAACTGAGAAATACCAAGGGGCAGAAAACATTAGTGGGAGTGGTATATAGACCTCCAAACAGTAATGCGGAGGTTGGGGATGGCATTAAAAGGGAAATTAGAGAAGCGTGCAATAAGGGCACAGCAGTCATCATGGGTGACTTTAATCTACATATAGATTGGGCTAAACAAATTAGTAACAATACTGTGGAGGAGGGATTCCTGGAGGGTTTACGGGATGTTTTCTTGGACCAATATGTCAAGGAACAAACCAGAGATCAGGCCATCTTAGACTGGGTATTATGTAACAAGAAAGAATTAATTAGCAATCTCGTTGTACGAGGCCCCTTGGATCGGAGCGATCATAATATGATCGAATTCTTCATTAAGATGGAGAATGAAGTAGTTGACTCAGAGACTAGGGTCCTGAATTTAAATAAAGGAAACTACGATGGTCTGAGGCGTGAGTTGGGAAGGATTGATTGGGGAATGTCACTCAAAGGGTTGACGGTGGAAAGGCAATGGCAAATATTCAAAGACCGCATGGATGAACTACAGAAATTGTTCATCCCAGTTTGGCATAACAATAAAACAAAAAAGGTGACTCAACCGTGGCTAACAAGGGAAATTGGGGATAGCATAAGATCCAAGGAGAGGACATATAAATTGGCCAGAAAAAGCAGTAAACCTGAGGATTGGGAGGAGTTTATGATTCAACAAAGGAGGACAAAGGGATTAATTAAGAAGGGGAACATTGAATATGAGAGTAAGCTTGCAGGGCACATAAAAACTGACTGTAAAAGCTTTTATAGATATGTGAAGAGAAAAACATTAGTGAAGTCAAGCGTAGGTCTCTTGCAGTCAGAATCAGGGGAATTTATAATGGGGAATAAAGAAATGGCAGACCAATTAAATTCATTTTTTGGTTCTGTCTTCACAAAGGAGGACACAAATAACCTCCCACAGATGCTGGGGAACATAGGGTCTGATGAAAGGGAGGAACTGAAAGAAATCAGTATTTGTAGGGAAATGGTATTAGGGAAATTGATGGGATTAAAGGCCGATAAATCCCCAGGGCCTGGTAATCTACATCCTAGGGTGCTTAAGGAAGTGGCCCTAGAAATAGTAGATGCATTGCTGATCATCTTCCAACATTCGTTGGAATCTGGAACAGTACCCATGGATTGGAGTGTAGCTAATGTTACCCCACTATACAAAAAAGGTGGTAGAGAGAAAACGGGGAATTACAGACCGGTAAGCCTGACATCGGTAGTGGGGAAAATGCTAGAGTCCATTATAAAAGATGTAATAGCAGAGCACTTGGAAAACAGTGACAGGATCGGACAAAGTCTTGACTAATCTACTGGAAATTTTTGAGGATGTAACTGGTAAAATAGATAAGGGAGAACCAGTGGATGTGGTCTATTTGGACTTTCAGAAGGCTTTTGATAAGGTCCCGCATAAGAGATTAGCATGTAAAGTTAAGGCACATGGGATTGGGGGCAAGGTATTGACTTGGATAGAGAACTGGTTGGCAGACAGAAAGCAAAGAGTTGGAATAAACGGGTCTTTTTCCGAGTGGCAGGCAGTGACTAGTGGGGTAACGCTGGGATCAGTCCTTGGACCCCAGCTATTCACAATATATATTAATGATCTAGAAAAGGGAACTAGATGTAATATCTCCAAATTTGCAGACGGTGGGCGTATGTGCTGTGAAGAGGATGCCGAGAAACTCCAAGATGATTTGGACAGGTTGGGTGATTGGGCAGAAGCATGGCAGATGCAATATAACGTGGATAAATGTGAGGTTATCCACTTTGGTGACAAAAACAGGAAGGCAGATTATTATCTGAATGGCAATAGATTGGGAGTAGGAGAAATGCAACGAGACCTGGGTGTCCTTGTGCACCAGTCGCTGAAGTTAAGCATGCAGGTGCAGCAGGCGGTTAAGAAGGCAAATGGTATGTTGGCCTTCGTAGCGAGAGGGTTTGAGTACAGGAACAAGGATGTCTTGCTGCAGTTGTACAGGGCCTTGGTGAGACCACATCTTGAGTATTGTGTGCAGTTTTGGTTGCCTTATCTGAGGAAGGATGTACTTGCCATGGAAGGAGTTCAGCAAAGATTCACCAGGCTGATACCTGGGATGGCAGGAATGACGTATGAGGAGAAATTGGGACGATTGGGCTTGTACTCGCTGGAGTTTAGAAGAATGAGAGGGGATCTCATTGAAACTTATAAAATTCTGACAGGACTGGACAGACTAGATGCAGGAAGGATGTTCCCGATGGTCGGGGAGTCCAGAACCAGGGGTCACAGTCTAAGGATAAGGAGTAGGCCATTTAGGACAGAAATGAGGAGGAATTTCTTCACCAGAGAGTGGTGAACCTGTGGAATTCTCTACCACAGAAGGCAGTAGATGCCAATTCATTAAATATATTCAAGAAGGATTTGGATATATTTCTTAAGGCTAAAGGGATCCAGGGTATGGGGAGAAAGCAGGGACCGGGTTCTGAATTTGGAAGATCAGCCATGATCGCATTGAATGGCGGAGCAGGCTCGAGGGGCCGAATGGCCTACTCCTGCACCTATCTTCTATGTTTCTATGTCTTGTTCCCCAAGAGCAGCTTTTGCCAGTGGTTGAGGCACCTGCCCAGCCTCTTGCATAAAGCTGACTTTCATATTTCCCTGAAACCAGCATCAATTTGTATTAAGTACAGTAATTATGTTTCCCCTGAAAAAGGCCATCATTCTGAACATGATGAGAACATTGGGCAGAGTGTACAGCGGGCTGCTGATTCGCTTTCGTCTGTTTTTTTTAATTCGTTCATGGGATGTGGGCATCGCTGGCAAGGCCAGCATTTATTGCCCATCCCTAGTTGCCCTTGAGAAGGTGGTGGTGAGCTGCCTTCTTGAACCGCTGCAGTCCGTGTGGTGAAGGTACTCCCACAGTGCTGTTAGGGAGGGAGTTCCAGGATTTTGACCCAGCGACGATGAAGGAATGGCAATATATTTCCAAGTCAGGATGATGTGTGGCTTGGAGGGGAACTTGGAAGTGGTGGTGTTCCCATGCGCCCACTCCCCTTGTCGTTCTAGGTGGTAGAGGTCGCAGGTTTGGGAAGTGCTGCCCAAGAAGCCTTGGCTAGTTGCTGCAGTGCATCTTCTAGATGGTACACACTGCAGCCACAGTACGCTGGTGGTGGAGGGAGTGAATGTTTAAGGTGGTGGTTGGGGTGCCTGGTCAATGGTGACCCGCAGGATATAGATGGTGGGAGATTCGGCGATGGTAATGCCGCTGAATGTTAAGGGGCGGTGGTTAGACGCTCGCTTTTTGGTGATAGTTGTTGCCTGATACTTGTGTGGCACAAATGCTACCTGCCACTCATCAGCCCAAGCCTGAATGTCATCGAGGTTTTGTTGCATGTTGGCATGGACTGCTTCATTATCTGAGGAGTTGCGAATGGCACTGAACACTGTGCAGTCATCAGCAAACATCCCCATTTCTGACATTATAATGAAACAGCTGAAGATGGTTGGGCCCAGGACACTGCCCTGAGGAACTCCTGCAGCGATGTCCTGGGGCTGTGATGATTGATCTTCAGTCACCACAACCATCTTCCTTTGTGCTAGGTATGACTCCAGCCAGTGTTATTGGAGCTGCACTCATCCAGGCAAGTGGAGATATTCCATCACACTCCTTAATTCTGACCTTATGTTGAAGGGAAGGTAATTGATGAAGCAGCTGAAGATGGCTGGGCCTAGGACCTCCTGCAGCGATGTCCTGGGGCTGTGATGATTGACCTTCAATCACCACAACCATCTTCCTTTGTGCTAGGTATGACTCCAGCCAATGGAGAGTTTTTCCCCTGATTCCCACTGACGTCAGTTTAACTCGGCTCCTTGATGCCACACTCAGTCAAATGCTGCCTTGATGTCAAGGGCAGTCACTCTCACCTCACCTCTGGAATTCTGTTCTTTTGCCCATGTTTGGACCAAGGCTGTAATGAGGTCTGGAGACGAATGGTTCTGGTGGAACCCAAACTGGGCATCGGTGAGCAGGTTATTGCTGAGTAAGTGTTGCTTGACAGCACTGTCGACAACACCTTCCATCACTTTGCTGATGATTGAGAGTAAACTGATAGGGTTGTAATTGGCTGGATTGGATTTGTCCTTTTTTGTGGACAGGACACACCTGGGCAGCTTTCCATATTACATTGTCGGGTAGATGCCAGTGTTGTAGCAGTACTGGAACAACTTGGCTAGAGGTGCGGCTAGTTCTGGAGCACAAGTCTTCAGCACGACAGCCGGGATGTTGTCTGGGCCCATAGCCTTTGCTGTATCCAGTGCATTCAGCCGTTTCTTGATATCACGCGGACTGAATCGAATTGGCTGAAGACTGGCTTCTGTGATGGTGAGGACCTCAGGAGGAGGCTGATATGGATCATCCACTCGGCACTTCTGGCTGAAGATTGGTTGCAAATGCTTCAGCTTTGTCTTTTGCACTCTCGTGCTGGGCTCCACCATCATTGAGGATGGGGATATTCATGGAGCCTCCTCCTCCCGTTAGTTGTTTACGGATCCACCACCATTCATGACTGGATGTGGCAGGAAAATCCAAGATGAATTTTACCCCAATAGGTTTTACCACACATTTTTAGATATTACTCCTTCAACCCAATCTCAGATGGGCGCTCCTACCACACCAGCTAATCTCTCTGATCAGAGTAGCATTGTTAATTTGTGCCAAACTATGGGCTGTTTTACTCGGTGGATGTGCACTCACTATGAACTGGCTTCAGGTTGCTCAAGCTTATAAGCTGCTTACGGCTGGCAGAGAGCAAGGACTTCTATTTGTGTGTTTCAAGGGTCATGAGGTTCAGATGACATAAATATTTCCTAATAGAACTCATTAATATTTTTTATCTAGTATTTATCATACCAAGTCAAAGTACATTTATGTTGTATTGAACCCATCTGAAAGGGTCATGTGAGTAAAATCCTGCTGCATTTTATAAAAACACTGTCTTATTTACTGCTAGCAGAGCAAAATATATGGTGTTTCAATATTTACTGCGGGATTTAATTTATATTGGCCTGCACTTACCTTGCGCGCCGACTGTTGAGCTGCGGGCCCCCGTGGAATTGCGATCCTGGGTCTCCTCCAACTGCCGGCGCGCAATGCTTGCGTATCCCAGAGGCGCAGTTAGTTCGATGCATCCCCTGGGATCACGTGGGGCATGGAGAGCCAATGTTAGCAGGGAATGCTTCATTCATAAGTTTGACAGGAAGAGCTGTCAAACCTATAAATACTATAAACCCCAAAACATCACTAAAACCTCAAATAATTTTTTTTTTTAAATCACATTTTTAAAATAAACTATGGGGTCGATTTTCGTGGAGCCATCAGACGGGGTTTCAGGCATGTGGGGGGGAAAAATCCCGAATTCGGGGGTCCCGACACCATCCCGCCCAAAACCCTGCTCCACGCAACTTTCAGAGGCAGCGGGTACCCACCCCGCACTGGGACCCTCCGAAACCAGGCGGGAAGGGATTAGTGCCAATTAACTGCCTGTTAACAGGTAGTTAACAGGCAGTTTTTAGCCTAATCCCTATTTTGAGGGGTTTCGTGTGGGATTCCCGACGGCTCCAAACCACGCCAGGTTAGAACAGGCGGTCCGTCGGGTTGAAGGAGTTGGAGGGGTCGCGATGTCGGTGTTCAGGTGAGTGATGGGTGCATGAGTGCAAAGGTAAGTGTGTTTGGTGTGTCTAAAGTATGTAAAGAACTTTTACTTACCTGTACTTACCTTAACAGCCTTTCTTCCTGTAGCCGTCGGGAGCCCATCACTCAGCCGGAACTTAAAGCTGAACGGCTGCAATCTGTGAAAATTGACAGTCTTCAGCTTTGAGTGCCGGTGTGAGTTCTAACTGAGTCTGTGGAGAAGGACTCATGTTAGAACTCGGACTGTCAGTGTTTCACAGCTTCAAACTGCTGTGAAACACTGATATTTCATCTGTCAAGAACTCTTGATAGATGAAATTGCAGTCTGTGACATCACCTGTTGCCAGGTGGCCCTTAATTGGCCTGTTGAGCCCGCCGGGCGGGCTCAACAAGGTCAATCAAGGGAAAATCGCGCAGATTGGCCGGACGTCGAAGTAGGCGGGTCTAAAACCCAAAAGTTGTAGTCCAGCCTTCTTCCCGACAGCTTCGGGAAAATCGACCCCTATAAATCACATGAAATAACTATTTTAAACAATAATTTAAATTTTTGAAAACAATAATTACATTTTCTAACGGGGCTAAAAATAAACTTACCTTTCTTTAAATATTTAAAAATAATAAACCTGTGGAAAAAATGTTTTAATTTTATTTAATTCACCACTTACCTTGTTAAAAGCAGGCCTTGTGACTGCTTTTACATGTCTAACTTCTGGAGACTTACCCTCCCTGGAAAAAAAAAGTAAGTTCAATATGCATGCACTGCCTCTCCCACGCACGCGTTCCACCTCTGAACCCCTTCTTTCAGGGGAACGGAAGTGCCGGTTTCCCACGCATGCACAGTGCATGCACGAAACCGGCACTTTCGTTGGGCCTACGCGTGAGTACCCCGTGCGTACTCACGTGTTGGGACCCCAATTTCTGGGCCAATGTTAGTCATTGTTTTTAATGGTGTTGGTTGGGAAAGAAGATCTTGAATGCAAGATTGTAAAATACTTTTAAGTTTTCGTTAAGTTTAATGTAAAATCCAGACATAAAGCATTTACCAATAGAGCCTTGAAAACTGCTCTTCATTATTAATGGTACACAAATTCTGATTTAACTTTTGTACAAAATGTCTGTATATTTGGTGAACAATATATTTGCTGTGCTTAAGACAGCCCACCTACTTTCTGGCAAATAACCCGAAAACGAACTATGACCCACTGTTGCAAATTTAGGGTTTCGGATTCAGCAGTGCTGTTCAATCCTATAAGTGGTCTGAGGGTCTTGTGTTCAGGTGTGTGCCCATATTCTGCAATATCTAATCGTACGACAGTGTAACCCAGGGCTGTAAAAATAACACTCCTTGGTTATCATGGCTTTCACACATCTCAAGTATGTTTCTCCAATCTTTCAGCAGGCGGACTGAAATCTATTTTGTGAGACTAAGGTAGATATGAATTATTAAGCTGCTTTATTTTACAGTCAGTGAAGTGACCATAAAAAGTAATAATTGTAATTGAATCTCCCTTACCTCACTTAAACTTCAGTTGCTTTTGAGCATATAAGAACATAACGAACTATGCCACACTACCCAATGTTAGTGCGATAACTTGACCTTTTGTCCGGTTAGTCTCCTGGTTCTGATCAATGCTGATGGGTGAACTTTCCCTTGCCAGGGCAGGCTTCCTCCCCGGCCCTAACGGGAAATACTGATCATCAAGTTTCTCTTTGTCCCTCCTTCCCCCTCATGTGTTCACAGCAAAAGGTAGGGCTGTCCCTCAAAAAACCTCCTTCAGGATTTTGGACCTCTCGGCCTGTCAACAAAACTGGCTACTGCACTCCACCCAGCCCCTCCCCCTGGCATGTGGATTCATCTGGGATGAGTTCATTGATTTTTATTGCCTTGGTTCAAAATGATCTGCGAGAGAAACATTCCACAAACTGGTCCGTCCAGCATTAATACACATTTTCAATGCCAGGCTCGTTAACAAATAAACAGATGCAGCAGCTAAGTGGACAGAGGGAAAGGAACACAAGAAATACTTAGAGAAGGCAGTTTGGCTGATGTGTTTCAAAAAGCAGATCCAGCTTTTGGACAGGCTCGTTGCAGCACAGGCAGTCGAGCTGAGGGAGTCAGCCCTGGAGATCCAGGATAAGGCTCTAGCAGGGGAGAAGTTATTAGTAGCTTTGCAGGCCTTGAATCAGGAGAGAGTACATTTAATGGGAGAACACAAGACCCAGTTGGAATACCTACGGTGCCAAGTCACCGAGGCCAAGGGAAATGAGTTAAGGTGGCGGGAGAAGAACGCCCGCTTGGCAAGTCAGATTAGGGAACAGGAAGAGAAAGTACAGGAGGTAAAGGCAGCTTACAAGCTAGCGAGCGAACAGGGGTTTGAGGAGGCAGACCACGGCCCCTGTAAAGAGCGGATAGAAAATCCGAGCCGGGCCATCCGGAAGGCAAAAGGCATGGTATGCCTCATAAGCCCAAAGGCAGGTCAGGTGACCATGACTGGGAATTAAACATACCAGGTTATTTAACAATCAGGAAGGACAGGCAGGAAGGGAGGGGAGGTGGGGTGGCTATGTTAATAAAGGAAGGAACCACTATAATACAGAGAAATGATAGTGGGTCAAAGGAGCAGGATAGTGAAACAGTTTGGGTGGAGATAAGGAATAATAAGGGGAAAAAAACACTAGTGGGCGTAGTTGTAAGGGGTTTTCCTTGAGAGATTTCCCTGAGGTTTCTCTCTCTAGAGGCCTCTCTCTCTTGCACAGTAAAACCTTGAGTGGTTTGACCCACTCGCCCCTTAGATTCTATACTCTGGACTTAGGTGCAGGAACTACAATGTAGAGAAAACTCTTGTAGACCAAGTTTGATGAAAACAAAATGAACTTTCATTGCATAAGGAAAAATATCAAATCAAATGCAAGCAGATAAGGGAGTACGTGGGAGGGAAAAACACACAAACAAATCATAACGACACAGTACTAACTAAGGCAAATACAGGCATCTTATATTCTACAAAGATCATCATGAAATAAGGAAACACACGGAACATCGAGGGACAACAACTCATGTTAATTGTACCCTTAAATCCACCCCCTTATTAAACCTATCTAGATCTGATTGTGAAGGGCCAGAAACATGTTCACCAATCCCACTAGGAAGTGCAAGGTTTTGAAATCGAGTCTGTGTTTGGTCCTTTCAGGCGTTTCGTCTCCACGTGAATCATGGAGCCCTTGCGAGCTGCGCCACACCTCTCTCCTGAGGTGGGGGTCGGGGGCGGCTGGACACCGGCGGGCCTGGATGTCGGCGGGGTCGAGGATCATCGGCTTGACCCTGGTTAGAGGAGCCTTGGGCTGGCTCACATCGCTTCTTCAGTTTCCTTTTCTCTCTTCTCCCGAGCCGGGGTGGCTGGAAGGTTTCTTCTCTTGGGACCGTTATTTTTTTGTCTCTTCTCCCAATTTGGGTCGGTGGCCTCTCGTTCCGGCAATGGCCCAGGGATGGTCGATGATCTCCCGATGTGTTTCCCCAGGGCGGGATGCCGGCTTCGAGACGACCTTCTCGATGTTGGCTTTCTTCTTCCTCCTGCGAGTGCCTCTTTCTTCTTCTGGCTGTCCGGATTCAAACTTGACACAGGCTGCGACTGTCTCCAAGCTTGCAACTGTGTTCCAGCTTGACAATGTAACCCCCTCCAACTGTAACTCCAGTTATACCTTTTCTTCAGAGGCTTCACTTCCCGCCCAAAATCAGGTTAGTCTTTGTTTTATTTTTGGCAGGCTGGGAGCACAGTGGGGTAGTTATTATATTTTAAAATGTCGTAAATGGCCGGTAAAGGCCCATCTCTGGTCTGGAATTACCTTCATTGTTTTTAATGTCCTGCTGATCTTGTTATCTAGTCCTGGGTGCTGTTCTCATGAATATGAAATTGTCCCCTTTTGTCTGGGTCAACATTTTGATGGCCTCTGTCTCCAGGCCGATCTTGACTGGATCTGCATCTAATCCATATGCATACGTGTGGGTCTGGTTTCGTTCTCTCAGAAACGGCTTCCAGAACTTGCTGTAGGTTGAGTCCACAAAGCTGTCTGAGGTTGCGCAGGAACCATTTTAAAGTGTCCCAATAAGCTGGTCACATGGTATGGCGGCCATTTGGTATGCCCCTTTTTCTGGGCTTCTTTTTAAAACAGTCTTTAAAATCACGGCCTCTTCTGCCATTTCACCCTTATTAATATAAAGTCCAATTTTGCGAATCCTAGACTCCCCCTGATGATACTGTAACTTGCTTGAAGTATCATAATTCTGGGTGAGCAAAATTTTCTGACTTTCCACAATCTAACCATCCCCAGTATTTACCTATCTATGACCCCACGACACATGCATTTCCCATTTCAGAAAAATCTAGTGTACATTAAGCATCTATAGATGGCAATATCTTGGAGTTAAAAATCTAACAATTACTTCCAGGCATGGATGGGGTCCTTATACCCCTACATCACCTAGTGCACACACACTACTTTCTAATAATAATAACGTCACATCTAATAAAACTTCAGTAATAAAATAAAGTACATACACAAAAAATTCAAAATGCACATGAATTCATGTAAAAAATAATAGAGGAGGGAGGGAAAATTTTAACTTTATACAAAGCAGCAAAATCTAAACGGGTGTTTCTTCTTCTACCCGCACATAATGCTCCCTCCATTCCCCTCTATTCTCATACTTCTGCAAATGTTTGACCTTTTTACAGTGTTCAAACAGTAAATAAACTACAATGACAACCTGGCACACTACAAGAATGTGGGAGGCTATCCTAATCCAGGAAGGGACTTCTATATTAGTGAACAGGTCCCACCATGGTGGGGTCACTATATCCAATATGTCTGCCCCTATCTCTAAAGTCTTCTGCTCCAGTGTGTAGAAGTGTTTCTGTGAAACAACAATGCCTTTTAATATCTTGGTGAGGTTTTTGGAGAGAGGGGGAATGATATATCCAAAATGTGCAACGAATCGCTAGTGATCGGTGAAATTCTCTTTAACAGTGATGTGAACAGTGGAAGGTTCAGGAATGGGGACAATTCGCTCTTAGGCCACTTGAACTTCTGCCCTGGGCTTGAAACAGAAGCTGCTGTCACTAACCGGACACCAACCGTGCTGTTCATGCTGGTAGTGGGGCGCTGCAGTGGTGACACAGTATGTCCCACCTCCTATATATGCCACCTGCAGGGGCACATGACCTTGTGCCATTGCCTCCATGGTGCAATTTATAGGCTTCGCGCCAGCAGTTCTGAACCCGCACTGTGGTTTTGAATGGGCATTCAAGTGCTGGGGACACAGGATGATGTGTGCTCCCTGGCTCCGGCACCCCAAGAGGTTGGTACCCGTCATTGCATGCTCCCATCAAATGACGTAAGGTGGGACCCCCGTGTAGTGAATGTGCGCACCCCCCTGAATAACTTCAATGTTCTCCACCCTGTATACCGGGGCGGGTTTTGCTGTCTTTCCCATCACCGGCATTCTTACCACTATACCCATAATGGTGAGATTAGACCGTCCACAGTCCACTGGGCCTGGGTAGGCCTCTGAAGCTAGTCTGAGCTGGCATGGACTCAATGTATTCTCAAAAGGGTGGAGAGCTGCGAGGTGCTTGTTGCTGATCCAGGAGGGGACTAAGCCTTGCTTTAAATCCTCCAGATTTCTGCGGCCCTCGCCCAGTAACCATGCCCCGTATAGCACACAAGCTTCGTTCTGCGCAGCCTGATCGGACGCATTCCGATCCTCCCTGATGAGAGCATTTACCGTTCTGGCGTGTTTCTCCAGCTCAGCTATAATCTCTTTTAAGTGTAGTGTCATGGCCTGGTCCTCATGTAACTCAGAACCCACTACCTTATTCTCATCAGTCAGTATCTTTCTTAGCTGTGTTTTTAAAACATTGATCTGGGTTTGCAGCTCCACGTCATCCAGTGTGTTGATGACGGAAGTTCCTGTATTAAAAGCTGTGAAAATATCATTTACTGCACCCCTTCTTTGCCTCCCTACTCTGTCCAAGACCTCATGTGGTGTGGTGTACAATTCGGCTCTGTCAACATCGGCAAAGTCGAATTCGTAAAACTGTTTAAACATGTTTGTTAACAGGACCTGGTATAATTGCTCCGATTCCTTGGGGCACCACGCTGGCAAACTTACCTCGGTGAGATTTAAATGTCACCGAAGCCACCGCGTAGTGGACCGTTTGGTACAGTACCTGATCTGTGGGTACCAATACCAATCCGTTCCCGGGTCCCTTTGTCGTGGTGGGGCACCCTTCCTTGAGGGCTTTAGCTACCGGAATTGTGGGCAGGGGCTTGCGGGATCGGGTGATGAGCTCAGTGGCGTTTACTGGGATCTGTGAGTATGGGACTCCACACGCCCGTGAGCTGACGTCCCACCTCATTCCTTGTCCAGCATCCTGCCACTGTCTTTGGAAAAAGATGGAGACGCCTGTGGGGCAAGCGCGTTCTGAACCCCACATACAGATGTAGATCCCCTCATCTGGTTCCCACCATTTGTCCCAACAGACACTCAACCCCCCGTGAGTTCCCGCTATTGTCCGATGGGTATTATTACCCAATCTCTCCCATTCCACCGTCGAGTTCTTCATGGTGCTGCTCAACATGCGCAGCCACCACCAGCGGTCCAAAGGTACATGTCCCAAACAAACAAGGCAAATCTTCTTGCCCACGGTGATGCTGATCCTGGGTGCAATGATCCGCACCCTGGGGCACATCAGAGACGTTTCTCTGTATGCAAATCCCGTCTGGCTGGAGTATTCAGTAGAGTTCGACCCCATCTCCCTTCATGGAAGTAGGCAGCAGTCTCTTCAGCGTCCCGTGAGCCGGTTCCATCAGTCGCGATGGGGCCTCTATTTCCCGAGCACCCGTATATGGTGGAGTCCTTGGTGTGGCCCCGATAGGCCCAGCTCCATCCGATTATCACGAACGCGACGAGGATCCCTCTCATCTTTCTTCTGGTTCCTGCAATAAATCAAACAATATAGCCAGGCTCCCGAGAGATTCTGGCTTAGGTGACGGCATGATCGGGCCTTTCGACCTCGATCCAAAAACACACACATATACTGGGCAGATTTAAAACTACTTAAACTCTAATCATTTAAATATATACACACCTTAAACTTAAACCTAAACTTAACTTATGTACAGCGCCGCCCGTCCCCGGGCGGCTTGCCTAATCTCTGACTGGACTGCAGCTTGCCGCTCCTTGTGGCGGGGCTGCAGTGACCTGTGGCTTGGGTTCCCCGCAGCCTTTTGCTGCTAAACGGGGACTGTGTTTTTTCATGGATTCCTGAAGTCGGCGCCTACTGGGAGCGGGGGAATCGGGCCAAGGTTTTACAGGCTGAGGCGTTCGAGTCGACCTGCGAAAAGGTACTTTGGGCGTGGCTCCCTTAGCGAGTGGACCTTCGGGTGGGACCTTAGCTCTCACAGCCCGTGGCTCTTCCACGACTGTAGGCTTCGGCTCCCTTCCCTCAGGCTCCACCCCTTTGGGATTTGGGCAGGCTCCCTTGGCGAGTGGACCTTCGGGTGGGACTTCAGCTCTCACAGCCCGTGGCTCTTCCACGACTGTGGGCTTCGGCTCCCTCCCCTCAGGCTCCGCCCCTTCGGGAATTGGGCCTGTGGCAGACGACCCCTCCTCACCTGTCCCTACAGGTGGAGAATCTCTGCCCCCAATTTCTACCTCCCCCACACTCGAGTCGAGGGCGGGATCTCCGTCCTCCGACTCCACCTCCTCCAGAATCATGTCGAGGGGGGGACCTTGTTCAGGTCCCTCCTCGTCCGAGTCCCAGGCCATCGGAGAAAGCTCCCCCCAGGTGGGCGGGACCTCTTCTCCTTCCAAGCAGGCTACAACGCCAGCTTGTGTGGTCTGTGACTCATCGCGCGCCTCAGGCTGAGGATCTTTATCCTCAGACCTGGCTTCGGTTGCTGATGTTCTTGCACCTGGCTTAAACAGTTTGCACTGATTGATGTGAAACCATTTAGTGCGCCAGGGCAACTTCACTGCATATACCATGGGGCTGGTTTTGCCTACAATCTTGTAGGGTCCCCGGTACAGTGGTTCTGAACTCCCCACTCGGGCAGAGTCTCCTACCATGACCTTATCTCCTACTTCCCACTCCTGGGCTCCGGTGGCAGGGATCGATAGATCTTGTACCGATTCCCGCCTGGCCTTATCTACAGCTCTCTCACCGGCGCGGATGGTCAGACCCAGGAATTGCACTTCCTGCTGGCCGATCCGTGCCTTCTTTGGGTTTACTTTGAAACCCTTTCTCCCTAACAGCTCCAATAACTCGGCCAATAGTGGGCCATGCTCCTCTCTTGAGTCTGTGAACAGGAGCAGGTCGTTCACATACTGCACTAGCTGATTGGGCTGGCTGAACTCTTTTAAACTCCCTGCCATGCATTGATGGAATATGCTGGGGCTGTTGTGGAAACCCTGTGGCAAGCAGTTCCAGGTGCACTGTTGCCCTTTAAACGTAAAGGCAAACTTGTACTGATCCTCCCTCCGTAAAGGGATGGACCAAAACCCATTAGAAATATCCAGCACCGTGAACGTGGTCGCGGAGGCTGGAATACTTCCTATCAGGTCGGCAACTGCTGCTACTGTCGGTGCGCAGGCAGGGATGTTGCTATTGAGGACCCTGTAGTCCACCGTGGCTCTCCAGGAATCGTCCGGTTTCCTCACCGGCCATAACGGAGAGTTCACATGGGTGGCTATCGGTCTCAACACGCCCTGCTGCACCAGTGAAGATATTGCTGTCTCCATGTCGGGCTCTGCTTCCCGGGGGAAGTTATACTGTTTTTGGGGTCGGGCCATGGGGTCCCCGTGTACGCTAACCTCAAACCCGGTGACCCTCCCGCAATCGTGCTTGTGAGTGGCAAACATCGCCAGGTGGTCGCACACGAATGCCTGCAAATCTTGTGGGACGCCCATGACCATGAGCTCGAGGTCGTAGCCCTCTTTTGGCTTCATGGTACACAGGGTCCCTCTTTCTCCTTCCTCTGGGATGACGACTACCTTGCCCGGCTCACCCTTACCTGCTCCCCAAAGACAATGGTTTCTTAGGTCCACGAGGATCCCGTGTTCAACCAAGAAATCGGACCCGAGGATCCCTTTCCCATTCTCCACCTCCCACTTCATCAGTATACACCTTCACTTGGTGCGGAGTGGTCCTAAATGAATGGAGAGGGGAATGGAATGTGCGCCAGCCTTTTCCTTGCCTGTGAAGCCCGAAAGAATATAGGGAACCCCGGTGGACAGAGGCGAGGTGGCGGGGTTATCTGTGTGGATCACGGTGCACGATGCCCCCGTATCCAACAAATAGGTCCCTTTTACCTCCTCCACTTCCATCTCCATGAGGGGTCGCCTCCATATATCATATCGCAGCGCACACAAGTAAACGGGCTGCGCTGGCTCTAGTCATTTGGGCACAGCGGTCGGGGTTTCGGGGGCGACAAGACCGGTGGTGACAGCTACTTTCCCCTGCGAAATCACCAGAGACTGCATTGTCTCTAAAATCGATTCAATCGCAGCGGGGTTCATAACTGCACCAGCTCCTTGTGCTGGGGCAGGAGCTACGGCTTGGGTTTGGGCTGGTGCTGGTGAAGCGGTCTGGGCTTGGGCTTGGGCTGCAGGAAATCTCCCGTTATTATCCTTCCACGGATTTCTACAGTCCTTGCGCCAATGTCCATCCTTCCCACACCCGTAGCAATTGAGCTTGGCTTGGACAGGGTGATTCCCCTCCTGACGCCACTCCTTCTGACTTGGGGCTGCGGGTTTTGCCTCATGCACTTTTCCTTTCTGGGAAGGTGTTTCCTGACCTCTACAATTCTTGTACGCCACATTAAGCTGACGGAGTACCGTCTCCTCCGTGACACCGGGACCTCGGGGATCAAACCATGACCTGGCTAGGGCCCGTATCTCTGGCAAACTGTTGGTAACCAAGCAACGGAGCCAATGAACCCGCTGTTCGTTGCTCATTAAAGCCCATTCAGACATACCAGGACAGCTGCGTCAATACACTGGCCACAGCCTTTCTGCGAAAACCCGTGGGGGTTCTCCAGATAGCTGCACGGTCCCTTCTACACGGTCGAACGGACTACCATCGTCCACTCCCATTACTTCTAAAACTTCCTCCCTGAGATCCGCATACCCTTTCCGTCCCCTCTTATCATCCTCTGAGAGGCACTGGAGGATTGTGGAATCCAGGGAGAAAAGCAACAGTTTGACCTGTTCCTGATCATCACAGTTGTAGGGTCCGAGGATCAATAATACTCAGACTGCAGGAGAACAATAAAACAGGTATTTACTGAAGAGAGAGTAATTCAAGACTGAAGTACAGAAGCTTGCTATGGCTTTATATACAGGGGTGGTCACTGCCAGTACTGCAGTATAGAATCAGTTCTTCTCTTAAAGGTACATACACAACAATTCCTCCCCTTTTAGATAAACAGTACATAACATTCATTTAACAAATAAATAATAACTAATTACAATTACAATTTTCTCTGTACTATATACATCAACTGAAATAATCATTTATAAGTTCAGTCTTTGAGGAGGCTTCCTGATCCTGACTGGATAACGCCTTTCTCGAGTATCCTGTTCTTGCGACGGAGTTGATTCTGGCTCATTGTCATTGGTTGGTTCGTCAGCTTCCAATACCATTGCTTCTGAGGTAGACGCAATCTGTACTTCGGGTTGATTACCAGGTGCACCTGCTCGTGGTATGGGTTTGGCTTGTTCCTGTGACTCTAGAATCTGGTCAGCATGGCGTCTCATGATGCTCTCTCCAATGTCCACTGTGTACATTAGTGGTCCCTGCTGTGTGCATATCGCTCCTGGCTGCCATATTTCTGTTCGGTAGTCGCGGGCCAAGACTGGTTGCCCTATCTTGAAGCTCCTGGTTGGCTTCTCATTTATGTGCTGGAATTGCTTATCCCCAACATCTCGTCTTATGTTTGGTTTGAGCAAATCCAGGTGACATCTTAGCCTTCGGTTGAAGAACATTATGGCTGGAGCTTGGTTGGTGACTGCATGTGTCGCATTCCGGTAAGCAAACAAGAAATTATCCACCTTGTGTTGTAGTGGTATGTCGTCATTATGCATTGCCTTTATTGCCTTTTTAAAGGTCTGAACAAACCTCTCAGCCAATCCATTTGTGGCCGGATGATATGGGGCAGATGTGTAATGTTTCACCCCATTATTCCTCAGAAACCTCCGGAAATCCTCGGACACAAACTGTGGCCCATTGTCGGAGCAAATCTGTTCTGGCAAGCCATTCCTGGCGAAGATGGTCCGTAGGACTGCAATAGTTTTCTCCGCGGTGGTGGAGGACATTTTGATGACCTCTGGCCATTTTGAATGGGCATCCACAGCGATTAGGAACATTGAGTCCATAAATGGACCAGCAAAATCAATGTGTACCCGTTGCCATGGAGATGAGGGCCACTCCCATGGATGTAGCGGGGCCTGTGGTGGAGCGTTTTGGACCTTCTGGCATCCTGTGCATGTCTTGGTCATATCCTCAATTTCTTTATCGATTCCCGGCCACCACACAAACGCCCTGGCTAGGCTCTTCATTTTTACCCCTCCCAGATGACCCTCATAAAGCTCATTGAGCACTCTATCTCTCAACTTCGGTGGAATTACCACTCGGGAGCCACACATCAAGGTCCCCCGGCACACTGACAGCTGTTTTCTCCTTGGCGAGAATGCTGGCAACAGTGAGTCGCCATGTGCTGGCCATCCCTTCACCGTCAAATCATAGACCCGAGAGAGTGTCGGGTCATTTCGGGTTTCCTTCTCTATACTTGAGTTTGTAACAGGTAGACATTCGACTATGGTCGCATGGAATATTTCAACAGGGTCCACTGCAGGTGCTCCCTCTGCCATAGGCAACGGTAGGCGCGACAGCCCATCAGCGTTTCCATGCTGTTTCGTACTGATGTGCCCCTAGAAAAAGTGACCATCTTTGCAGCCGTTGTGCCGTCATCACCGGAACGCCCTTCTTTGGGTTAAAAATGGAGACCAGGGGCTGATGATCAGTCAGTAGGGTGAATTTCTGCCCGTGCAGATAGTGATTGAACTTCTTCACCCCCCACACCAGGCTGAGGGCCTCCCTGTCAATCTGGGTGTAGTTACGCTTGGCTGAGGTTAACGAGCGAGACGCAAAGGCTATTGGCCTCTCTGAACCGTCAAGGAATTTGTGTGACAGCACCGCTCCGATGCCGTAGGGAGACGCATCACATGCTAACCGAATTGGTAGTGTTGGATTGTAGTGGGCCAATACTTCTTTTGAAGTGATTAGGCATTTACATTTCTGAAAGGCACGCTTACACTCATCACTCCATTTCCATGTTACTCCAGTTTGCAGTAGGGCGTTCAGTGGATGCAGAATTGTAGATAAATTCGGCAAGAATTTATGGTAGTTGCTGTATATGTACCTTTAAGGGAATAACTGGTCTCAGACTGCAGTACCGGCAGTGACCATCCCTGTATAAAAGGCCCTGGCAGGCTTCTGTAGTTTCAGTTTCCAGATTGTCTCCATTCAGTAAAGACTTGTTAAACCAACTCCTGCATTCCGTGTCTCCATTAACACATGGATTTAATACTGGCGACGAGTAAGAAACGAACTTACCTGCAACTCGGCAGCACCTCAGACGACGTTATTGAAGGTCGAAGCCAGAAAAGTAAAAAAAAAAATAATCCAAAGAAACGCGAGAAACGGGCGTCGACCATGGGCAACCGCCCTCCAAATCATCGGATTGAAAACTTGCAGCGGAGACTGTCAAGAGCCAGGCTTGGTTCCCCAGTCTGTGGTTTCCCAACTAATCGGGCTGGTGGCAGGTAGTGCACTGATCCTTCCTGGGCTGCGGCGGGCTAGAGCTCGATCGGGTGGCTCTGCAACGGGGCCGGGAAGCGAGTCGGGAAGCAGAGAGAGAGAGAGGGTGGAGCACACAGGGCGCGGCCGGTGCTTCGCAGCCGGGCAGCGTTCGGACCTGAGAAGCGGGAGGGAAGTGTCCCAGAGTGTCCGCTCCACGACGGGAACGGTTAAAAATAAAAATACCGCGGAGAGCGGCGTTAACAGCAGCGGCAGCGGCGGAAAAGCGCGGGAGACGCCCTCTTAGATTTTCAAGATGCCAAAGACTGGCGATATCACTGCCTTCGATAATGCAATAGAAGACTGGACCACGTATGTGGAAAGAGTCGAGGTATATTGCGAGGCAAATGAAATAGCCGAGGGGAAATAGGCATTGGTATTGCTAAATTTAATGGGCTCCAGAACGTACGGCCTATTACGGGACCTGATTACTCCAGCCAAACCGAAGGCGAAGAGTTTGAACTAAATTGTTGCTATCCTACAGGAACACCTAAATCCTACACCGCTGCTGATAGCAGAAAGATTTAAATTCCACAGGAGAAATCAGCATAAAAATGAGAGCAATGCTGATTACCTTATGGAACTATGCAAGCTATCAAAGCACTGCCAGTTCGGAGCAGGACTGGCAGATACCTTACGGGACAAATTTGTCTGTGGATTCCTGAGTGAAGGAACCCAGAAGAGGTTACTCTCAGAGAAAGAGCTGACGCTAGATAAGGCTTTCAGCGTGGCAGTATCGTACGAAGCAGCAGCAAGGGGAGCTGCGGAAATACAACAAAAGCCACAGGAATACGGCACCCACGAAATGACACGGGGATTTGCAAAATATTATCGCTGCGGCAGAACAAACCATGACCAGAAGGACTGCTGGTCCAAGGACAAAATATGCAGGCAATGCGGAAAGATGGGACACATTGCCCGAATTTGCAGGTCTGAGAAGAAGACCAACGACAATAAAAAGGCTACTAAGGAACCGTACAGGAAAGTACAAAAGATGACGGACAGTAGTTCCGAAGACCAGATGAGCGATAGTGAATCCGGGAACAAGAGACTAAGCTGTCTCAAACTTCACAACGTAATCGCAAAAGAGGATCACCGAACCATTTGGGTAACCCTCACGATAGCAGAGTCTCAAGTCAAAATGGAATTGGATACAGGATCAGCTCTAACTGTCATGAATCGACGAGACTACAAGCGGCTATTCTCACACATACACTTGAGAGAGACATCCATTCTCTTGAGGACGTATACGGGGCAAAAAGTATACCCCAGAGGAAAAATAAGGGTGCCTGTTGAATACAACGGCAAGAAAATACAGAAATTGTATCTCTACATTCTGCAAGATGATGGACCACCGTTATTGGGATGTGAATGGATCAGAAAGATAAGTTTAGACTGGCACTCCATTCAGGCACTGACGATGGCTGGTAAAAAGGATGACGACGTCACTCCTGGACGATTGTCAACAATCTTAGCTGACGCCAAAGAGGTATTTCAACAAGAACTGGGAACTCTTAAAGGCGTAACCGCCTCGATAAAAATAGAGGAGAATGCAATTCCCAAGTTTTTCAAAGCAAGACCGGTATCATATGCAATTCACCCAGCCGTCGAGGCAGAGCTGGAGAATGCAGGCATGTTATCTAAGGTAGATTGGAGCGAGTGGGCGACACCCATCATTCCTGTCATGAAGAAAACGTTAAACAATAAGGCTGAGGAGCCAAGGAAGGTTCGCATCTGTGGGGACTTCAAGGTGACAGTGAACCCAGTCCTTCACACAGTACAATATCCTCTTCCAAGGATAGAAGATATCTTCGTCTCACTATCCGGAGGGAAGCGTTTTACAAAAATTGACCTAGCGCAAGCATATTTGCAGATGGAGGTTGAAGAATCCTCCAGGAAGTATCTCACGATAAACACTCACGAAGGTCTTTACCAGTATAATCAACTGGTTTTCGGAGTAGCATCAGCTCCGGCGATATGGCAAAGAGCGATGGAACAAGTCCTGCAAGGGATTCCGAGGACTCAGTGTTACTTGGACGACATCCTAGTGACAGGTGAAGATGACAGTGAACACCTTGCCAACCTAGAGCAGGTGCTCACTAGACTACGTGAACATGGGCTACGAGCCAATCGCCCCAAGTGCGAGTTTTTTAAGAAACAGATATCGTATTGTGGCCACGTGATTGATGAAGAGGGGTTGCATAAGACCCCTGACAAAATTGAAGCGGTAGTTAAGGCTCCAGCACCTGAAAATGTGTCACAACTGAGGTCATTCCTCGGATTGGTGAATTACTACCATAAGTTTTTGCCGAATTTGTCCACAATTCTGCATCCACTGAACGCCCTACTACGAACGGGAGTAGCATGGAAATGGAGCAATGAATGTAAGCGGGCCTTTCAGAAGAGTAAGGACCTAATCACTTCAAGAGAAGTATTGGCTCACTACAACCCATCACTACCGATAAGAATGGCGTGTGATGCATCTCCCTACGGCATTGGGGCGGTACTGTCACATAGATTCCTTGATGGTTCTGAGAGGCCGATAGCTTTTGCGTCATGCTCGTTAACTTCAGCCGAGCGTAACTACGCCCAGATTGACAGAGAGTCTCAGCCTGGTGTGGGGGGTGAAGAAGTTCAATCACTACCTACACGGTCAGAAATTTACTCTACTAAATGATCATCAACCTCTCGTCTCCATTTTCAACCCTCAGAAGGGCGTACCGATAATGATGGCACAACGGCTACAGAGGTGGTCCCTTTTCCTAGGGGCACACCAATATGACATCGAGTACAAAGGAACTAAGCAGCATGGGAATGCTGATGGATTGTCGCGCCTACCGTTGCCGACGGTGGAAGGAGAACTGGCAGTGGATCCAGTGGAGTTATTCCACTCGACCATAGTCGAATGTCTCCCTGTGACGAATGCAAACATAGAAAAGGAAACACGAAATGACCCGACACTCTCCTGGGTCTATGATTTAACGGTGAAGGGATGGCCAGCACATGGCGAACCACTGCTGCCAGCATTCTCGCCGAGAAGAGAACAGCTGTCAGTGTGCAGAGGAACCTTGATGTGTGGATCCAGAGTAGTAATTCCACCCAAATTGAAGGATAGAGTGCTCAATGAGCTTCATGAGGGTCATCTGGGAGGGGTAAAAATGAAGAACTTAGCCAGAGCGTTTCTGTGGTGGCCGGGAATCGATAGAGAAATCGAAGAGATGACCAACAGCTGTACAGGATGCCAGAAGGTCCAAAACGCCCCACCACAAGACCCTCTACATCCATGGGAATGGCCCTCATCTCCATGGCAAAGGGTGCACATTGATTTTGCTGGTCCCTTTATGGACTTGATGTTTTTAATTGCGGTGGATGCACATTCAAAGTGGCCAGAGGTAATAAAACTGTCCTCAACCACCACAGAAAAAACTATCACAGTCTTACGAACCATATTTGCCAGGAATGGGCTGCCTGAACAGATTTGCTCTGACAATGGACCACAGTTTGTGTCTGAAGAGCTCCGGAGGTTCTTAAAGAACAATTGTGTTAAGCATTACACATCCGCCCCATATCATCCAGCCACTAATGGATTGGCCGAGAGGTTTGTTCAAACATTCAAGAAGGCTATCAAGGCAATGTGTAATGAAGATGTACCCCTACAACACAAGGTGGATAACTTCTTGTTTGCCGACCGGAATGCGACACATGCGGTTACCAACCAAACTCCAGCCATGATGTTCTTCAATCGAAGACTACGATGCCGCTTGGATTTGGTTAAGCCAAACGTCAGAAGAGATGTGGAGAACAGGCAGTTTCAGAATATGAATGAGAGGCCGACCAGGAGTTTTAAGATAGGTCAACCAGTTTTGGCCCGGGACTACCGCACAGAGAAATGGCAGCCAGGAACGATCTGTACACGGCAAGGACCTCTAATGTATACCGTGGACGTTGGAGAAAGCATTGTAAGATGCCATGCTGACCAGATTCTAGAGTCACTGGAAAACGTCAACTCCACACCACGATCTGATACACCTGGCGATGAAACCGAAGTACCAATTGCATCTACCGCAGAATCGGTGATATTGGAAGCAGACGAACCAAACAACGACATTGATCCCGACTCAACCTTGCCAGAAGAACCTGATATCCCAAAGAGGCGTTATCCAGACAGAATCAGGAAGCCTCCTCAAAGACTGAACTTATAATTGCTTAACTTCAACTAATGTATCTAGCAACCGTAATTGTAATTGTAATTCGTTATTATTTAGTTGTTAAATGAATGTTATGTACTGTTTATCAAAAAGGGGAGGAATTGTTGTGTATGTCCCTTTAAGGGAATAACTGGTCTCAAACTGCAGTACCGGCAGTGACCATCCCTGTATAAAAGGCCCTGGCAGGCTTATGTAGTTTCAGTTTCCAGATTGTCTCCATTCAGTAAAGACTTGTTAAACCAACTCCAGCATTCCGTGTCTCCATTAACACACGGATTTAGTAGCAGTAGTTCACCAACCCGAGGAACGACCTCAGTTGTGACACATTTTCCGGTGCTAGAGCCTTGACTACAGCCTCCATCTTGTCCGGCGACTTATGAAACCCTTCCTCATCAATCATGTGGCCACAATACGAGATTTGTCTCCAGAAGAACTCGCATTTGGGGCGGTTGGCTCGTAGCCCATATTCCTGTAATCTCGTGAGCACCTGCTCCAGGTTGGCAAGGTGTTCACTGTCATTTTCGGCCATAACCAGGATGTCGTCCAAATAGCACTGGGTCCCCGGGATCCCTTGCAGGACTTGTTCCATCACCCTCTGCCAAATAGCCGGGGCTGATGCTACCCCGAATACCAGTCGATTGCACTGGTAAAGGCCTTTGTGAGTGTTTATCGTGAGGTATTTCCTAGATGCTTCTTCCACCTCCATTTGTAGATACGCTTGGGCCAGATCAATCTTTGTAAAGCGTTTCCCTCCAGATAGTGAGGTGAAAATATCTTCTATCCGTGGAAGTGGATATTGTACTGTGTGCAGGACTGGGTTCACAGTTACCTTGAAGTCCCCACAGATGCGAACCTTCTTCGGTTCCCCAGGCGTGCTGCTCAATGATTTCTTCATTACAAGAATGATGGGTGTGGCCCACTCGCTCCAGTCCACCTTGGACAGCACACCCGAACGCTCCAGACTCTCCAGCTCTGCTTCAACGGCTGGGCGGATCGCGTAAGGTCTGGCCTTAAAAAATTTTGAGTTTGCGTTATCTTCGATTTTTATCATTGCCATTACTCCTTTTAGAGTCCCAAGTCCTTGTTGGAACACCTCTTTTGCGTCAGTTAGAATTTTTGACAGTCGTCCAGGTGTGACGTCATCATCCTTTTTATCAGTCACAGTTAGCGCCTGAATGGAATGCCAATCCAATTGTATTTTTTGGATCCATTCACGTCCCAATAATGGTGGTCCTCCATCTGGTAGTATATATAGATAGAGTTTCTGTGTTTCCTTGCCGTTGTATTCAACTGGCACCCTTATTTTTCCTCTGGGGTAGAATTTTTACCCCGTGTATGTCTTCAATACAATGGACGTGTCCTTCAAGGGTATGTGTGATAATAGCCGCTCATAGTCTCGTCGATTCATGAGAGTTAGGGCTGATCCTGTGTCCAATTCCATCTTTACTTGGGACCCTGCTATCATGAGGGTGACCCAAATGGTTCGGTGATCCTCCTTTGCGATCACGTTGTGTAACTTTAGACAAGTTAGTCTCCTGCTCCCGGAGTCATTATCACTCTCCTGATCTTCCGAACTACTGTTTGTCATTTTTTTTACTTTCTTGTACTTTTCCTTAGTAGTTCTTGTAGTGTTGGTTTTCTTTCCCGACCTGCAGACTCTTGCTATATGTCCCATTTTCCCGCATTGCCTGCATACTTTGTCCTTAAACCAGCAGTCCTTCTGATCATGGGTTGTTCTGCCGCAGCGATAGCACTTTTCTGCTCCATACGCCATTTCGTTAGCGCTGTATTCTTGTGGTTTCTGTTGTATTTCCGCAGCTCCCCGTGCTGCTGCTTCGTAGGATACTGCCACGCTGAAAGCCTGTTCTAACGTCAGGTCCTTTTCTGAAAGTAGTCGCTTCTGGTTTCCTTCACTCTGGAGCCCGCAGACAAACTTATCCCGTAAGGTGTCTGCCAGTCCTGCTCCGAACTGGCAGTGCTTCGATAACTTGCATAGTTCCGTAAGAAAGTCAGCATTGTTCTCATCTTTGTGCTGGTTTCTTTTATGGAACTTGAATCTTTCTGCTATCAGCAGCGGTGTAGGGTTTAGGTGTTCCTGTAAGATATTAACAATCTCTTCATAACTTTTCTCCATTGGTTTAGCTGGGGTAATTAAATTCCACAATAGGCTGTACGTTCTCGCGCCCATCAAATTTAATAATACCGACGCCATCTTTCCATTGGCCACCTCATTGGCATTGCAGTACACTTCAATTCTTTCCACATACGTGGTCCAGTCTTCTACCTCATTGTCGAAAGCAGTGATACTGCCACTCTTCGGCATCTTGGGTGATTTAAAATGGCGCCTCCTGCGCTTTTTCTTCTTCCCCAATGTAATAAAATGGCGCCTCCTGCGCTTTTCCTCTTCCCCAATGGAATAAAATGGCGCCTCCCACGCTTTTCCTTCTTCCCCTTGCTGCCACGCTGCTCCTAGCATTCTACAGGGTAATGGCTGTGACTCGCGGCTTCGGCGCGTCTCACTTTTCCTTCCCCGCGTTCTATCCTCTCCACGCTGCCCAGTTCTTGAGCACCGACCGCGCCCTGTGCGCTCCACCCTCTCTCTCTCTCTTTTCCTCCCGACGACGCTGCACGGCCCCTTTGCAGAGCCGCTCGATCGAGCCCGAGCCCGCCGCAGTCCGGAAGGGTCAGCGCACTACCTGCTACCAGCATGACTTGCTGGAACACCTCGACTGGGGAGCCAGGCCCAGCTCTCCACAGCCTCCCCTGCAACTCTCCGATGGATCCCTGGGCGGTTGCCTGTGGTCGACGCCCGCCATTCTGACTTCGACCTCCAAGAAGCTTCTCTTCAGGGAAAAGATCCCCGTGAGGTGATGCAGTACTGCAGGTGAGTTCAAACCTGCCCGTCGCCAGTGTAGTGTCCGAGGATCAATAATACTCAGACTGCAGGAGAATAATTAGAGGGTGAGAAGGTTGCATCTCAAACAAGCGTGCTAAGCTTGAATAAAGGAGACTATGAAGGTATGAGAGCGGAATTGAGTAGAGTGGATTGGGAAAATAGATTAAAGGGTAAGACGATATATGATCAGTGGTGTACGTTTAAGGAGTTATTTTACAACTTCCAAAAAATATATATTCCACTGAGAAGAAATGGGTGTAAAAGAAAAGACAGCCATCCGTGGCTAAGTAAAGAAATTAAGGATAGTATTCGACTAAAAACCAGGGCATATGAGGTCGCCAAATCTAGTGGGAGGATAGAGGATTGGGAAAACGTTAAAAGACAGCAAAAAATAACAAAAAGATTGATTAAGAAAGGGAAGATAGATTATGAAAGTAAATTAGCAAAAAATATCAAAACAGATAGTAAGAGTTTTTAGAGTTATATAAAAAGAAAATGGGTGGCTAAAGTAAATGTTGGTCCCTTAGAGGATGAGACCGGGAAATTAATGTTGGGAAATATGGAGATGGCAAAAACACTGAATGAATATTTTGTGTCAGTCTTTACAGTAGAGGACAATAAGAATATCCCAACACTGGACAAACAGGAGGCTATAGGGGGGGAGGAGCTAAACACGATCAAAATCACTAAGGAAGTGGTACTCGGTAAAATAATGGGACTCAAGGCGGATAAATCACCTGGACCTGATGGCTTACATCCTAGGGTCTTGTGGGAAGTGGCGGTAGGTATTGTGGATGCATTGGTAATAATTTTCCAAAACTCCCTGGACTTGGCAAAGGCCCCGGCAGACTGGAAAACTGCTAATGTAACACCCTTATTTAAAAAGGGCAGTAGACAGAAGGCTGGAAACTATAGACCGGTTAGCCTAACATCTGTGGTAGGTAAAATTTTGGAGTCCATTATTAAGGAGACAGTAACAGGACATTTGGATAATCATAATTTAATAGGACAAAGTCAGCATGGTTTTATGAAGGGGAAGCCATGTTTGACAAATTTGCTGGAGTTCTTTGAGGAAGTAACATATAGGGTGGATAAAGGGGAACCAGTGGACGTAGTGTATTTAGACTTCCAAAAGGCATTTGACAAGGTGCCACACAAAAGATTATTGCTTAAGATAAAAAAGTCAAGGGATTGGGGGTAATATTCTGGCATGGATCGAGGATTGGCTATCTAACAGAAGGCAGAGAGTTGGGATAAATGGTTCATTTTCAGACTGGCAATCAGTAACTAGTGGTGTTCCGCAGGGGTCAGTGCTGGGTCCCCAACTCTTTACAATCTATATTAACGATTTGGAGGAGGGGACCGAGTGTAACATATCAAAGTTTGCAGATGATACTAAGATGGGAGGGAAAGTAGTGAGTGAGGAGGACACAAAAAACCTGCAAGGGGACATAGACAGGCTAAGTAAGTGGGCAGAGATTTGGCAGATGGAATACAATACTGGAAAGTGTGAGGTTATGCACATTGGCAGGAAAAATCGTAGAGCAAGTTATTATCTTAATGGCAAGAAACTGGAAAGTACTGAAGTACAAAGGGATCTGGGGGTCCTGGTGCACAAAACTCAAAAGGTTAGTATGCAGGTGCAGCAAGTGATTAAGAAGGCCAATGGAATGTTGGCTTTCATTGCTAGGGGGATAGAATATAAAAACAGGGAGGTATTGCTTCAGTTGTACAAGGTATTGGTGAGACCGCACCTGGAATACTGCGTACAGTTTTGGTGTCCATACTTAAGAAAGGACATACTTGCTCTCGAGTCAGTGCAAAGAAGGTTCACTCGGTTAATCCCGGGGATGAGGGGATGGACATATGAGGAGAGGTTGAGTGGATTGGGACTCTACTCATTGGAGTTCAGAAGAATGAGAGGCGATCTTATTGAAACATATAAGATTGTGAAGGGGTTGGATCGGGTGGATGCGGAGAGGATGTTCCCAATGATGGGTGAAACTAGAACTAGGTGGCATAGTCTTAGAATAAGGGGCTGCTCTTTCAAAACTGAGATGAGGAGGAACTACTTCACTCAGAGGGTGGTAGGTCCATGGAATATGCTGCCCCAAAAAGCTGTAGAAGCTACATCATTACATAAATTTAAAACAGAAATAGACAGTTTCCTAGAAGTAAAGGGAATTAAGGGTTATGGGGAGCGGGCAGGAATTTGGACATGAGTCTAGGTTCGGATCGGTCATGGCCCTGTGGGTAGCGGAGCGGGCCCAGGGGCCGTGTAGCCTGATCCTGCTCCTATTTCGTGTGTCTAATTCTGTTAGATTCAGGAGATGGTTCTGTGATAGTGGATTGGCGGTTAGGATCAGATCAGCCATGATCTTATTGAATGGCGGAGCAGGCTCGAGGGGCCGATTGGCCTACTCCTGCTCTTATATCTTATGTTCTTATGTTCTTATGTAACAATAAAACAGGTATTGACTGAACAGAGAGTAATTCAAGACTGAAGTACAGAAGCCTGCTATGGCTTTATATACAGTGGTGGTCACTGCCGGTACTGCAGTATAGAATCAGTTCTTCTCTTAAAGGTACATACACAACAGTCATTGATTGCTGCTGTTTCCTCTACCTCCCTGAAATGAATCGAGGGATCTCCCTTTACTTTGAGTCGTGTGAGGTGGCTCACCATGGACCTTAATTGCGGGCCAGCGTAGGGCACCACGAGCTGGTTCTGGTGGGGTCCGACACTGCCATCGGCAGTGTTGGGACCGAACCTCTGGCGCTGAGCGCGACATATCGGTGCCAGTCCCGGCTTTGCTACCAGTGGTTCTTCCTCACACTCCACCTCGGCTACCTCCTCTTTCGCTACCCCCTCCTTTTCCGACCAAGTCTCAGTATAGCTCGGTGGTGCTGAGGGCTCGGTGGCTGGTATCACAATTACCTCAGCTGGAATCGGCTGTTTTGATTCCTTTAAAAAGTCCATGTGACTGGCTTTCGGGCTGACGAGACACACCATGCCTCTTGCCTTAACCAGGGCAGTTCTTAGGTCCTCTATGGTCTTTTGGCAGGGGCCGTGGTCTGTGCTCTCAAACCCGTGCTCGAGGGCTAGCTTGTAAGCTGCCTTAACCTCCACTACTCTCTCCTCCTGCGCTCTTAGGTGTTGTGCGAGGCGGGCGCTTTTCTCCCGTATCCTCGTTTCATTAATCTTTGCTTCAGTAACCTGGCACTCCAGGTACTCTATCCTAGCCTGATGTTGACTAGCTACCACTTGGCGTTCCTGATTTAGCGCGTGAAGCACTGTGATGAGTTTTTCCCCACCCATGGCCTTTTCCTCTATCTCTGCTGCCTGGGTTGTGAGCCTGGCTGCCTGTGCTGCAACGACCCGGTCCAAGATCTGGACCTCCTTCTTGTAACACATCAGCCACACTGCCTTTTCCACTGACTGCTTAAGCTCTTTGCTCTCTGTCCACCTGATGGCTGTGTCCACCGGACGCCCATCCAGCAAGAGATCGGAAATCCACTGTTTAGTGAGATTTATCTTGCCAAAGACATAATCCGCTATCCTCTCATCCATTGCATTCGGCCATTCAAACTTGGATCTACTACTTTACAATCCTACTGCCAGAGTCCTGCCGCGGTCGTCATTTTCTGTAAGGGGTTTTCCTTGAGAGATTTCCCTGAGGTTTCTCTCTCTAGAGGCCTCTCTCGCTTGCACAGTAAAACCTTGAGTAGTTCGACCCACTCACCCCTTAGATTCTATACTCTGGACTTAGGTGCAGGAACTACAATGTAGAGAAAATCTTGTAGACCAAGTTTGATGAAAACAAAATGAACTTTTATTGCATAAGGAAAAATATCAAATCAAATGCAAGCAGATAAGGGAGTACATGGGAGGGAAAAACACACAAACAAATCATAACGACACAGTACTAACTAAGGCAAATACGGGCATCTTATATTCTACAAAGATCATCATGAAATAAGGAAACACACGGAACATCGAGGGACAACAACTCATGTTAATTGTACCCTTAAATCCACCCCCTTATTAAACCTATCTAGATCTGATTGTGAAGGGCCAGAAACATGCTCACCAATCCCACTAGGAAGTGCAAGGTTTTGAAATCGAGCCTGTGTTTGGTCCTTTCAGGCATTTCGTGTCCACATGGATCGCGGAGCCCCTGCGAGCTGTGCCACACCTCTCTCCTGAGGTGGGGGTCGGGGGCGGCTGGACATCGGCGGGCCTGGATGTCGGCGGGGTCGAGGATCGTCAGCTCGACCCTGGATAGTGGAGCCTTGGACTGGCTCACATCACTTCTTCAGTTTCCTTTTCTCTCTTCTTCCGAGCCAGGGTGGCTGGAAGGTTTCTTCTCTTGGGACCGTTATTTTTTTGTCTCTTCTCCCAAGTTGGGTCGATGTCCTCTCGTTCCGGTAACGGCCCGGGGATGGTCAATGATCTCCCGATGTGTTTCCCTGGGGCGGGATGCCGGCTTTGAGACGGCCTTCTCGATGATGGCTTTCTTCTTCCTCCTGCGAGTGCCTCTTTCTTCTTCTGGCTGTCCGGATTCAAACTCGACACAGGCTGTGACTGTCTCCAAGCTTGCAACTGAGTTCCAGCTTGACACTGTAACCCCCTCCAACTGTAACTCCAGTTATACCTTTTCTTCAGAGGCTTCACTTCCCGCCCAAAATCAGGTTAGTCTTTGTTTTATTTTTGGCAGGCTGGGAGCACAGCGGCGTAGTTATTATATTTTAAAATATCTTAAATGGCTGGTAAAGGCCCATCTCTGGTCTGGAATTACCTTCATTGTTTTTAATGTCCTGCTGATCTCATTATCCAGTCCTGGGTGCTGTTCTCATGAATATGAAATTGTCCCCTTTTGTCTGGGTCAACATTTTGATGGCCTCTGTCTCCAGGCTGATCTTGACTGGATCTGCATCTAATCCATATGCATACATGTGGGTCTGGTTTCGTTCTCTCAGAAACGGCTTCCAGAACTTGCTTTAGGTTGAATCCACAAAGCTGTCTGAGGTTGCGCAGGAACCATTTTAAAGTGTCCCAATAAGCTGGTCACATGGTAAGGTGGCCATTTGGTATGCCCCTTTTTCTGGGCTTCTTTTTAAAACAGTCTTTAAAATCACGGCCTCTTCTGCCATTTGACCCTTATTAATATAAAGTCCAATTTTGCAAATCCTACATAGTCTATAGGCCTCCAAACATTTGCAGCTCTGTTGGACGGAGTATTAATCAGGAAATCGTTGAGGCTTGTAATAAGGGAACAGCTATAATTATGGGGGATTTTAACTATCATATTAACTGGACAAATCAAATTGGGCAGAGCAGCCTTGAGGATGAGTTCATTGAGTGTATTAGGGATGGGTTTCTTGAGCAGTATGTAACTGAACCGACCAGGGGGCAAGCAACCTTAGATTTGGTCCGATGTAATGAGACAGGATTAATTAAAAATGTCCTAGTAAAGGATCCCCTTGGAATGAGTGACCATAACATGGTTGAATTCCATATTCAATTAGAGGGTGAGAAGGTTGGATCTCAAACAAGCGTGCTGAGCTTGAATAAAGGAGACTATGAAGGTATGAGAGCGGAATTGATTAGGGTGGACTGGGAAAATAGATTAAAGGGTAAGACGGTACATGATCAGTGGTGTACATTTAAGGAGTTATTTTACAACTTCCAAAAAATATATATTGCACTGAGGAAAAAAGGGTGTAAAAGAAAAGATAGCCATCCGTGGCTAAGTAAAGTAATTAAGGATAGTATCCGACTAAAAACAAGGGCATATAAGTTAGCCAAATCTAGTGGGAGGATAGAAGATTGGGAAGTCTTTAAAAGACAGCAAAAAGTAACTAAAAGATTGATTAAGAAAGGGAAGATAGATTATGAAAGTAAATTAGCAAAAAATATAAAAAAAGATAGCACAAGTTTCTATAGTTATATAAAAAGAAAAAGGGTGGCTAAAGTAAATGTTGGTTCCTTAGAGGATGAGACCGGGAAATTAATAGCGGGAAATATGGAGATGGCAAAAACGCTGAACAAATATTTTGTATCAGTCTTTACGGTAGAGGACACTAAGAATATCCCAACACTGGACAAACAGGGGGCTCTGGGGGGGAGGAGCTAAATACGATTAAAATCACTAAGGAAGTGGTACTTGGTAAAATAATGGGACTCAATGCGGATAAAACCCCAGGACCTGATGGCTTACATCCTAGGGTCTTGAGGAGAGTGGCGGTAGGGATTGTGGATGCATTGGTAACAATTTTCCAAAACTCCCTGGACTCAGCAAAGGTCCCGGCAGATTGGAAAACTGCTAATGTAACACCCTTATTTAAAAAGGGTAGTAGGCAGAAGGCTGGAAACTATAGACCTGTTAGCCTAACATCTGTGGTTGGTAAAATGTTAGAGTCCATTATTAAGGAGACAGTAACGGGACATTTGGATAAACATAATTTAATAGGACAAAGTCAGCATGGTTTCATGAAGGGGAAGTCATGTTTGACAAATTTGCTTGAGTTCTTTGAGGAAGTAACATAGAGGCTGGATAAAGGGGAACCAGTGGACGTAGTGTATTTAGACTTCCAAAAGGCATTTGACAAGGTGCCACACAAAAGATTACTGCTCAAGATAAAAAATCACGGGATTGGGGTAATATTCTGGCGTGGGTGGAGGATTGGCTCTCTAATAGAAAGCAGAGAGTTGGGATAAATGGTTCATTCTCAGACTGGCAATCAGTAACTAGTGGTGTTCCGCAGGGGTCAGTGCTGGGTCCCCAACTCTTTACAATCTATATTAACGATTTGGAGGAGGGGACCGAGTGTAACATATCAAAGTTTGCAGATGATACAAAGATGGGAGGGAACGTAGTGAGTGAGAAGGACATAAAAAACCTGCAAAGGGACATAGACAGGCTAAGTAAGTGGGCAGAGATTTGGCAGATGGAATACAATACTGGAAAGTGTGAGGTTATGCACTTTGGCAGGAAAAATCATAGAGCAAGTTATTATCTTAATGGCAAGAAACTGGAAAGTACTGTAGTACAAAGGGATCTGGGGGTCCTGGTGCACGAAACTCAAAAAGTTAGTATGCAGGTGCAGCAAGTGATCAAGAAGGCCAATGGAATGTTGGCATTTATTGCTAGGGGGATAGAATATAAAAACAGGGAGGTATTGCTTCAGTTGTACAAGGTATTGGTGAGATCGCACCTGGAATACTGCATACAGTTTTGATGTCCATACTTAAGAAAAGACATACTTGCTCTCGAGTCAGTGCAAAGAAGGCTCACTCGGTTAATCCCGGGGATGAGGGGGTGGTCATATGAGGAGAGATTGAGTAGATTGGGACTCTACTCATTGGAGTTCAGAAGAATGAGAGGCGGTCTTATTGAAACATATAAGATTGTGAAGGGGCTTGATCGGGTGGATGCGGTGAGGATGTTCCCAATGATGGGTGAAACTAGAACTAGGGGGCATAATCTTAGAATAAGGGGCTGCTCTTTCAAAACTGAGATGAGGAGAAACTTCTTCACTCAGAGGGTGGTAGGTATGTGGAATTTGCTGCCCTAGAAAGCTGTGGAAGCTACATCATTAAATAAATTTAAAACAGAAAGAGATAGTTTCCTGGAAGTAAAGGGAATTAAGGGCTACGGGGAGCGGGCAGGAAATTGGACATGAGTCTAGGTTCGGAATGGTCATGGCCCTGTGGGTAGTGGAACGGGCCCAGGGGCCGTGTAGCCTGGTTCTGCTCCTACTTCTTGTGTTCTAATTCTGTGTTAGATTTCAGGAGATGGTTTTATTCCTGTTCCTGGCTGGGGTGGAGATCGCCTTTACAGAAGGTAAGTACTGTAGAAAATATAGGGACAGAGTGATCTCCTGGACGAGTTTCGTTCGCCTAGATGGGTCGGAGAGGAATTTCCCAGATTTTTTCTCCCAAATTGGCCATTGTGTTTTTTATCTGTTTATTCAGCTCTCCCTGGTTGCCATTTCTCTGTTCGGTAGTCACGGGCCAAGACTGGTTGCCCTACATTGAAGCTCCTTGTCGGCTTCTCATTGATGTGCTGGAATTGCTTATTCTCAACATCTCTTCGTACATTTGGTCTGAGCAAATCCAGACGAGATCTCAACCTTCGGTTAAAGAACATCATGACCGGGGTCTGGTTGGTGACTGCATGTGTCGCATTTCTGTAGGCTAACAGGAAATTGTCCACCTTATGCTGCAGTGGAATGTCGTCATCGCACATGGCCCTTACTGCTTTTTTAAAGGTTTGTACGAACCTCTCAGCAATCCATTTGTGGCTGGATGATACGGGGCGGATGTATAATGCCTTACCCCATTCCTTTTCATAAATCTTCGAAACTCTTCGGAAACAAACTGTGGTCCGTTATCAGAGCAAATCTGCTCTGGCAAGCCGTTCCTGGCAAATATGGTCTGTAGGACTGCAATAGTTTTCTCCGTGGTGGTGGAGGACATTTTGATCACTTCAGGCCATTTCGAGAGCGCACCCACGGCTATTAAAAGCATTGAGTCCATGAATGGACCAGCAAAATCAATATGCACCCATTGCCATGGAGAGGAGGGCCACTCCCATGGGTGTAGAGGGGCATGTGGTGGTGCATTTTGGAACTTCTGGCATCCTGAGCATCTCTTTGTCAGGTCCTCGATTTGCTGATCGATCCCCGGCCACCACACATAAGCCCTAGCAAGGCTTTTCATTTTCACCCCTCCCAGATGGCCTTCGTGAAGCTCATTGAGCACTCTCTCCCTTAACTTGGGTGGAATTACCACTCGGGATCCACACATCAAGGTCCCCTGGCATACTGACAGCTGTTCTCTTCTGGATGAGAATGCTGGCAACAGTGAGTCGCCATGTGTTGGCCATCCCTTCACCGTCAAGTCATATACCTGAGACAGTGTCGGGTCATTTTTGATCTCCTTCTCTATATCCGTGTTAGTTACTGGCAAGCGTTCAATTATAGTCGAATAAAATATTACGACAGAGTCCAGTGCTGGTGCTTCCTCCGTAGTAGGCAGTGGCAGGCGTGATAGCCCATCAGCGTTTCCATGCTGTTTCGTGCCCTTATAATCTATTTCATAATGGTTCGCCCGTAGAAAAAGGGACCATCCTTGTAGCCGTTGCGCAGTTATCACCAGAACGCCCTTCTTTGGATTAAAGATGCAGACAAGTGGTTGGTGGTCAGTCAGCAAGGTGAACTTCTGCCCGTGCAGATAGTGGTTGAACGTTTTCACTCCCCACACTAGGCTGAGGGCCTCGCTGTCAATCTGGGCATAGTTATGCTCGGCTGAGGTTAGTGACCGAGACGCAAAGGCTACTGGCTTCTCCAACCCGTCTGGGAATTTGTGCGACAGCACCACTCCAATGCCATAGGGTGATGCATCACACGCCAACCGAATTGGTAGTGCTGGGTTGAAATGAGCCAACACCTCTTTTGATGTGATCAATTCTTTGCACTTCTGGAAAGCTCGTTTACATTCGTAATTCCACTTCCATGGTACCCCCGTTTGCAGTAGGGTGTTCAGTGGGTGTAGTACTGTAGACAAATTCGGCAAGAACTTATGGTAGTAGTTCACCAGCCCGAGGAATGACCTCAGTTGTGACACATTTTCCAGTGCTGGAGCCTTGACTACTGACTCAATCTTTTCAGGGGACTTATGTAACCCCTCTTCATCAATAACGTGGCCACAATACGAGATCTGCTTCTGGAAAAACTCGCATTTGTGGCGATTAGCTCGGAGCCCATATTCCTTCAATCTAGTGAGCACCTGCTCCAGGTTGGCGAGGTGATCATTGTCATTTTCGCCCGTGACCAGGATGTCGTCCAAATAACACTGGGTCCCTGGAATCCCTTGCAGGACTTGATCCATTGCCCTTTGCCAAATAGCCGGAGCTGATGCTACCCCGAACACCAGCTGATTGTATTGGTAGAGACCTTTATGAGTGTTGATCGTGAGGTACTGTTTCGAGGCTTCTTCTACCTCCATTTGCAGGTACGCCTGGGCCAGATCAATCTTAGTGAAGCGTTTCCCTCCAGATAGCGAGGCGAAAATATCTTCAATCCGCGGAAGCGTATATTGTACCATGTGAAGGACTGGGTTCACTGTCACCATAAAGTCCCCACAGATTCGAACCTTCTTTGGTTCCCCAGGTGTATTAATCAACGACCTCTTCATTACAGGAACGATGGGTGTAGCCCACTCACTCCAGTCCACTTTGGACAGTACTCCTGAACGTTCCAAACCTTCCAGCTCTGCTTCGACAGCTGGGCGGATCGCATAAGGCACCGTTCTGGCCTTAAAAAACTTTGGACTTGCATTTTCCTCTATTTTGATCGTCGCTGTTATGCCTTTTAGTGTTCCGAGTCCCTCCTGGAACACTTCTTGTGCGTCAGTTAGCATTTTTGACAGTCGTCCAGGTGTGACGTCGTCATCCTTTTTGGCATCTACAGTCAGTGCTTGTATGGAATGCCAATCTAGCTGTATCTTCTGGATAAATTCACGTCCTAGTAGTGGTGGTCCTCCATCTGGCAATACATATAGGTCCATTTTTGGTGTTTCCTTGCCGTTATATATAACGTTCACCCTTATTTTTCCTTTGGGGTAGACTTTTTGCCCCGTGTGCGTCTTCAAGACAATCTCTGTATCTCTCAAGGGTATATGTGAGAATAGCCACTTGTAGTCCCTTCGGTTTATGACTGTTAGGGCTGATCCTGTGTCCAATTCCATTTTCAGTTGGACTCCGGCTATCTTGAGCATGCCCCAGATAGTTTGGTGATCCTCCGTTTTGATCACCTTATGTAGTTTCAGACAACACAGCTCCTTGCTTCCGGTGTCTGCATCACTTTTCTGTTCATCTGAACTACTCTCCGTCACCTTATGTACCTTCTTGTACTTCTCCTGTGGAGATTTCTTGCTGCTCGTTTTCTTTCCCGACCTGCAGACTCTTGCTATGTGTCCTACTTTTCCACACTGTCCGCACACTTTGTGCTTGAACCAGCAATCATTATGGTCGTGTGTTGTTCTGCCGCAGCGATAGCACTTCACTGTTCCATATGACATTTCATTTGTGCCATATTCTTGCAGTCTCCATTGTATCTCTGCAGTGCCCCGTGCGGCTGCTTCGTGTGATACTGCCATGCTGAAAGCCTTGTCCAGCATAAGATCCTTTTCTGATAGAAGCCGTTTCTGGGTTCCTTCACTTTGAAGCCCACACACAAACTTGTCCCTTAAAGTATCTGCTAGTCCCATTCCAAACTGGCAGTGTTTCGATAGCTTGCGCAGTTCTGTTAAATACTCAGCATTACTTTCATCTTTATGCTGGTTCCTTTTGTGAAACTTAAATCTTTCTGCTATCAGCAGCGGTGTGGGGTTTAAGTGGTCCTGTAGGAGTGACACTATGTTTTCAAAATCCTTTTCCACTGGCTTCTCTGGGGTTACTAGGTTTCGCAGTAAGCCATACGTTTTTGCACCCATTGAATTCAACAATACCAGCGCTTTCCTGTCATCTGGCACTTCATTCGCCTTGCAGTACACTTCTATGCGTTCGACATATGTCGACCAATCTTCGACTTCATTGTCGAACGCTGTGACACTGCCACTCTTTGGCATCCCTGGGTGTGGATAAACTGGCTCATAATGGTGTCTCCCGCGCTCTCCCTTCTTCTACGCTGTGGCTCAAAATGGCGTCTCCCGCACTTTCCTTTCTTCCCCGCTGACGCTGCTCGACCCTTGAACACTGGCTGTGCTCTGCGCGTTTTCCTGCGCGCCTCTCTCTCTCGTTGACGCTGCTCGGCCCTTGAACACCGGCTATGCTCTGCTCTCTCTCGTTGACGCCGCTCGGTCCTGAACACCGGCTGCGCCCTGTGCGCTTTACCCTCTCTCTTTTCCCGTCGACGACGCTCGGTCTTGAACACCAGCTGCGCCCTGTGCGCTCTACCTCTCTCTTCTCCCGTCGATGCTGCTCGGCCTTTTTCTGTGCCGTCGGTCGGCTCTAGCCGCCGCTGTCTGGGGAGGGTCTGCGCTGTACCTGTTGCCAGCCCGTTTCGCTGGACCACCGTGACTGGAGAACCAAGCCCAGCTCTCAACAGCCTCCCCTGCGATGCTCAAGTCTCCGCTGGATGGTCGACGCCCGTACTTCTGGACTCGGCCTTCTTCTTTCACTGTTCTCCAGGAGCGAATCCCTGGGAGGTGATGCAGAGTTGCAGGTAGGTTTGAATCTTCTCGTCGCCAATGTTAGATCCGTATACCTTGATGTTGTGTGTCCTTCAATAACTAGACAAGAAACTGCAGGGAACAATCAACAGGTGTTTACTGGATGAGGGTTACTCTAAAACTAACTATACAGATCCCTACTCAGGGTTTATATACAGGAGTGGTCACTGCCGGTACTCCAGTATACAGGAGCTGTAAAAAGTAGTTCTCCCCTTAAAGGTGCATACACTACAAGGATCAGATCAGCCATGATCTTATTGAATGGTGGAGCAGGCTCGAGGGGCCGATTGGCCTACTCCTGCTCCTATTTCTTATGTTCTTATGTTCTTATGTTTATGGGGAACGAGGGAAGGACAGTTCCAACGTCAACGGTAGTGCCAAAGGACGACCCAGTTGAGGGAGAGGAGATCTCACGACCACCACCCGTAGCGCCAAGTTTCAGCGAGGTTTGGCAGCAAGGCGGGGTGGAGCCAGAGGTGGAGGCGGAGGTGGAGCAACCCCCACCAGAGAGGTCGGAGCCGGGACCGATGTGCCCAGCACGGCATCAGAGGTTCGGCCCACCCGCCAATGGCGACGATGAGGGACCCCTCCAAAGCCAGTTCGTATTACCCTTTAACACCCAACAGCTTAGGGCTATGGTCAACAATATCCCGAAGCTCTCCGAAAAGGGAGACCCCTCGATCCACTTCAGGGAAGTAAAGCAGGCAGCCAGCATCAATGACTGCGATGGCGCTGAGCGGGCCAAGATGCTGCTATTCTCTCTGGAGAGTAGTCTCCTCCAATCCCTCTATGACAAGTGTAAAAGGGGGCAGAGCGGGTACGAGGAGCTTAAAGTTGCAGTTCTGGAGGCCATGGGGGTGAATGAGGGAAGTCCTTTCTCCCATGTGGAGAAGGCGGTCCAGCTCCCAGGGGAAACCCCGCAGGCTTTCGTGGACCGATTGTGGCCGGGAACGCCGAACCGGGGGTTCCTGAATGGGGATCACCTGGCCCATTGGCTCCGTTGCCTGGTGGCAAACAGCTTGCCACAGGTCCGAGCCAAGGCAGAAGTCTGGTTCGACCCCAAAAATCCCCAGACCACCGAGCTTACAGTGATTAGGCAGCTAACTCTAGCCTATAAAAACGGTAGGGGAGCCGATGCACACCCACCTAAGGGGAAGATGCATGAGGTAAAACCCGGACATGGTAAGAAAGAGTGGCACCAGGAAGGGACTAACCACACAACACAAAGACGAATTGTTACGGGTGTGTGAAGGATGGTCACTGGCGGAAGGAGTGCAAAAACCCTTGGAAAGATAACAAGGGAAAGAATTCCACAGCCCCAGTCCAAAAGGCGGGGACAGGAATCCCTCCCGCAGAGGTCAAGTCACTTTTGGAGACCGTGAGGTCCTTATTGACTGGCCAGGGGAGAGTAGCAACTGTAGTGTATGTACTTTGCAGAAGGAAATATATTCTGCAGCCCCTGTATACTGCAGTACCAGTAGTGACCACCCCTGTATATAAGCCTGTGAAGTAACTTTTGCATAGTAGTTCCAGTTTGTCTCCACTCAGTAAAGACCTGTTATAACCAACTCCTGCAGTCCGTGTCTCAATTACACACGGACATAATACTGGCGACGAGCAGATCCGAACTTACATACAGTCTGCACCACCTCATGGGGATCCATCCCTGAAGCGAAGTTTTCAGAGGTCGAGACCAGAAGGAAGAAAGAAAAAAAAAAAAAATCTTAGCTAAT
Organism: Somniosus microcephalus; assembly: GCF_052327205.1. Classification (NCBI taxonomy): domain Eukaryota; kingdom Metazoa; phylum Chordata; class Chondrichthyes; order Squaliformes; family Somniosidae; genus Somniosus; species Somniosus microcephalus. The sequence continues at coordinate 114,646,338 of NC_140999.1, forward strand.
GCCAAAGAGGTATTTCAACAAGAACTGGGAACTCTTAAAGGCGTAACCGCCTCGATAAAAATAGAAGAGAATGCAATTCCCAAGTTTTTCAAAGCAAGACCGGTACCATATGCAATTCGCCCAGCCGTCGAGGCAGAGCTGGAAAATCTGGAGAATGCAGGCGTGTTATCTAAGGTAGACTGGAGCGAGTGGGCGACACCCATCGTTCCTGTCATGAAGAAAACGTTAAACAATAAGTCTGAGGAGCCAAGGAAGGTTCGCATCTGTGGGGACTTCAAGGTGACGGTGAACCCAATCCTTAACACAGTGCAATATTATCTCCCGAGGATAGAAGATATTTTCACCTCACTATCTGGAGGGAAGTGTTTTACAAAAATTGACCTTGCACAAGCATATTTGCAGATGGAGGTTGAAGAATCCTCCAGGAAGTATCTCACGATAAACACTCACAAAGGTCTTTACCAGTATAATCGACTGGTATTCGGAGTAGCATCAGCTCCGGCGATATGGCAAAGAGCGATGGAACAAGTCCTGCAAGGGATTCCGGGGACTCAGTGTTACTTGGACGACATCCTCGTGACAGGTGAAGATGACAGTGAACACCTTGCCAACCTAGAGCAGGTGCTCACTAGACTAAGAGAACATGGGCTACGAGCCAATCGCCCCAAGTGCGAGTTTTTTAAGAAACAGATATCGTATTGTGGCCACGTGATTGATGAAGAGGGGTTACATAAGTCCCCTGACAAAATTGAAGTGGTAGTTAAGGCTCCAGCGCCTGAAAATGTGTTGCAACTGAGGTCATTCCTCGGTTTGGTGAATTACTACCATAAGTTTTTGCCGAATTTGTCCACAATTCTGCACCCACTGAACGCCCTACTACAAACTGGAGTAGCATGGAAATGGAGCGATGAATGTAAGCGGGCCTTTCAGAAGAGTAAAGACCTAATCACTTCAAGAGAAGTATTGGCTCACTACAACCCATCACTACCGATAAGACTGGCGTGTGATGCGTCTCCCTACGGCATTGGAGCGGTACTGTCACATAAATTCCTTGATGGTTCAGAGAGGCCGATAGCTTTTGCGTCACGCTCGTTAACTTCAGCCGAGCGTAACTACGCCCAGATTGACAGAGAGGCCCTCAGCCTGGTGTAGGGGGTGAAGAAGTTCAATCACTACCTGCACGGTCAGAAATTTACTCTACTAACTGATCATCAACCACTTGTCTCCATTTTCAACCCTCAGAAGGGCGTCCCAATAATGATGGCACAACGGCTACAGAGGTGGTCCCTTTTCCTAGGGGCACACCAATATGACATCGAGTACAAAGGAACTAAACAGCATGGGAATGCTGATGGATTGTCGCGCCTACCGTTGCCGACGGTGGAAGAAGCACCTGCAGTGGATCCAGTGTAGATATTCCACTCGACCACAGTCGAATGTCTCCCTGTCACGAATGCAAACATAGAAAAGGAAACACGAAATGACCCGACACTCTCATGGGTCTATGATTTAACGGTGAAGGGATGGTCAGCACATGGCGAACCACTGTTGCCAGCATTCTCGCCAAGAAGAGAACAGCTGTCAGTGTGCAGAGGAACCTTGATGTGTGGATCCAGACTAGTAATTCCACCCAAATTGAAGGATAGAGTGCTCAATGAGCTTCATGAGGGTCATCTGGGAGGGGTAAAAATGAAGAACTTAGCCAGAGCGTTTGTGTGGTGGCAGGAAATCGATAGAGAAATCGAAGAGATGACCAAGAGCCGTACCGGATGGCAGAAGGTCCAAAACGCCCCCCACAAGCCCCTCTACATCCATGGGAGTGGCCCTCATCTCCATGGCAAAGGGTGCACATTGATTTTGCTGGTCCATTTATGGACTTGATGTTTTTAATTGTGGTGGATGCACATTCAAAGTGGCCAGAGGTAATAAAAATGTCCTCAACCACCACAGAAAAAACTATCACAGTCTTACGAACCATATTCGCCAGAAATGGGCTGCCTGAACAGATTTGCTCCGACAATGGAGCACAGTTTGTGCCTGAAGAGTTCCGGAGGTTCTTAAAGAACAATGGTGTTAAGCATTACACATCCGCCCCATATCATCCAGCCACCAATGGATTGGCTGAGAGGTTCATTCAAACATTCAAGAAGGCTATCAAGGCAACGTGTAATGAAGTCATACCCCTACAACACAAGGTGGATAACTTCTTGTTTGCCTACCGGAATGCGACACATGCGGTTACCAACCAAACTCCAGCCATGATGTTCTTCAATCAAAGACTACGATGCTGCTTGGATTTGGTTAAGCCAAACATCAGAAGAGATGTGGAGAACAGGCAGTTTCAGATTATGAATGAAAGGCCAACCAGGAGTTTTAAGATAGGTCAACCAGTTTTGGCCAGGGACTACCACATAGGCAGCCAGGAACGATCTGTACACGGCAAGAACCTCTAATGTATACCGTGGACGTTGGAGAGAGCATTGTAAGACGCCATGCTGACCAGATTCTAGAGTCACTGGAACACGTCAACTCCACACCACGATCCGATACACCTGGTGATGAAACTGAAGTACCAATTACATCTACCTCAGAATCGGTGATATTGGAAGCAGACGAACCAAACAACGACATTGATCCCGAATCAACTTTGCCCGAAGAACCTGATACCCCAAAGAGGCGTTATCCAGACAGAATCAGGAAGCCTCCTCAAAGACTGAACTTATAATTGCTTAACTTCAGCTAATGTATCTAGCAACTGTAATTGTAAATATGTTGTTTAATTATTAATTGGTGGGCCTTCAATAACCACAAAACTAGAAGTTATAGACTTAAACATGTTGGCTTTTAATCACTAAGATCAGAGCTAACATCTCAACACGCCGACTGGTTCACAGGAATGAGTCATACAGATCTTGGGATCTTTATGTAAGAGAAGTCAGGGGCGGAGCCAAGAGCCAAGACCTGGAACCTCCCAGGTTAGTCAGGAAAGAGGAAGTGAAACTATACACAGTGGGGGAGGGTAATATACATGAGTGCAAAACGAATACAGGATCAAGACAAACAGATTTCATTACATTCACCCCTTCTATAGATTTAGTCCATCGGGGTGATGTTTCTTAAAAGTTGGTATAAGTGAGTCTGTCAGGAGGTTTTGCAGTTCTCAGTGATCAGCGCAAAGCTGGTTGGGGTGCCTCTAGGGGAGTGGATTCTGGTTCCCCCACTGTCCGGGCCTCCGCAGTGTCTTCCAGGTTATCTGCAGTGTCCTCCAGGTTAAAGTTGGGTATTGATACCTCTGGGCGTCCTGTCTCTTTGTAGTGTAGGTCTTCATCGGGTAGTCTCCCATCATTCTCTCCGCTCCCCGAGGGAGCGAGGTCTTTTATGGAAACAGTGTCCTCTCGCCCGTCAGAGTATTCGATATAGGTGCACTGAGGGTTTGCATGGAGGAGCTGTACCTTTTCCACAAGGGGGTCCATTTTGTGGCCTCTCACGTGCTTCCGCAATAGTACTGTCCCCGGAGACGTCAGCCACGCGGGTAGAGATATGCCCGAGGTGGATTTCCGGGGGAAAACGAACATCTTTTCGTGAGGGGTAGCGTTAGTGGCAGTACATAACAGAGACCTTATGGAGTGGAGCACGTCTGGGAGGACTTCCTGCCAGCGGGAGGTCGGAAGGCCTTTTGACTTTAAGGCTAATGTGACAGCCTTCCAAACAGTAGCATTCTCCCTTTCCACTTGCCCATTACCCCGGGGGTTGTAGCTAGTGGTTCTGCTAGTGGCTATCCCCTTCGAGAGCAAGAACTGGCGCAGCTCGTCACTCATGAATGACGTCCCCCTATCGCTGTGTATGTAGTTCGGCATGCCAAACATGCAGAATAGATTACAGAGACACTTGATGACCGTGGCACTGGTCATGTCTGGGCAGGGAATAGCGAAGGGGAAGCGGGAATATTCATCAATGATATTGAGGAAGTATACGTTACGGTCGGCAGAGGGAAGGGGTCCCTTGAAGTCCAGACTTAGGCGCTCGAATGGCCGTGTGGCTTTGATAAGGTGTGCACGGTCAGGCCTGTAGAAACGAGGCTTGCATTCCGCACAGATGCGGCAGGCTCTGGTCATTGCCCTGACCTCCTCGATGGAGTGGGGCAGATTGCGAGACTTTATAAAATGTTATAGTCGGGTGACCCCTGGGTGACAGAGGTCGTTGTGGAGACCCTGTAATTTGTCCGTATGAATGCTGGCACACATTCCCCGCGATAGGGCGTCTGGGGGTTCATTAAGGGCTCCCGGCCTGTACATAATATCATAGTCGAACGTGGATAGTTCGATCCTCCTCCTGAGTATTTTGTCATTCTTGATTTTCCCCCTTTGTTTGTTATTAAACATGAAAGCCACCGACCGCTGGTCGGTGAGCAGGGTGAAACGTTTGCCGGCTAGGTAGTGTCTCCAGTGCCGCACTGCCTCCACTATAGCCTGTGCCTCCTTCTCGACAGAAGAGTGCCTGATTTCAGGTCCCTGAAGGGTTCGGGAGAAGAAGGCCACAGGTCTCCCAGCCTGATTGAGGGTCGCAGCTAAGGCAAAGTCTGACGCATTGCTTTCGACTTGAAAGGGAATGCATTCGTCCACTGCACACACTGCAGCCCTTTCAATGTCCTGTTTAATACTGGTGAAAGCCTCCCGAGCTTCAGCTGATAGTGGGAAGGACGTCGATTTAATGAGGGGTCGGGCCTTATCAGAGTAATTGGGCACCCATTGGGCATAATACGAAAAAAATCCCAGGCACCTTTTTAAAGCTTTGGGATTGTGTGGCAGGGGCAGTTCCTTTAGGGGGCGTAATCGGTCAGGGTCCGGTCCAATTACCCCATCTTCCACCACACAGCCGAGGATACAGAGACGGGTTGTGTTGAAGGTTCTTGTTGTCTTGTTGTCTTCGTTGTAGGTTAGATTCAGCTTTAGGGCAGTTTTTAAAAATCTCGCAAGATTTAGATCGTGGTCTTGCTGGTTGTGCCCGCAGATAGTGACATTGTCCAGATAGGGGTAGGTAGCTTGTAGTTTATTCTCGTCAACCATGCGGTCCATCTCACATTGGAAGACCGAGACCCCATTTGTTACCCCGAAGGGCACTCTGAGAAAATGGTAGAGGCGCCCGTTCGCCTCGAAGGCGGTGTATGGGCGGTCCTCCGTTCTAATGGGGAGCTGGTGATACGCGGATTTGAGGTCGATAGTCGAGAAGACTCGGTATTGCGCAATCTGGTTGACCATTTCTGATATGCGGGGTAAAGGGTAGGCGTCCAGCTGGGTATAAATATTAACAGTCTGGCTGTAGTCAATTACCATCCGTTTCTTTTCGCTATTTTTAACTATGACTACGGGCTGGTACTGCATTCAATAATGCCTTCCCGCAGGAGTCTGTCCACTTCCGCCTTGATAAAGTGTCTGTCTTCCAGACTGTACCATCTACTTTTGGTCGCTATGGGCCTACAGTTCGGAGCGAGATTAGCGAATAAAGAGGGCGGGCTGATTTTTAAGGTTTTAAGGTTGATAGGCCACAGACTGAGTGGCGGCTGGGACCCGCCATATGCTAGCGTGACACTTTCGTGGTGGCACTGCAAGTCCAGGCCCAAGATTACAATAACACAGAGTTCTGGCATCACGAGGAGTTTAAAATTCTTGTAGTCCGTGCCTTTTACGGTCAGTGTTGCCACACAGTAGCCCAAAATGTCCGAAGTGTGGGGCTTAGCAGCCATAGCAATCCTGCTCCGTGTAGGGGTTACCGTTAATGAGTGCCGCCGTACCAGGCTAGGGTGGATAAAACTCTCGGTACTCCCACAGTCAATTAAACATTTCGTTAAATTCCCGTTTACCTGTATGTCCATCATGGATTTTGTCAACGGGTGTGGCCTGGATTGATCCACCGTGATCGAAGCCACTGTTGGGCCCTGGGCGGCTGTTGAGTCGGGAAAAGATGGCGGATCCCAAGATGGCGGCCCGCACAGCACGCACGAGGTGGTGACGGAGTTGGAAATCGGATTCCCCCTGCAGACTTTGCTAAAATGCCCCTTTTTCTTACATTTGAAGCATGTAGCGTCCTTCGCTGGGCATCGTTGTCTGGGGTGCTTGGCCTGGCCGCAGAAGTAGCATTTCGGGCCTCGAGACATTGCCGCTGTAGTAGGACTCCTGGGTGAACTTCTGTGTGGGGACTGTGGTGGTGTTGAGCTGGTCTGAGACCTGGATGGAGAAGATGGCTGATTCCAAGATGTCGGCCCCCTCGGCGCGCACGAGGCGTTGAGGGTCGCATGGCCGGAAGAATAAGAGTCAGAGTTTCTCTGGGCCACGTCCAGCGATCGCGCAGTGGCCACTGCCTTTTTTAAGTCCAGGACCTCCTTCTCCAGCAGTCTCTGCCGGATATAATTCGATTTGAGGCCCGTGATGAAGGAATCGCGGACCAATTCGTCAGAGTACGTGTTGGCTGTCACGGCCTTGCAGTTACAGTCCCGGACCAGGTCCTTTAGGCCCTGTAAGAAATCATCCATTGATTCCTCTGGTCGCTGCCTGCGTGTAGCCAGCAGATGTCTGGTGTACACTTTGTTTACTGGCCTCTGGTATTGGGCCTTCAGGATAGTGGTGGCCTCCGTGTAAGAGGTGGCGTCCCGGATGAACGAATAAATCTGATGACTTACGCGTGTAGTCAGTAGACTCAGTTTATCTACCTCGCTAGCGGATGAGGCCCCCGCGAAGAGTTCGAAGCATTTGAGCCAGTGTCCAAATTGATTTGATGCTTCAGCAGAATGTGGATCCAAGTCCAGACGCTCTGGTTTTAGGAGTCGATCCATCCTAGTATTCTTTTGTGATTAAAATTGATGGGCCTTCAATAACCACAAAACTAGAAGTTATAGACTTAAACAAGTTGGCTTTTAATCACTAAGATCAGAGCTAACATCTCAACACGCCGACTGGTTCACAGGAATGAGTCATACAGATCCTGGGATCTTTATGTAAGAGAAGTCAGGGGCGGAGCCAAGAGCCAAGACCTGGAACCTCCCAGGTTAGTCGGGAAAGAGGAAGTAAAACTATACACAGTGGGGGAGGGTAATATACATGAGTGCAAAACGAATACAGGATCAAGACAAACAGATTTCATTACATTAATCGAATGTTATGTACTGTTTAGCTAAAAGGGGAGGAATTGTAGTGTATGTACTTTGCAGGAGGAACTATATTCTGCAGCCCCTGTATACTGCAGTACCAGTAGTGACCACCCCTGTATATAAGCCTGTGTAGTAACTTTTGCATAGTAGTTCCAGTTTGTCTCCACTCAGTAAAGACCTGTTATAACCAACTCCTGCAGTCCGTGTCTCAATTACACACGGACATAATAGCAACCACTAACGGTGCTCTGACCCCGTCAGCCCCATCCAACCCACAGCCCCGACTAGAGCCAGCGCAGCCTGTTTACCTGTGTTCGCTCCGGTATGATGAATGGAAAAGACCCCTTTTGGAGATGGAGGTAGAAAAGGTGACGAGGACCTATCTTTTGGACACGGGGGCATCATGCACCGTGGTCTACTCAGCTAACCCCACCACCTCGCCTCTATCTAACGGGGTCCCATACAGTCTGTTGGGGTTCACAGGTAAAGAACAGGCTGGCTCGTTTTCCATCCCGCTCGCCATTCGGTTAGGACCACTCCACTCCAAGTGGACCTGTGTCCTGATGAAATGGGAGGTGGAGGGTGGAGGAGGGGTCCTGGGGGCCGACTTTATTGTAGGCCACGGGATCCTAGTAGATTTGAGGAATCATTGCCTATGGGAGGCAGGTAGAGTAAAGAACGGTGAGATAGTAGTGATCCCAGGAAAGGAAGGGAAGGGGACCCTGTGCACCATGAAGCCCAAAGAGGGTTATAACCACGGGCTTATGGTCAGTAACACCCCACAGGATTTCCAGGCATTTGTGCAGGCCCACCTGGCCACATTTGCCACTCACAAACACGACTGCGGGAGGGTCAACGGGTTGGAGGTCAGCATAGACGGGGACCCCATGGCCCGACCACAGAAACAGTATAACTTCCCCAGGGAAGCAGAGCCAGACATGGAAGCAGCCATGTCCTCGTTAGTGCAGCAGGGGGTTCTGAGACCGATAGCTACCCATGTGAATTCTCCATTATGGCCGGTCAGAAAGCCGGACAATTCCTGGAGGGCCACGGTGGACTATCAGGTGCTCAATAGTAACATCCCAGCCTGTGCACCCACAGTAGCAGCAGTTGCTGACCTGATAGTATGCATTCCAGCATCCGCGGCCACTTTCACGGTGCTGGATATTTCCAACGGGTTTTGGTCCATCCCTTTAAGGAGGGAGGATCAGTACAAGTTTGCCGTTACGTTTAAAGGGCAACAGTACACGTGGAACTGCTTACCTTAAGGCTTCCACAACAGCCCCAGCATTTTCCATCAGTGCATGGCAAACAGTTTAAAGGATTTTAGCCAGCCCAGACAGTTGATCCAATATGTGGATGACCTGCTCCTGTTCACCGATTCAAAAGAGGAGCATGGCCCGCTATTGGCTGAACTGCTGGAGCTGTTAGGGCAGAAGGGTGTCAAGGTAAACCCCTAGAAGGCGCAGATCGGCCAGCAGGAGGTGAAAATCCTCGGCCTGACCGTGCACGCTGGAGAAAGGGCCATAGATAAGGCTAGGAGAGAAGTGGTACAAGAGCTACCAGTCCCTAAACAAAGTAACGGGTGTGAGGTCGTTTCTAGGGCTAACCGGGTACTGCAGGGATTTTATTGAGGACTATGCAGCTACAGCAGCCCCTCTGCTCCGACTCCTACACAAGGTAGTGGAGTGGCTTTGGGATGAGAGTTGCCAGGCAGCATTTGTCAGGCTCAAGAAAGACTTGCAGACCGCACCAGCTCTAGCGGTCATAGATGGGGGGAAAGAGTTTTTCCTGGAGGTAGCAGCCAGCGGGGACAGCCTGAGTGCTGTGCTGCTCCAAGAGCGGCACGGCCGGCTGCGGCCGGTGGTCTACTCCTCCCAGATACTCACGGATGTGGAGAGGAGCTACTCCAACTGTGAGCGGCACCTCTTGGCCACACATTGGGCTGTGAAAAGATCGTTGATCTTCACAGGCACCTCTCCCATCACCCTCCTCACCCATCACGCACCCACCCAGATGCTTCTGGACGGGAGGATCAAGGATGGAATAGTGAGCAGTGCCCGCTGGACCTTGCTCCTCTCACAGATGGATCTTAAGGTGAAGGGTCTCTGTGAGCCAACGCTTGCAGCCAACCTGGTATATCCTGGAACAGCCCATGGTGTTCCATAGTAGGGGTTTGGGAAGTGAACATAGGTTTACAGGCCGGGATACATCCCACGGGCCACGAGATCTATGTAGACGGTTCCAGCACGGTATCTGCTGGCGAGCGCCTCACAGGGTGTGGAGTTTACGACCCAGCGGCAAACATTGCCCTGGCGATTAAGCTCCCCAGCACCATGAGCGCCCAGCAGGCTGAACTGTCCGCAGTGGTGTACGTTGTTACACACCCCAAAATCTTTCCCACCCCCTACACGATTTGCTCGGACAGCATGTTCACGTGCAATTCATGTATGGAGTACCTGGCCATCTGGTCCCGCTGCGGATACATCTCCGCCGACAGGAGACCTCTCACAGTAAAACCCCTGCTGGAAAAGATCCTGGCAGCAGTGGGGGAGGAAGGGGAGGTTTTCATCCACAAGGTGAAAGCCCATTCCTCCACAGAATCCCGTGGCCAAGGCAACCAGCAGGCTGACTTGCTCGCCAAGGAGGATGCCCGCACAGGCACTTTCTGGGACCCATTTGGGTCCAGACACGTGGCGGCGGTCAGAGGTAGGGACGGGACCCAAGGGAGTGCAGGGGTAGCATTAGTCCCAGACCTTAAGACGGTCCAAGCCCAAGACCCCGTCCTTGAAGCTGTCCTCGGTGCAGTAACCGAGGGAAGAAAGGGTAGAGGGTCCTTACGGCGCAGCGACCCTCTCCATTAAAGAGGGTATGCTGTTCCGGGGGAAACAGTGGGTTGTGCCGCAGCAGCACCAGAGGGAATTCCTTCAACTGGCCCATGAGGGTCCAGGAGCGGGACACCCCGGGCCTGAGACCACCTGGCAGCGGGTGGAACAGGCGGGATGGTGGCCGGGACTCAGGGACGATATCCGCGAGTTCTGTGCAGGCTGTCTTGTGTGCGCTGCAAATAACCCTGACCCCCAAAAAAGGAAGATACCCATGGGACCCGTCAGGAGGGTAGAGGGACCATGGCAGTTGATACAAGTCGACTACATCGGGCCCCTGCCCACCGCCCAGGGAGGCTATAAGTACTGCCTAGTCCTGGTGGACGTGTTCACCAAATGGGTAGAGGCCTTTCCCTGCAGAACAGCCACAGCTCTGGGTACTGCCAGGATCCTGGTCTGGGAAGTGTTCTCGTGGTGGGGACTACCACAGTATGTGGATTCCGACCAAGGGAACCACTTCACCGGACAGGTGATGCAGAATACCCTTATGCTGCTTGGCATTGAGGGGAAATGGCACGTGGCCCACAACCCCCAGTCATCCGGGATTGTGGAACGTATGAACAGGACCCTAAAGGAGAGGTTGAGGAAGGCGACTGTGGATCTGGGCCAGCCAGTCTAAAAGCACGGGTTACTCCCCGTACGAGCTAATGACCAGCAGGGTTATGCGGACCCCCACCAATGTACTAGCCCCGGTGCTCACAGAGGGTCAGCTCAGAGAGGTAAACCGGGACAGGTTCGCCCGAAACCTATTTGAGCACCTGAAACAGGTCCATGAGCAGGCGGCTGGGAACATGGGAAAGCAGCATCGGAGTAACCGATTGCTGCTCGAACCGAGAAAGCACCACGAGTGGGAGGTAGGAGATCAGGTCATGGTGAGAAACTATGCCCAAGTAGGAAGTTTGGAACCATTGTACATGGGGCCCTACAGCACTGTAGATAAAGCCAGCCCCATGGTATACGCCGTGAAGATGCCCCGGCGTACAAAATGGTTTCATATCAACCAGTGCAAGCTGTTTAAACCTGAACGGGGAAAACAGTCAGTTGGGGTAAGGTCTGAGGATAAAGATCCTCAGCCTGCAGCAGGAGCGAGTTCACAGACTGCACAGGCAGGCACTGTGGCTTCCTTAAAGGGAGGGGCCATCCTGCCCATCGATTGGAACACTCCTCCACTCTTCTGGGATCCAGACGAGGGGGAGGGACCTAAGGGCGAAAACCCCGCCCCTAACCCAGGTGTAGAGGGGGAGGGACCTGAAGTCGAAAACCCTGCCCCGGACCCAGCGGGCGAAGACTCTCAGCTCGCAGCAGCAGGCTGCGAAGAGGGGGAGGGACCTAAGGGTGAAAACCCCGCCCCTAACCCAGGTGTAGAGGGGGAGGGACCTGAAGTCGAAAACCCTGCCCCGGACCCAGCAGCAGGCTGCGAAGAGTTACCTGCCCCAACCCAGGTTCGGGAGAGGTCAAGTCTGAGGGAGCAGCGGTTCGGGTTAAAGGCCCATCGGCCAAGAAAGCCCCACCCGCCAAGGCCCCTAGAAGGTCCCCACGGACGCCCCAGCCGAGAAAGCCATGGTCACCAGCACTCCAGTTACCAAGGGCCGCCCCTCGAGACAGGGGGAGGTCCAAGGAAAGAGGTCCTCAGCCAGCAGCCACGGGCTGTGAGGGATCAACAGTGCAGGATGGTGCAGCCATGCCGGAGGTAGCGGTGTGCCGCAGTCCAACCAGGAATTAGCCTGGCCGCCCGGAGACGGGCGGCGGATGTACATAGTTTAGGTAATTTAAGTTTTGGTTATTAAGTTTAAGTATTTAGCTTAAGTTTGGGTGTTTTAGCTTAAGTTAAATAAGGTGATGGGTAGTGTTAATTAAGTAAGGAATCTGCTAAGATAGTATGTGTTTGAGTCGAGGCAAGGCTCGACTATGCTTCACCCAAGCCAGAGAATCTCTTGGGGGCCTGGCTGTATGTTTTGTATCTGTTGCAGAAAGACTGTCGGGATGAAGGGGATCGTAATCCTACTCGCCCTGATGGGACTGAGCCTGGAAAAGCGGGGCGATGTAGAAGACTCCCACATCTACGGGTGCTCGGGAGATATAGCACCCATAGCGACCGACGGAAGCGGTGAATGGGAGATGGAGGAGACCGCCGTCTATGTCCACGAAGGAAGGTGGCCAGGATGGCTGGGGTCCAATTCGTCTCAGTACTCCAGTCAGACCAGGTTCACGTATGGGGAGGCCTCCCTCCTGTGCCCCAGGGTACGGGTCGTTACCACAAGGGTCAGCGTCACCGTTGGGAAGCGTGTATGTTTAACATGCAAGGGACACATTCCTCTGGATAGGTGGTGGTGGCTCAGAAAGCTGAGCAAAGATATGAGGAACCCCGCAGTCGAGTGGGAACGGTTGGGGAACAATAGCCACCGGACGATTACAGGGACTCATGGGGGATTAAGTGTGTGTTGGGACAAGTGGTGGGAACCGGATCAAGGGATTTACATCTGTATGTGGGGGTCAGAGAAGGTCTGCCCTTCAGGCATATCCATCGTTTTCCATTGGCAGTGGCACGACACCGGGGAGGGGATGAAGTGGGATACCAGCCGGAAGGTGTGCACAGTCCCATTCTCCCTGATCCCAGTCAACGCCACTGATCTTGTAACCCGCCCCCAAAAGCCCCTGCCCACAGTGCAGGCGGTGAGGTTATCCAGGGAAGGGTACCCCACCACCACCAAGGGACCAGGGAATGGGTTGGTACTAGTGCCTACCGACCAGATGCTGTACCGGGGGTACACTATGCAGTAGCTTCCGTGATTTTAAATCTCACTAAGGTACATTTACCGGAGTGGTGTTCCAAAGAAACCAGGCCCTATTAAAGGACATGTTCAAGAAGTTTTATGAGTTCGATTTCGCCAATGTCGACAAAACCGAACTGTACACCACACACCGAGAGTTTTTGGGTAATGCAGGGAGGCAACGAAGGGGAGTATGGAATGATGTTTTTACTGCGTTTAATACTGGGTCCTCTGTCATCAACAGTCTGGATGACATAGAGCTACAGACCCAGATAAACGGTTTAAAAACACAGTTAAGGAAGATATTAATGGATGAGAACAAGATAGTGCGCTCGGAGTTGCATGAGGACCAGGCCATGACGGTCCATTTAAAAGAAATTATAGCCGAGTTGGAGAAGCACGCAAAGATAGTAAATGCTCTCAGAAGGGAGGACAGAAATGCTTCTGACCAGGCTGCGCAGAATGAGGTGTGCGTGCTATACGGGGCATCGTTGCTGGGCGAAGGCCGCAGAAATCTGGAGGATTTAAAACAGGGTTTAGTCCCCTCCTGGATCAGAAACAAGCAACTCGCAGCCCTCCACCTATTTGAGAATGCATTAAGCCCGTGCCAACTCCGGCTAGCTTTCGAAGCCTACCCAGTCTCCGTGGATTGTGGGCGGTCCAACCACACAATCATGGGAGTAGTAGTTAGGACGCCGGTCATGGGTAGGACAGCCCGACCCACACTGGTATACAGAGTTGAGAACATTGGAGTCATTCAAGGGGGTACGCACATTTGTTTCACAGCGGTCCTGCCTTACGTCATAAAGTGGGAGCACGCTATGACAGGTACTGACCTCTCAGGGTGCCAGAGCCGGGGAGCACACAAAATCCTGTGTCCCCAGCACTTGAATGCCTATTCAAAACCGCAGTGTGGGTTCAGAGCTGCTGGCGTGAAACCTATAAATTGTACCATGGAGGCAATGGCACAAGGCCATGTTCCCCCGCAGGTAGCATATATAGGAGGTGGGACATATTGTGTCACCACTGGCGCATCCCACTACCAGCATGGACAGCATAGTTGGTGTCCGGTCAGTGACAGCAGTTTCTGTTTTAAACCCGAGGCACAAGTTCAAGTGGCCCAGGAGCGAATTGTCCCGATTCCTGAACCCTCCACTGTTCACCTCACTATGAAGGAGAAAAGTACGTAGCGCACTTCGGCTACGAAATTCCCCCTCTCCCTGAACACCTTACCAAAATACTCAAAGCCGTTATAGTCTCGCAGAAACATTTTTACACTCTAGAGCATAAAACAGTAGAGATAGGGGCTAAGATATTGGATATTGTGATTCTACCCTGGTGGGATATTTTCAATAACATAGAGGTCCCTTCGTGGATCAGATTGGCTTCTCACATTCTCGTGGTCTGCCAGTTAGGGATAGTTTTGGATCTAGTTTGCATCCAGTGTAAGGGAAAAGGTCAGATATTAGAATTCCAAAACCAGAAGATCTGGAAGGAACATTATATGAAGGTGGAGGGGGATATGCCTGTTTGAGTCTTTTCCTTGTATTTTTTTTTAATTGAAGATGATTGTTGTTTTTTTGTGTTTGTTGTCTTTAATAAAGTTTTTTTGTTTTTTTGCGACGGGTTTAATAAAGATGTGTGTGTACCAAGTGGTGCAGGGGTGTTGGACCCCCTCCATGCTTGGATGTGTGTAAAAGTCTGTAATTTATCCTATGTATGCCTATGTACACTACATTTTTCGCGGAATGGGAAGTGCATGTATCATGGGTATATTAGATAGGTAATTACAGGGGAAGGTTGACTATGGAGGGTCAGAAAATTTTGCTCACCTTGTAAGGATGATACTTCAAGCAAGTTTTAGTATCACAGGGGGGAGTGTAAGATTCGCAAAATTCCCACATTCCCCCAAAGTTATTAATGAAAGGGATCCTGCATGGACATTTTAAAAGGGGTACCCAAAAGATGGCGTCCGCACCTCGTGACCAAAAGCCTGCAAGATTTTAAAAGCTTGGACTCTGTGGCAGCACAAGCAGCTTTTGGGGAAATCAAAACCTAAAATGCAGTTTCTGTGAAAAAGGACTTTGTATTTTGGAAAACAGACAGCAAACATTGAATATGCATTACGCCAGATCGTAGACACATCAAAACCAGTTAGGCCTATACTTGAGGCCATCAAGTTGTCTGCATAAATAATCGGAAACCGCTTATGGGAGCCGTCAAGGCTGGACAGGCTGATTAGAATGCATTAATAACAATACAGCTCGGACATCAGGCCATTAGGTGCGATAAACGGCCATTTAAAAACAGTTAGTTTAGAATGCTATAATCATTTAAAACAGCCCGCCAAAATTGAAACAATGAACTAACCTGATTTGGCGTGCAGATAAGGGCCTATTCGAAAGGAATATAACTGTGGGCCCCGGGTAGCAATCATTCTCTTGACTCTTGCTCTCTTGACTCTGACCTCTCGTCTGGTCTTGGGCTGCCGCCGCCCGTACTCGTGCCCTGGCCTTGTGGCGGGTTCTCTCCTCGCTCCCCGTAGCAGAGTTTCAACAACTAAATACACCATACCAATTGTGGGGAAGGGGAACAAGACACGAGTCCATAGCCATTCAGGACGCCCAGGCCGCAAAAAGGGGCGAGACGAAAGTGAGTCGGCAGTCCAGGACTTGTATAGTAACCGAACGAGACGAGACGAATCGAGACAAAGAAGAAGGTAACAACTCGATAAGAGCAGAGTGGGGCAGTGAAAAACGTATTGATGAGGCCAAGCGTCTAGTTATAAGCTGGCGCTTGGTGAGACAAACATTCTGTTGAGCACTGCGAAAACGCAGGTGTCCACGCCACAACGAATATACTGGCGTTCTCACGCTTGGGCAGGAAAATCTAGGCAGTAAAAACTGCCAACTGCCCTATAGGCACAACGTTACCGCCGACGACCGCCTGAGGGAGATGAAGAGGAGAACCCATCGTGACGAGACGACGACGGTAGCGGAGGAGAAGAAGTTGTGTCGCAGCAGCAGCTCCAGCACCACGCCCCTGAAGGCCACGTGGCGACAGGCTACCTAAGAGGACAGAAAACCAAACCTCAAAGCCTGCATTCGTTAAACAGTTGGCTTTGCTTTGGATTGGTGAGCATTAATTCTGGCCCCTCATAGCTTAATCTAGTTAGGTATAGTGGGTGGGATAAGGATAAGGGGATTGTTAATGTAGTTTGTTTTCCCTCGATGTGCCGTGTGTTCCCCATTCCCTGTATAAGTATATTATTTTGTATTTGCCTGTATTTTTATACTAGTAACTTCTCATAAGACTGTTTTAATTTCTGTTTTAATAAAATCTTGGTTTTCTTACATCCAAACCACTTGTCTACTCGAGTTTTTCTGTATCGCCGCCTGTACCTAAGTCCGGTGCCTAGAAGTCAGGGGCGTGGGGGCGATTCGAACCGCTCAGCAACAGTCAGGGGCATAACTGACTGGGTGCACGTGCCACACCCGTCACCCCCTACAGAAAATGGCGACCGCGGCAGGATACCGGCAACAGGGTTGCAATATAGTAGACAATGGTTCAGATGAGCAAACCATGATGGAGGAAAGGATTTCTGATTATGCGTTTAGCAAGGTGAATATCATTAAGAAGTGGATCACCACTCTGTTAAGGGCTGGGCACCCGATAGATGGAGCAGCTAAGTGGACAGAAGGAAAGGAACACAAGAAGTCCTTAGAGAAGGCAGTTTGGCTGATGTGTTTCAAAAAGCAGGTCCAGCTTTTGGACAGGCTCGTTGCAGCACAGGCAGTTGAGCTGAGGGAGTCAGCCCTGGAGATCCAGGATAAGGCTCCAGCAGGGGAAAAGTTATTGGTAGCTTTGCAGGCCTTGAATCAGGAGAGAGTGCATTTAATGGGAGAACGCAAGGCCCAGTTGGAATACCTACGGTGCCAAGTCACCGAGGCCAAGGGAAATGAGTTAAGGTGCTGGGAGAAGAATGCCCACTTGGCAAGGCAGATTAGGGAACAGGACGAGAAAGTACAGGAGGTAAAGGCAGCTTACAAGCTAGCGAGCGAACAGGGGTTTGAGGAGGCAGACCACGGCCCCTGTAAAGAGCGGATAGAAAATCTGAGCCGGGTCCTCCGGAAGACAAAAAGCATGGTTATGCCTCATAAGCCCAAAGGCAGGTCAGGCGGATTTTATGGGGAACGAGGGGAGGACAGTTCCAACGTCACCGGTAGTGCCCAGGGATGACCCGGTTGAGGGAGAGGAGGGGGATCGGGTGGGATATGTGTCGGTGCAGGCTCGATGGGATGAAATGGCCTCTATCTGCACTGTGGGGTTTCTGTGATTCTGTGATCTCACGACCACCACCCGTAGCACCAAGTTTCAACGAGGTTTGGCAGCAAGGTGTGGTGGAGCCAGAGGTGGAGGCGGAGGTGGAGCAACCGCCGCCAGAGAGGTCGGAGCCGGGACTGATGTGCCCAGCACGGCATCGGAGGTTCGGCCCACCCGCCAATGGCGACGATGTGGGACCCCTCCAAAACCAGTTCGTATTACCCTTTAACACCCAACAGCTTAGGGCTATGGTCAACCATATCCCGAAGCTCTCCGAAAAGGGAGACCTCTCGATCCACTTCAGGGACATAGAGCAGGCAGCCAGCGTCAACGACTGCAATGGCGCTGAGCAGGTCAAGATGCTGCTATTCTCCCTGGAGAGTAGTCTCCTCCAATCCCTCTCTGACGAGTGTAAAAGGGGGCAGAGTGGGTACGAAGAGCTTAGAGATGAAGTTCTGGAGGCCATGGGGATGAATGAGGGAAGTCCTTTCTCCCGTGTGGAGAGGACGGTCCAGCTCCCAGGGGAAAAACCGCAGGCTTTCGCGGACCGATTGTGGCCGGTGTACCGGAGGGCCTGCCCGGAAACGCTGAACCGGGGGTTCCTGAATGGGGATCTCCTGGCCCATTGGCTCCGTTGCCTGGTGGCGAACAGCTTGCCACAGGTCCGAGCCAAGGCAGAAGTCTGGTTTAACCCCAAAAATCCCCAGACCACCGAGCTTACGATGATTAGGCAGCTAACTCTAGCCTCTAAAAACGGTAGGGGAGCCGATGCACATCCACCTAAGGGGAAGGTGCATGAGGTAAAACCCGGACTGGGTAGGAAACAGTGGCACCAGGAAGGGAATAACCCCCCCAACACAAAGACGAATTGTTACGGGTGTGGGAAGGATGGTCACTGGTGGAAGGAGTGCAAAACCCTTGGAAAGATAACAAGGGAAAGAATTCCACAGCCCCAGCCCAAAAGGCGAGGACAGGAATCCCTCCCGCAGTGGTCGAGTCATTTTTGGACACCGTGAGGTCCTTATTGACTGGCCAGGGGAGAGTAGCAGCCGCCACCGGTGCTCTGACCCCGTCAGCCCCATCCAACCCACAGACCTGACTAGAGCCAGCGCAGCCTGTTTACCTGTGTTCTCTCCAGTATGATGAATGGAAAAGACCCCTTTTGGAGATGGAGGTAGAAAAGGTGACGGGGACCTATCTGTTGGACACGGGGGCATCATGCACCGTGGTCTACTCAGCTAACCCCACCACCTCGCCTCTCTCTAACGGGGTCCCATACAGACTGTCGGGGTTCACATGTAAAGAACAGTTCTTTCAATTTGAAGTAATAAAATAAACAGACCAGTGTAAGAAATAGCTGTTAGATCCAAAAATGGGGTTTTAATTCTTAAGGAACAGAGAAATAAACTGAAGAAATGCATCCGGGAATGGATGGCAGGAATATCAGCAAGGTCAGATAACAAGCACAAAAGACCAATGGCCGAGGCCACGACACGGAAGTGATGAGGGAGTCATAAAATGCAATACAACATGAACCAGAAAGTTATAAAATGTTCTTAAAGAAACATAACAAGACCTTTTAGAACGGAGATAAGGGGGGAAATGACTGTGATGAAATATGCCATTCATCACTCATCTGTATTCTCTGTGTGATTGTGCCTGTGACTGTGGTTTAGTTTCAGTTTCATTTCCCTTACCTCAGTTCCGTTTCCTCACCTTGTATTGTATTGTGTGTAGGGCTCCGCCCATACCTGGCCCCTATGTAAGCAGGTTCAGCATGCCTCACATCCAGTACTGCAGACCTCTGGATGGAAGACACCTCTCCACTGTGTGTTACCTTCTAAGTTAATAAAAGCCTTGTTTTGTTCCGCTAACATTGAGTCTCGGATTTATTGAGGCACATCAATTTTATTAACTTACTTTTCAACACAATGGATCAACTCTTGAAACCCGAACGTTTGGATTTGGACCAGCATGCTTCAGACGCATCGGCACGCTTCGGACACTGGTTTATGTGTATGGAATTCTTCCTGGACAATTCCGCAGCCGTCACAGGCGCTACGGACGCTGAAAGTATGAAACTCGGAATCCTGCGGAATTGGGTAAGCCACAGGGTTTACCCCCTCATCCAAGACGCCGACACGTACCCGGCCGCCTGCGACATCTTAAAGCCGCATTACCAGCAGCCTACGAATGAGGTGTATGCTAGGCATCTGCTCGCTACTCGTGCACAGCAACCTGGGGAATCGCTGGATGAGTTCCTAGTCACCCTGAAAACGCTTGGCAAAGACTGCAAGTGCCAAGATGTAAAAGCCGCAGTGTACACTGACGAGCTTGTTCGCGATGCCTTCATCACAGGCTTCAGCTCCACTTACATCTGGCAGGGACTACTGGAAAAAACGGGATTGGACCTGAAACAGGCTGTGGACACAGCGCGATCCCTGGATGTGGCCCAGAGAAATTCGGACGCCTACTCTTCAGCCCGCGCCGCCCACGCCACCACATGTGCACCAAGGGCACCGCCATCTTGGAAGGCATCTTCCCCGCCCGGCAGCCCGACACCGTCGGGGCCCCGCTCTCCCCCCAGAAGCCCTACGACAGCCGCGACGCGTCGGGGACCCAACTGCTACTTCTGCGGGCAGTCGAAGCACACCAGAAACCTGTGCCCGGCGAAAGGCACCACCTGCTTTAAGTGCGGTAAGAAGGGGCACTTCGGGAAGGTGTGCAGAGGGAACCCCGCCGGAAAACCCGCCACCGCCGCGTGTGCGCCGTGGGAGCGGCCATCTTGGACGCCATCTTGTCCGACCTCGTGGGGTCCGCCATCTTGTGAGCAGACAGCGTGGATGCCATCTTGTCTCGATCAGGGCCCTACAGTGGCATCGGTCACAGTGGATCAGACCAGGCCGCACCCGCTATCCAAATCAATGGTGGACATCGAGGTAAACGGGTGCGGGGTTAAATGTTTAATTGACAGTGGAAGCACGGAGAGTTTTATCCACCCTGAACTAGCACAACAACTCTCCCTAAAGGTGGTCCCTACTCGGGGTACCATCTCTATGGCTGATAAAACCCAGACATCGACCATTATGGGTTACTGCACGGTACAATTGTCCGTTAACGGAACTGTATACGATAATTTTAAAGTACTAATCATGAAGAATCTATGTGCGAGCGTGATCTTGGGCCTGGATTTCCAGTACCACCACCAAAGCATCACGTTCAATTACGGTGGGTCCCAGCCGCCCCTCACAGTGTGCGGTCTGGCTACCCTGAAGGTAAAGCGGCCTTCGCTATTCACGAACCTTACCCCTAACTGCCGGCCAATAGCGACCAAAAGCAGGAGGTACAGCTGGGAGGACAGGCGGTTTATCGCGACCGAGGTAGACAGGCTCCTGAAGGAGCGCATTATTGAACGCAGCAACAGCCCGTGGCGCGCCCAAGTGGTGGTGGTAAGGGGTAGCGAGAAGAAACGGATGGTGATCGACTATAGCCAAACGATCAACAGGTACACCCAACTAGATGCCTACCTGCTACCCCGCATATCAGAAATGGTGAACCAAATCGCCCAATACCGGGTGTTCTCCACCATCGACCTCAAGTCAGCGTACCACCAGCTCCCTATCAGACCAGAGGACCGCCCGTACACCGCCTTCGAGGCGAACGGACGCCTCTACCAATTCCTCAGAGTCCCCTTTGGGGTGACGAATGGGGTCTCGGTCTTCCAGAGGGAGATGGACCACATGGTCGATGACCACCACTTGCAGGCAACCTTCCCCTACCTCGACAATGTCACCATCTGCGGTCAGAACCAGCAGGATCATGACTCGAACCTCGAGAGGTTCCTGAAAACCGCACAAAAACTCAACCTCACTTACAACGAGGACAAGTGCGTTTACAACACCACGCGCCTCTGCATACTAGGCAGCGTGGTGGAGAATGGCGAAATCGGACCAGACCCCGAGCGATTGAGCCCCCTACGGGAGCTGCCCCTGCCCAACACTCCCAAAGCCCTGAAAAGGTGCCTGGGGTTATTTTCTCATTATTCCCAATGGGTCCCCAACTACTCCGACAAAGCCCGCCCCCTCTTGAAAGCATCCTCTTTTCCGCTCTCTGCTGAGGCCCACGCCGCCTTCAAAAGCATTAAGCGGGATATTGAGCGGGCCACGCTACAGGCAGTGGACGAGAACACTCCCTTTCAAGTGGAAAGTGATGCGTCTGACTTTGCCTTGGCGGCCACCCTCAACCAGGTGGGGCGGCCCGTAGCTTTCTTCTCGAGGACCCTCCAAGGGCCCGAGATCAGGCACTCCTCCGTGGAAAAGGAGGCCCAAGCCATCGTGGAGGCAGTGCGCCACTGGCGCTACTACCTAGCCGGCAAACGCTTCACCCTACTTACCGACCAGCGGTCGGTAGCGTTTATGTTCAATAATAAACAGAGGGGGAAGATTAAAAATGATAAGATTCTTAGGTGGCGGATCGAGCTCTCCACCTTCGATTATGACATAATTTACCGGCCAGGGGCCCTTAACGAATCCCCCGACGCCCTCTCATGAGGGATGTGTGCCAGCGCCACCGGGGATCGGCTACAGACCCTCCACAATGACCTCTGCCACCCAGGGGTCACCCGGCTGTTCCACTTCATAAAGTCCCGTAACTTACCCTACTCGATTGAGGAAGTTCGGTCTCTGACCAGGAACTGCCGCACTTGCGCTGAGTGCAAGCCTCGGTTCTACCGCCCAGATAGAGCCCACTTAATCAAAGCTACACGGCCCTTTGAGCGGCTCAGCTTAGACTTCAAGGGCCCCCTCCCGTCCGTCGACCGCAATGTTTATTTCCTGAACATTGTGGACGAATACTCCCGTTTCCCATTCGCCTTCCCCTGCCCAGACATGACCAGCGCCACGGTCATTAAATGCCTCAACAGCCTGTTCTGCCTGTTCGGTATGCCGAGCTACATCCATATGGATAGGGGGGCGTCCTTCATGAGTGAAGAGCTACGCCAGTACATGCTGTCCAGGGGGATCGCCACGAGCCGTACCACCAGCTACAACCCCCGGGGTAACGGTCAAGTGGAGCGAGAGAACGGGACAGTATGGAAAGCAGTCACTCTAGCTCTAAGGACCAAGGGCCTCCCTATCTCCCGCTGGCAGGAAGTCCTCTCAGATGTGCTCCATTCGATACGGTCGCTATTGTGTACTGCCACTAATGCCACGCCTCATGAACGAATGTTTGCCTTTCCCCGGAAATCCACCTCAGGCGTATCCATGCCATCATGGCTCTCCACCCCAGGTCCGGTATTCGTGCGAAGGCATGTGAGGGGCCACAAGATGGACCCTCTCGTGGAGTCAGTGCACCTACTCCACACCAACCCCCAATACGCGTATGTCCGGCACGCCGACGGAAGGGAGGACACCGTGTCCATAAAAGACGTCGCCCCAGCCGGTAACGACAACAACCACGACAACAGCAGCAACAACGATCACAGCAACTCTTACCCACCCACTACTCTTTCATCACCCCCGGAAGAACATCGACCAACGGTACCCCCACCAACTACCCCTTCAACAACCCTGGCGGCGCCCCCGGCAGAGACCCAGGAGGCCACCGGGGACACCCAGCCGACACCCACGGCACCACAACAGCCACGTCGGTCACAGAGGACTATCAAACCCCCGAACAGACTAAATCTACAGAAGGGGTGAATGTGATGAAATATGCCATTCATCACTCATCTGTATTCTCTGTGTGATTGTGCCTGTGACTGTGGTTTAGTTTCAGTTTCATTTCCCTTACCTCAGTTCCGTTTCCTCACCTTGTATTGTATTGTGTGTAGGGCTCCGCCCATACCTGGCCCCTATGTAAGCAGGCTCAGCGTGCCTCACATCTAGTACTGCAGACGTCTGGATGGAAGACACCTCTCCACTGTGTGTTACCTTCTAAGTTAATAAAAGCCTTGTTTTGTTCCGCTAACATTGAGTCTCGGATTTATTGAGGCACATCAATGACCTCATCAGGCTGGGAGGGGGCTGCCAGAGGTAGACTCTCCCTTGTAATTGAACATAACTGCCAGTCTGGGCCTGCGACAGCTGGTGAGAGAACCAACATGAGGGAAAAACCTACTTGACCTCGTCCTCACCAATCTACCTGTCACAGATGCATCTGTCCATGACAACATTGGTAGCAGTGACCACCGCACAGTCATTGTGGAGACGAAGTCCCGTCTTCACACTGAGGACACCCTCCATCGTGTTGTGTGGCACTACCACCGTGCTAAATGGGATAGATTCAGAACAGATCTAGCAGCTGAAAATTGGGCACTCATGAGACGCTGTGGGACAGCAGCAGAATTGTATTCCACCACAATCTGTCACCTCATGGCCCGATATATCCCTCACTCTGCCATTACCATCAAGCCAGGGGACAAACCCTGGTTCAATAAGGAGTGTAGTAGAACATGCCAGGAGCAGCACCAGGCGTACCTAAAAATAACAGGACTATATGCATGCTAAAAAGCGGAAGCAGCATGCTATAGACAGGGCTAAGCAAATCCACAATCAACGGATGAGATCAAAGCTCTGCAGTCTTGCCACATCCAGTCGTGAATGGTGGTGGACCATTAAACAACTAACGGGAGGAGGAGGCTCCATGAATATCCCCATCTTCAATGATGGCGGTGCCCAGCACGGGAGTGCAAAAGACAAGGCTGAAGCATTTGCAACCATATTCAGCCAGAAGTGTCGAGTGGATGATCCATATCAGCCTCCTCCTGAGGTCCCCACCATAAGAACATAAGAACATAAGAAATAGGAGCAGGAGTAGGCCAATCGGCCCCTCGAGCCTGCTCCACCATTCAATAAGATCATGGCTGATCTGATCACAGAAGCCAGTCTTCAGCCAATTCGATTCACTCCACGTGATATCAAGAAACGGCTGAGCACACTGGCTACAGCAAAGGCTATGGGCCCTGACAACATCCCGGCTATTGTGCTGAAGACTTGTGCTCCAGAACTAGCCGCGCCTCTAGCCAAGCTCTTCCGGTACTGCTACAACACTGGCATCTATCCGACAATGTGGAAAACAGCCCAGATGTGTCCTGTCCACAAAAAGCAGGACAAATCCAACCCGGCCAATTATCGCCCCATCAGTCTACTCTCAATCATCAGCAAAGTGATGGAAGGTGCCATCGACAGTGCTATCAAGCGGCACTTACTCACCAATAACCTGCTCACTGATGCCCAGTTTGGATTCTGCCAAGTCCACTCGGCTGCCAACCTCATTACAGCCTTGGTCCAAACATGAACAAAGGAGCAGAATTCCAGAGGTGAGGTGAGAGTGACTGCCCTTGACATCAAGGTAGCATTTGACTGAGTGTGGCATCAAGGAGCCTGAGTAAAACTGAAGTCAATGGGAATCGGGGGAAATACTCTCCATTGGCTGGAGTCATACCTAGCACAAAGGAAGATGGTTGTGGTGATTGAAGGTCAATCATCACAGCCCCAGGACATCGCTGCAGGAGGTCCTAGGCCCAGCCATCTGCAGCTGCTTCATCAATGACCTTCCCTTCAACATAAGGTCAGAATTAAGGAGTGTGATGGAATAGCTCCACTTGCCTGGATGAGTGCAGCTCCAACAACACTTAAGAAGCTCGACACCATCCAGGGCAAAGCAGCCTGCTTGATTGCCAACCCATCCACCACCTTAAACATTCACTCCCTCCACCATCTACACTGCAGCAACTCGCCAAGGCTTCTTCGGCAGCACCTCCCAAATCCACAACCTCTTCCACCTGGAAGGGCAAAGGCAGCAGAAGCTTGGGAACACCACCACCTCCAAGTTCCCCTCCAAGTCACACACCATCCTGACCTGGAAGCATATCGCCGATCCTTCATCGTCGCTGGGTCAAAATCCTGGAACTCCCTCCCTAACAGCACTGTGGGAGTACCTTCACTACACGGACTGCAGCAGGTCAAGAAGGCGGCTCACCACCACCTTCTCAAGGGCAATTAGGGATGGGCATTAAATGCTTGCCAGCGACGCCCACATCCCATAAAAATGAATTTAAAAAAATGGAATATTTGATTATGCTTTGAACTACCTTGAAACTCCTAAGACCCTTTCGGTACCTGTGTGTGACCTGTGATCCTAATCTTACACCAGGCATCCATAAACAGTGGTTTTGTACAATGTCTTGGTGTATCATTGTTGTAATGATGGGATACTAGTCATTGTGCTATGTTATCACTGGATAATGTGGTGGGGCACAAAAGAGTAAATGATCAGTTGATGTAGTACAGACCATAAGGTTCCAACTTCAGTCGCTTGTGCTTGTTGATTTCAACTAGGGAGGCAAGGGGGTGCATCAGTTGACCTCGGCATCCTGAATTGTCAGCCAGGGGTCAGTACTCCGTGACCCATTCAGGAAAGTTTTTGTGTATGAACGTTTAGCTGTGGGAAATGACGATCAGGCTCAGCTGAGATGCTTCCCATAATTGACCGTGCCAACACTCGAGATTTGGGGCTTACCCGTGAAGAATGGTCACTTGGGTGAAGTGCTGAAGAGCGACTGTGGAACTCTTTCCTCATCAGGAGTGGATGCCGCTGTGTTCTTTTTTTTAGGACACTCCGCTCCTGAAGGAGACAGGATGGTGGACACTTTTCAACTGTGCCATCTGGACGTTATCTGAGTGGAACGCCAACCCATTGTAGAACCCACCTGATCGCCTTCTTCTACCTCTGCAATATTGCTAGCCTCCGCCCCTATCTCAGCCCATCTGCTGCTGAAACCCTCATCCATGCTTTTGTTATCTCCAGAATCATCTATTCCAACACTCTCCTGGCCGGCCTTCCATCCTCCACCCTCTGTAATCCTGAGCTCATTCGAAACTATGCCGCCCGTATCCAGAAGTCCCATTCACCCATCACCCCTCTACTCACTGACTCCTGGTCCAGCAATGACTCGATTTTAAAACTGTCATCCTGGTGTCCAAATCCCTCCATGGCCTCACCCCTCCCTATCTCTGTAATCTCCTCCAGCCTCACAACCCCCTGAGAACTCTGCACTCCTCCAATTCTGGCCTCTTGTGCATCCCTCATTTCCTTTGCCCCACCATTGGCGGCCGTGCCTTCAGCTGCCTGGGCCCTAAACTCTGGAATTCATAAGAACATAAGAATTAAAAGCAGGAGTAGGCCATACGGCCCCTCGAGCTTGCTCCACCATTCAGTAAGATCATGGCTGATCTTCGACCTCAACTCTACTTTCCGGCTCTATTCCCATATCCCTTGATTCATCTGGAGTTCAAAAATCTATCTCAGCCTTGAATATATTCAACGACTGAGCAGCCACAGCACTTTGGGGCAGAGAATTCCAAAGATTCACAACCCTCTGAGTGAAGAAATTTCTCCTCATCTCAGTTTTAAAAGGCTGTCCCCTTATCCTGAGACTATGCCTCCTAGTTCTAGACTATCCAGCCAGGGAAAACAATCTCCTTGCATCTACCCTGTCAATCCCCCTCAGAATCTTATATATTTCAATGAGATCACCTCTCATTCTACTAAACTCCAGAGAGTATAGGCCCATTCTACTCAATCTCTCCTCATAAGACAACCCTCCCATCCCAGGAATCAATCTAGTGAACCTTCGTTGCACTGCCTCTAAGGCGAGTATATTCTTCCTTAAATAAGGAGACCAAAACTGAGCACAGTACTCCAGGTGTGGTCTCACCAGAGCCCTGTACAATTGTAGCAAGACTTCTTTTCTCTTGTACTCCAACCCTCTAGCAATAAAGGCCAACCTGCCATTTGCCTTCCTAATTGCTTGCTGTACCTGCATCCTAACTCTGTGTTTCTTGATCTAGGACACCTAAATCTCTCTGAACACCAAC
Source organism: Somniosus microcephalus (assembly GCF_052327205.1). Lineage (NCBI taxonomy): Eukaryota > Metazoa > Chordata > Chondrichthyes > Squaliformes > Somniosidae > Somniosus > Somniosus microcephalus. The sequence goes on from NC_140999.1 coordinate 114,673,339, forward strand.
ATTTAATAGTTTCTCACCATTTAAAAAATACTCTGTTTTTCTATTCTTCCTAACAAAGTGAATAGCCTCATATTTGCCCACATTATCCTTCATCTGCCACTTTATTGCCGACTCACTTAACCTGTCTATATCCCTTTCCAGGCTCTTTGTGTCCTCCTCACATCTTTTCCACCTAGCTTTGTATCGTCAGCAAACTTGGATACATTGTACTCGGTCCCTTCATCGAAGTCATTAATATACAGTAGATTGTAAATAGCCCAAACACGGATCCTTGCAGCACCCCACTAGTTACAGCCTGCAGCACCCCACTAGTTATCCCTATTCTGTTTTCTGTCTGTTAACCAATCCTTTATCCATGCTAATACATTGCCCCCACCCCTTGTGCCCTTATCTTAAAGGAGGACAGAGAAGTGGAGAGGTTTTCTCCACCTCTCTCGTCTCCTTTAAGACGATTCTTAACAACAACAACAACTTGTATTTATATAGCGACTTTAACATAATAAAATGTCACAAGGCGCTTCACAGGAGTGTTATAAGACAAAATATTTGATACCAAGCCACTTAACGAGAAATTAGGGCAAAGAGGTAGTTTTTAAGGAGTGTCTTAAAGGAGGAAAGAGGTAGTGAGGTGGAGATTTAGGGAGGGAATTCCAGAGCTTAGGGATTAGGCAATAGAAGGCACGGCCACCAATGGTTGAGTAATTATAATCAGGGATGCTCATGTGGGCAGAATTTAGAGGAGTACAAATATCTTGGGGTGGAGGTGGGGTGGTTGTGAGGCTGGAGGAGATTACAGAGCTTGGGAGGGGCGGGACCATGCAGGGATTTGAAAAGGAGGATGAGAATTTTGAAATCAAGGCGTTGCTTAATCGGGAGCCAATGTAGGTCAGCGAGCACAGGGGTGATGGGTGAACGGGACTCGGTGTGAGTTAGGACATGGGGAGCCGAGTTTTGGATGAGCTCAAGTTTACGTAGGGTAGAATGTTAAAACCTATCTTTCTGACCAAGCTATTGTCCTAATATCTCCTTATGTGGCTCGGTGTCAAATTTGATCTGATCAAGCACCTGTGAAGCACCTTGGGACGTTTTACTATGTTTACGGCGCTATATAAATGCAAGATGTTGTTGTCGTTCCATCAACGGGCGGGTTCTGCGGCAGGTGGCCGATCAGCTCCGCTAGGTTACTATCCAGGTGAAGAGGTTGAAAATGATCCCCTGATGGGTTCATGTAGGTCTGAGCCTGAAACTGCAGCAGTCAGGATTTTACACTGATTCTGAATTGAACCTGTCTGTAACGATTACCAGAGAACAATCCCAGAGGTGGTCATTACAGACTTGCCTCCTTGTATTAGAGATTTCATTTAATTCTTGAGGATTAAAGATACAGTAAGAAAATGTAATGCAAAGTTGGATGAAGGGCTGATTAAGGCTGCTGAGTTAGCACAGTTTCCATTAGGAGAAAATGCAGAGAAAGCTAGGAATTTTTATAGACTCATAACCTCTCAATCCATTTAAGCTCTGAATCAGTAGCACTTGCCCCTTTTTGTTTCCTCACTCAAAAATGGCTTGCTTTTAGATAAGGCTGCACATGGCGGGGGCGGGGGGAACGAGTCATTTTGGACAGATATGATGGAAAGCAGTACCTCTTAATTAAATTGATAGCTACTTTCAGTTTTAAAGAGGAATAGTATGTTTCCTAACATAAATCCAGAAGACAAAGCTAGATCAGAGATTTTGGTTCTTAAAGGGATACTTCCAACTCTGAACAGTTCCCCAATGTGTGACATCAGCTACATTTCTCTTCTGACTTGAAGTGATGTTTCTTGTTGACGTTAGTAACATGATAGCATCATTAATTTAAAATGTATTTTCATAAATTTAAACCTTTTCCGCTGGAAACTTAACAATGACACATTGAATATAGACTGTAAACTCCATACTGTAAGTTAATGGCCCAGAAATTCGGGTCTCCACGGGTGAGTACGCATGGGGTACTCACCCGAAGGCCCGATGGAAGTGCCGGTTTCCTGCATGCACTGCGCATGCACGGGAAACCGGCACTTCCGTTCCTCTGAACGAAGAGGTTCAGAGGTCGAACGCGTGCGCGGGGGAGGCTGCGCGTGCGCATCAAACTTAGTTTTTTTTTACAGGTTTTTCCGTGAGGGTAAGTCTGCAGAATTTAGAAATATAAAAAGCAGGTGTAAGGCCTGCTTTTCACAAGGTAAGTGGTGAATTAATTAAAATTTAAAAAAAATTTCCACAGGTTTATTATTTTTAAATACTTTAAAGCAAGGTAAGTTTATTTTTAGCCCCGTTAGACTATAAAATTATTTTTTTCAAAAATTTAAATTATTGTTTAAAATAGTTATTTCATGTAATTTATAGTTTATATTTAAAAAATGTGATATTTTTAAAATTTATTTGAAGGTTTAGTGCTATTTTGGGGCCGTAGTATTTATAAGTCTTGACAGCACTTCCTGTCAGACTTATGAATGGAGCATTCCCTGCTCCGATTGGCTGCCCATGGCCCACGTGATCCCAGGGGACGCATCGAACTAACTGCACCCCTGGGATATGCAAGCACTGCGCGTCAGCAGCTGGACCAGGCCCCGGATCGCAATTCCACGGGGGCCCACAGCTCAACGGCCGGCGTGCAAGGTAAGTGCAGATCGGGGGCTTGCACCCGCGGGAAGCCCCCGACCCGAATTTCTGGGCCATCATTACTAGCTATGGGTCAGATGTGGTGATACGCTTACATTACTACTGCACTTATGATTCAGATTACGTCTAAAATTTAATTGTACCAATAAAGTAAGCGCATCACAACTGAATGTATTTACTTTGTTATAATCATCGATACTTAAGCTCGTGATAATCACCTTGTAAAAACCTTGACATAAATAATAAAGACCAGTTCAATTTTCTGGTATATGTGTTTAGAAAAGGGGGAAAGGTGAATCTGATATCCTTCAAATGACATAGGTTGCATATTGGAATTTCTGATACTTTGGGCTCGAGTGGTGGGAAAATTGCAGAATCGGGGGGCAGGAACCCATCCCGCCCCCAACCCGCCTCCATGCCCGTTTCCCAGGAGGTGGATATCCGACCTGTGCTGGGAGCCGCCTCCCCGAGGCGGGAAGGGGATTAGTGCCAATTAACTGCCTGTTAACAGGTAGCTAACAGGCAGTTTTTTGCCTAATCCCTATTTTTAGCCCTGAAGTGTGGGCTTCCCAACGGCTCCGAACCACGCCAAGTTAGCAAGGCGGACCATCGGTCTGAAGGGGTTGGAGAGGTTGAGATGTCCGTTGTGCAGGTGAGTGATGGGTGCATGTGTGCAGAGGTAACTTACCTTTACTTTCTCCTGCAGGCTTCCTTCCTTCAGTTCTTGGGAGTCCCTCAATTCACCAGCACAGAAAGCAGAATGGCCGCTGAACTGACAAAAGCTGCAGCATTCTGCTTTCTGGTCTGGAGAGATCTCTAACTGAGTCTGAGTAGAAGGACTCAAGTTAGAAGACAGATTGTCAGTGTTTGACAGCTTCACAGAGCTGTCAAACGCTGATTTTTCATCTGTCAAAAGCTCTTGACAGATGAAATATCAATCACTGATGTCACCAGTAACCAAGTGTCCTTTAATTGGCCTGCTGAGCCCGCTGGGCAGGATTAACAAGGTCAATCAAGGGAAAATAGCGTGGGTTGGCTACAAGTCGATGGAGGTGGGGCTACAACCCAAAAAGTGGGAGTCCCGCCTCCATCACGTCCCCATTGACAAAATCCAGCCCATTGGCTTAGTAATTCAACTTCCGCCCAAAGCGGACGTGAAGTCGGTTTGTGTTGGCATGACGCCTGAACCAATTTTGGGTTTGGGTCACATTTAAGTACCATAGGCAAGCGACGGCCATCAAATGGGTACCCTCTGCAGCTCACCGGTTGTGGGAGTATGGAAAATAGGCTGGCTCCTATGCTGACTCATAGTCGGGTAGGGGAGATGATCCTGGGTTTGGGTGGGGCAGGGGCTGGGGCTGGCCTTGAATGGACCAGAAGCAGGCCAGAGGTCTCTTTTTTTTTGTGCACCCAAAATTTCCTGGGTCCTTATTTGAGTATCCACCCAATCCCTAATACAACTGGGCATATGTTTTGCCCAGTTATACCTGGATTTTTCAGTCGGGGTTTTACCACTGACGTAGGACCCCGATTTGCATGTTTAATACGTGGGCTGCTCGTCCATTTATAGGCCTCCCTGAATATGGCATCAGGCGGGCCTGGGACGGCCGAGGTTCCCCCTCCCCCTGCCACAATTTTCAACTGTTGGCCGCCCATCTTTTTAGGACTAAAATGGCAGCCATGAGTTCTCTTTCTTCTGTATTGTGCAGGATTTAGTGTTCCTACATTACAACAGTGACTACACTTTAAAAAGTACTTCATTGGGCCTCCTGGGGAAAAGTGCTATATAAATGCAATTCATTTTCTTTTTTCTTTCCTACCTTCCCACACCCACACACACATTTATTTCAAGAAAGAATGGGCACCATATATACTTTATGACGAGTGTAGGAACAGCTTAAGGTGAGGTTGAATAGATCTGGGGAAGTTGATAGACTTGGCATGTTCATGGTGAAGCAGTAATTCGCAAAAAAACAGAATGTTGAACTATATATTGTTAAATCAGAAAAATATGAGTCATGGGCCTAGAAATTCAGTTGTTAGCGCCAGCCGCTAGCGCCTTAGGAGGAGGAGAAGTGGGGCGCTAAGCGGCTAGCGCCCGGGCACGGCGCGATCTGCGCCTCTCGCGAACTTCACTTAAGATTTAGCGGTGGCGCAAAACCGTAGCACCCGCTCAGCTGCGCACGCAGATCCTGACGTCATTTCATGGTGCAACGCACTTGGTGTGCCCCGAACCGGAACTTCAGTGGCGCCGCCCTTATGTGCGCCTGGCGTCCCCCTCAACACTCGCACAGGTACTTGTGGCTTTAGGCCAGAGCTTTGCATTTGGATTTAACTTTCAGTGCCATAGCCCTGAATCGAAACATATAATGGGGGCTGCAATGGGTGGAAACGTTGGCTTACTGCATTGCATTCAAAGGGCTCGGAGACGCCGTGAGAGAGTGCCAGTCATGGCCAGACGGAGAAGGGCCAACAGGCATCAGCACAGGAGGCCTTACCCACCCAGGGTATACCACCAGCAGTTCTCATATCTGAACATGTCTGAGGAGCAGTGTGTTTGGAGGCTGCGATTCAGAAGGGAGGTGGTCACTGAGATCTGCCACCTGCTTCGCAGAGATCTGCAGCCACAGCTGAGGAGCAGGACGTCTCTGTTGGTGGCAGTGAAGGTGACAGTGGCTCTCAACTTCTATGTCACCAGCTCCTTCCAATCCGCTACTGGGGACATTACCAACATCTCCCAGTTCGCCGTACATCACTGCATCCGACAGGTGACCAATGCCCTTTTCAGAAGGAGACGTCAGTTCACCTCCTTCCCCATGACCCTGGACAAGCAGCAAGAGCATGCAATGGGATTTGCAGCATTAGCGGGCTTCCCCAAGGTGCAGGGCGCCATTGACTGCACGCATGTGGCTTTGCGGGCATCTCTACAGAATGCCGAGGATTACCGCAACCGGAAGGGCTACCAATCACTCAAAGTGCAGTTGGTGTGTGACCACAGGCCACTCATACTAGCTGTCAATGCCCGCTTTCCAGGCAGCAGCCACGATGCCTTCATCCTGCGCCAGACTTCTGTGGCAGACATTTTCGAAGCCCAGCCTCACCCACGAGGATGGCTTCTCGGGGACAAAGGCTATCCTTTGTGCACTTGGCTGATGACCCCGCTCCATGTGCCCAGCACCCCTGCTGAAGAGCGATACAATGACAGCCATCAAGCAACCAGGAACATCATTGAGCAGACAATCGGCATGCTCAAGCAACGGTTCCGCTGTCTGGACCGTTCCGGAGGAGCCCTACAGCACTCGCCTGAGCGAGTCTCCCATTTCATTGTAGTGTGCTGCATGCTGCACAACATGGCTATCCGCAGGACTCAGCCACTGCCAGCAGGCATTGGAGGACAACCAGAGGAGGAGGAGGAGGAGGAGGAGGAGGGTGTCACTGATGGGCCGGCTTCCACTTCCTCCTCCTCAATTTCTGATTCAGACTCTGTGATGAAATAACTCTGTGTTCTGCCATTTGTATTGTTTGTTGTTGTTGTACTAGTTAATGTCTGGAATGTTCTACCGGTGTAACCACTAATGCTCCTCCCTAGCCCCGCCCCTCTTCTGGAATGTTCTACCAAGGGCTGGGTCGGTGATGAATGATGGTTGCCCTGTGTTAACTTGATGCCATGTTCTTACTTAATAAAAGCCTTTAGTTTTAAGCTTTAACCTCATGGATTCAGGCAGTTATTTGGCACATCAGACACAGTGCCAGCTTGAGGGCCCGCCTCCTCACCTGGCGATTCACCATCTGAAAGCAGGGAGGCAAAAGAGTTGCTTCAGAGTGAGGACAGGGTGGCAGCGAGGGAGGCATGAGTGCTGCTATGCACTGCATTGGTTCGATAGTGGCAAAGGATGCTGGTGTGAGGCGCAAGTGGAAAAAGAGAGGTCAAAAAGGTGATGCCCTTACCATTGGGACCCAGAACAGGGTCGGCATCTCCACTAGTGACGGGGCCAATCAGCCGGCCTGACATAATGCGCTCCACACACTGCTCCAGGGCGCTGAGCTGTTTGAGGTCAGGACGGCCTCCCCTGGTCTGTCGCTGCTGCCTTTGGTTGTGCGCCAGCTTGCCCTGCAAGAGAAAGGACGGCCTCTAAGTACAGTGTGAAGCCCTGATCTTGCCTGCACTGCCTCCCATGGTGGAATAGCCCTGACAGTGTGAAGCCCTCATCTTGCCTGCACTGCCTCCCATGGTGGAATAGCCCTGACAGTGTGAAGCCCTCAACTTGCCTGCACTGCCTCCCATGGTGGAATAGCCCTGACAGTGTGAAGCCCTCATCTTGCCTGCACTGCCTCCCATGGTTGAATAGCCCTGACAGTGTGTAAAGTCCTGAATGTGCAAGTGATTTTCATGACAGTCCCATAGCTGCCGGATGAGGGCTGGGCATTAGGGCTTTCAGGTCCCTTTGGCCATAAGTGAGGTGCATATGCAGGGATGAGGAGGATACTGGAAAGGGTACTCACCCTGACAACCCGAGTGAGGTCATTGAACTTTTTTCTACATTGAAGTGGAGTCCTGCCAACCACGCTGTTGGAGGTCACCCTGTTTGCCACCTCCCTCCAGGCTTTCCGATACTCGTTGGGCAGTGGCCTCCTGCCACCTTCAGGGAAGAGGACAAGGCGCCTGCACTCCACTGCGCCAACCAGTACCCTCAGGTCACCCTCGCTGAAGCGCTGCGCTCTCTCCCTGGCCTTCTCCATTGTCCTGGGCGTTGAACAGTTCAAGCAGCAGTGGTCAGGCCTTGCTTCAGGGCTGCAGTGTGCAGGGCGTGGCAGCCAAACAATTCCACCCTCCCCCTTTAAGTGCTGACCAGCGCCAGAGCATCTGCCTTCAATCAGCAACTCACCGCACCTGCGCTGCGCCCGCCCTCGGTGGTAGCGCCCCGGCTCGCCGGCTTAGCACCTTATGATAGTCGTGCATCGCCTGCTTTAGCGCTGGAGCAACCTCTTGGGGCGATGCAACTGAATATCGGCGAAGGTAGCGCTAAGTTGCGCCGGGCGCAAAATTTAGCGAACGCCCAGCTGTAGCACCCCAAACGTGGCTATACTGAATTTCTAGGCCCATATGATGTTATGCTAAAACCGTATAGTGCTCGGTTAGACTGCACCTCTTTTGACTACCAAGGTACGATGGAAACATGCAAACCCTGGAAGTGGCTCACAGAAGAGAAACATAGAAGATAGGAGCAGGAGTAGGCCATTCGGCCCTTCGAGCCTGCTCCGCCATTCAACGAGATCATGGCTGATCATCCAAACCCTAGCACCCGGTCCCTACACTGACAGCCATCCCACACAAGCCCTATACCCGTAACCCCGTAACTCCACGTATTTAATCCCCCCTAACACTAAGGGCCAATTTTTATCATGGCCAATCAACCTAACCCGCACATCTTTGGGCTGCGGGAGGAAACCGGAGCACCCGGAGGAAACCCACGCAAACACGGGGAGAATGTGCAAACTCCACACAGACAGTCACCCGAGGCCGGATTTGAACCCGGGTCCCTGGCGCTGTGAGGCAACAGTGCTAACCATTATGCCACTGTGCTGCCGAGCCACAAGAAACTTAGTTTAGCCTCAAAATACTGAGGGCCACATTGTAGAAGTAGATCAGATGTTAAATGATGTAGAAAACGGAGTCTTCACTCCAAGAAAATACAAAGATAATAGGGTGGGGAGGGGCCACAGGTTCAAACTGGTGGAGGCAAATTTAGGGCTGATGAAAGGAAGACTTTCTACACATGACAAATAATCATTTGGAATAGACTGTAAGGAGAAGTAGTGGAAGTGAAAACCTGAGTCATTCAACAGCTTATTGGATGGCATGATAGGAAGACTGCAGTCCTGTTCTTTTAGGCCGATGAGCTAAAATGGTCTGAATGGCCGATCTCATCTGTATTCACCTTGAGATCTTGTGATCTCCATGGCTCAGTACTGCACCATGAGTTCTATGACCCACTGAGCCATCGAGATTAGCCTACCTTTACTTTCTCCTTATTTATACGTGCTTTGACTTTTTTAGGGTGTTGGTGAATGAGGGCACTGCCTGCTTAAATGGGACCTCCGGTATATTGCCTGTGCAACCAAAATGCCTCACAACAAAAGAAATGGACAAAACAAGCCAGTAATGTATTCATTTCAAAGCAGTTCTGTAAACCCATTTTGATTAAATTTACTTTGATTTTGACAATACAAATAGCACAATTAAATCTATAAGGTTAGAATAATTCCAAAATGGAAGCACACAGGCCAATCAGTAATGCAGCATAAAATATTACAGTAACCAGTCAGAATCCTGATTACTGCCAGGTTGGCCTGTCATTGGGTACAAGTTTGCAAAGAATGTCAGCATGTTGCATATTCCAGTAAATGACTTTCATTTCCAATATTTCTCTTCGGTTTTTGTAATTATATCAGTGCAATAGGTTGGCACTCTTCGAGTGGTATTGCTAAGGTTTTAAAGGCAGACTGTCTTCGTGTAAAGAAAGGTTTTTGGAAACAAGTGAAGAAATATTTGCCAAACGCATACTTCAGTTATGTATTTTAGTGATCATTTGGCTAATGTCACCATGATGGCAATAAGCTCTGTGGCCCTTTTAAATATTAGGGTATGTTTATTAAATAAGATGTTGTAGGAACGGAGGTTCCTATCAAAAAGACTGAGTTCGACTCAGGCAATTAAAATAATGAACTTTAATGAAATGAAATGAGTTTAAACTGGAAACTGCTAGAACACATCAATAACAGGTTTACTCTCCTCGAGGGCTCCACCAGGACTGATCCTCTGGTCAGAAGACTGACGTCATGACGTCATCACGTTCTTCCTGCCTTTGGGGCATCACGTGACTAACGGCATGACATCATCATGTTGAAACCGCGCTGTAAAGGTAACTAGACATTGTACAGTCAAACAGTGTAATTAAAGGTACAGGCACAGACAGTAACTACATTGCTGTTAAAGGAATTATGTACAACCGCTCTGAGTCCTTTGGTGGCTCCGCCACAATGTACTATATTATGATCTCCTTCTAAACCATTAACTTTAATATGCCATCTATGGCTATCTCACCAATAAAAAACCCATATAAAGCACCTTTTCAGTACGGTGCTCTTGATATATCACGGTTAATGATATATCAAGTAGAGATTATACATCAAGTAGAGATCAATAGCTCTTTGCTATAGGAACAGATATAGGCCTAGAAATTCAGTATAGCCACGTTTGGGGTGCTACAGCCGGGCGTTCGCTAAATTTAGCGCCCGGCGCAACTTAGCGCCACCTTCGCCGATATTCAGTTGCATTGCCCCAAAAGGTTGCTGCTGCGCTAAAGCAGGCGATGCACGACTATCATAAGGTGCTAAGCCGGCGATCCGGGGCGCAACCACCGAGGGCGGGCGCAGCGCAGGTGCGGCGAGTTGCTGATTGAAGGCAGACCCGCTGGCGCCGGTCAGCTCTTAAAGGGGGAGGGAGGATTTGTTTGGCTGCCACGCCCTGCACACTGCAGCCCTGAATCAAGGCCTGAGCATAGCTGCTTCAACAGTTCAACGCCAACGACTATGGAGAAGGCTAGGGAGCGTGCGCAGCGCTTCAGCGAAGGTGCCCTGAAGGTACTGGTTGGCGCAGTAGAGCGCAGGCGACCTGTTCTCTTCCCTGATAGTGGCAGGAGGCCGCTGCCCAGCGAGTATAGAAAAGCCTGGAGGGAGGTGGCAAACAGAGTGACCTCCAACAGCATGGTTGGCAGGACTCCTGTGCAATGCAGAAAAAAGTTCAATGACCTCACTCGGGTTGTCAGGGTGAGTACCCTTTCCAGTATCCTCCTCATCCCTGCATGTGCACCTCACTTTATGGCCAAAGGGACCTGAAAGCCCCAATGCCCAGCCCTCATCCAGCAGCTATGGGACTCTCATGAAAATCACTTGCACATTCAGCACTTTAGACACTGTCAGGGCTATTCCACCATGGGAGGCAGTGCTGGCAAGATGAGGGCTTCACACTGTCAGGGCTATTCCACCATGGGAGGCAGTGCAGGCAAGATGAGGGCTTCACACTGTCAGGGCTATTCCACCATGGGAGACAGTGCAGGCAAGATGAGGGCTTCACACTGTCAGGGCTATTCCACCATGGGGGGTAGTGCAGGCAAGATGAGGGCTTCACACTGTCAGGGCTATTCCACCATGGGAGGCAGTGCAGTCAAGATGAGGGCTTCACACTGTCAGGGTTATTCCACCATGGGAGGCAGTGCAGACAAGATCAGGGCTTCACACTATCAAGGCTATTCCACCATGGGAGGCAGTGCAGGCAAGATCAGGGCTTCACACTGTCAGGGCTATTCCATCATGGGAGGCAGTGCAGGCAAGATCAGGGCTTCACACTGTCAGGGCTATTCTACCGTGGGAGGCAGTGCAGGCAAGATCAGGGCGTGACACTGTACTTAGAGGCCGTCCTTTCTCTTGCAGGGCAAGCTGGCCCACAACTGCAGGCAGCAGCGACAGACCGGGGAGGCCGTCCTGACTTCAAACAGCTCAGCGACCTGGAGCAGTGTGTGGAGCACATTATGGCAGGCCGGCTGATTGGCCCCGTCGCCAGTGGAGATGCCGACCCTGTTCTGGGCACCAATGGTAAGGTCATCACCTTTTTGACCTCTCTCTTTCCACTTGCGCCTCACACCAGCATCCTTTGTCACTATCGAACCAATGCAGTGCATAGCAGCACGCATGCCTCCCTCACTGCCACCCTGTCCTCACTCTAATGCAACTCTTGTGCCTCCCTGCTTTCAGATGGTGAATCGCCAGGTGAGGGGGTGGGCCCTCAAGCTGGCAATGTGTTTGATTCTGAAATCGAGGAGGAGGAAGAGGAAGCCGGCCCATCAGTGCCACCCTCAGCCGAGGCAGCCCATGGCCATGATGGGGACACGTCTTCCCTGGAGGGGAGCAGGGGGGAAGGGTCTGAGGAGAGTGAAGCTCCGGGGCCCAGCGGGCTGCAGCAATGCGGGAGGGGTGGGGAAGCTCGGCGGCCCTCTCCCCAGGGGGAGAGTCTGGCCTCGAGTCCTGCTACGGTGAGCGCAGAGGAGGTGCGACTCCTTGCTGAAATGGGCGCCCAGGCTGAGCGCAGGCACACTGAGCTCATGGCTGCAGTGGCAAGGATGCCTCAATCCATACAGTCACTGGCAAAGAGTGTACAGGAATTCAGGGTAGCACAGGCCAGGAGTCAGCAGGACTTCGCTGCATCACAGGCGGCTTCCAGCCAAGTGCTCAGTCGTGCTGTGCATTCACTGGCTGGTGTGATGCAGACACAGACCAGGGCCACACGGGCACTAACTGCTGCCACCCTCGCTGGATCGGCCAGGCATCGACGGGGCCCTCGCCGCGCCGCAGCAGCCCAGCAGTCTGTGCTTCAGCAGATTGCTGCGCATGCTGCAGTGCTGGCCCGTGCGAGTGCCAGTGTATCAGCCGACCAGGAAGTGCCTGTGCTCTGTCAGGTTGGCAGCATTCCTGCAGCTAACACTGTCACTCCTCCACTGCAGCTGCCACCACCCGTAGGACAGACTGCTGCCACCCAAGCAGAGTTGGAGCAGTCAGCAGCCGGCCCCTCCAGGCCCAGAGCTGGTCCAGGCCGACCCCCAAAGGCATCTGCTGTCTCACCATCTGACCCTCAGCAGCCTTCCCCCAGCCTTGCTGCAGCCACTGGGGTCCCATTGAGGAGAAGCTGCAGGGCAGGAAGGGGCCACTCGTGGAAGCAAGGCAGATCACCCTTGCAGGGGAGAAAGTAGAAGGTGTGGCCAAATGTTTTTTTTATATATAGTAATCTGGGATGTAATGCTTAAGTTATCCACCAGATGGAGACAAATATTAAGGGATCATATTTACCAGTATTAAGGTAATGTCCTGGCACACCACTTATTAAGGTAGTGGCATTGCACTCTGGGTATGACTCAGAGGTTGATCCTCCATCTTTGTGATCACACAGTAAGAATTAGAGTGTGTTTGCTGCAGCTGTAAGAGCTATGTTCTCTGCTACATATGTATAATTAAACAGTTGAGTTTTGGTTCCTGAAGTCTGGCTTATCTCAGTTTCTGACCTTACCACTCGGATATCACATTTGGCGACGAGGCTGAACAGATCTCATCTTGAAGAAGGAAAAAGAAAAGAAAAGCACTGAATCAAGGAATCATGGCTGCTATGGTAGGACAGCTCTCTGCTTTTGATGTTCAGACGCAGACCTGGAATGAATACTGTGTGTTGCTGGAGCATTTCTTTGTAGCAAATGATATAGTTGATGTTGGAAAAAGGAGAGCTATTTTGCTCACTTCCGTGGGAAGTCAGACGTATAGTTTAATGAGAAACTTATGCAGTCCTGAGAAGCCTGGAGACATTACATTTGCTAACTTAGTGGCCTTGCTAAAGGAACATTTCAATCCCAGACCGAGTGAGATTGTACAGCGTTTTAAATTTAATTCACGGAACAGGAAACCGGGAGAGACTGTATTTGATTATGTAGCGGTGTTGAGAAAACTGGCACACGATTGCAATTATAGGAACAGTTTGAAAGACATGCTGAGAGATAGGCTTGTTTGCGGGATAATGGATGCTCGAATGCAGAGGAGATTATTGTCCGTGACTGGGCTTACGTATGAAAAAGCGTTGGAACTTGCTCAAGCCATAGAGACAGCTAACTGAGATGTGAAAGAAATACAAGGTTCTGACTGGTCTATTACAAAGTAAGTTGGAAGTCAGTTTGTTGTGCACAAGTTAAATGTGAGTCAGAAACCACAATGTGAGCATGTAAAGGCATGTTATAGATGCAATGGCGATCACCTGGCAAGGGAATGCAGGTTTCTGGAGGAAAGGTGCCACAAGTGTGGGAAAAAAGGACATATAAAATGTGCATGCCGAGCAAAAGCTACCCTGGAGGTATACAAACCTAAAGGGGGAGAAAAGCAAAACCTAGTGAGAGAAGTGAAAAAACAGGGAGCACACCACATCAGCGGAGAAGCTGAGCAAGAAGACAACATGTTCATATTGCATAGTATGGTAGAGGACATTCCAAAAGTGGATCCTATCACTTTGCAACTGATATTAAATGATTCTAAGGTGAACTTTGAGGTAGATACTGGATGCAGCGTTACCATAATGAACAGGGAGGAGTACTCAAAATTGTGGAACCGTGCAAAAGTTCCAGAGTTAAAGTCTTGCTCTATGCAGCTTAAAACATATACCGGTGAACGAGTGGCGACATTGGGTACAGCTACTGTAACTGTGAAACACAGGGACACCATGGAACAGCTACCTGTAGTTGTAGTATCGGGTTCTGGATCAAACTTGTTAGGCCGGGGCTGGATACGAGAACTTAAATTAGATTGTGGAGCTGTGCTGCCTCTCCCTCTAACTTAACCTCACTGTATGTATTTAACTTACTTATATATGTATAACCTACCTGTTGGGGCCGTTGCCCCTTTAACTTACCTTTTAGGGCCATTGCCCCTTTAAGACGCGCCTTAGCATGCTGACGTCACGTACAACGTAGCGTGCTGACGTCACGGCACGTACGACGTGACGTGCGTGAGGCGGCTGCCGGCCCGACTCGGCCTTCCAGAAAGGCTGCCGGCACAGCCCGGCCTAGCGTCTTTGGCCGCATCTACCAGCCGCCGGGAGCGACGCGATCTTCCGCTCCCGCGGCAAGCATCGGCTCAGCCTGGCCTCCAGCTCCCGCTCCCGACTTCGGCCTCCACGGCCAGAAACGCGACCACGCGCATCACGTGACGCCCCAAGCGCGGACAACGCTACCGAGCGTGATGAGGTCATCACGCTCCCCACAGGACTGCTACGTAGTCCTCGTGGAGTCCTCGCTGGGACACAGACCTACACCACGGTGCTCCTACAGCAGCACAGGCTCCGGGCAGTTGTATTGTCCCCATGCTTGAGTCTTGGAAATTGTTTGTCTGTAAGTATTTTAGAATGCTATGGATGATTAATGTGCACTGTATGTTGTAGAAAATGTTTAGTTGTAACTTTTCTCTGCCTAGCTGATTAACTAGTAGCTGTATTTTCATACACTATGTACAGGGCTAATTTAAAGAGAATGCCTCCCAGTTTACTAAATGTACTGTGTTGCTCAGGCGTACCTAAATCTGTGTATACATATCAGTTATGCGCCTGTATACTAATGTGTGCTTCCATTTCTGTGTTGTATTTCAGTTTTACAATTAGAATCGTTCAGTAAAGCGTTACAAGAAAAGTCAAGCCTTGTGATTTTATTGGAAGATATCGAGTTGTTCGCTATCTGTCTAGCTCTGCATAGAATCGCGTTGCGAGGGCAGAACAGTAAAAAGACAACAGCACAGCGGGCTCAAGCGCAGGAAGATACCACTCAGCTACCATGAGTCTACGCTCAGGAAAACAATATACCCTAGAGGACGTCGACCAGTCAAGCGAGAAGCATGAGCCTCTCCTAGCAAACGATGCCAAGTCACAGCCCTCTAAAGTATCCCCTAGGTCATCTCGGCGGTCCAGCAGACCGTCGTCATCGACAGCTTCTGCAGCCGCCAAAGCACGTGCCAAGGCAAAAGCTGCCCAGGCTCAATTGTCCTTCGCTGAAAAAGAAGCTGACCTTATGAAGCAGAGAGCCGACCTCGAAGCTAGTATGATGAAGCAGAAAGCTGACCTTATGAAGCAGAGAGCCGACCTCGACGCTAGTGTGATGAAGCAGAGAGCTGACCTCGACGCTAGTGTGATGAAGCAGACAGCACAGTCCTCTAAAGTATCCACTAGATCATCTCGGCAGTCCAGCAGACCGTCGTCATCGACAGCTTCTGCAGCCGCCAAAGCACGTGCCAAGGCAAAAGCTGCCCAGGCTCAATTGGCCCTTGCTGAAAAAGAAGCTAGGGTTATGAAGCAGAGAGCTGACCTCGCTGCCAGTCTCCACATTCTCCAAAGCCAGAGAGCTGCCGCTGCCGCTAAAGCTAAAGCCGCAGCTTATGAAGAAGGTGAGGAGAACGAAGGCGGGGAGCCCAGCCAGGAAACATATGTTCTGGGACAGCCCCTCAGTCCAGTGCAACGTACAAGTGAGTGTGTCCAACAACACTCCAAATTGTTCTCCAAGGAAACATCCAACTATCTCAACGCAGAACCAGCTACTCAACACAGTAGCAAACAGCCTGTTTTTGGAGACACTGAGCTTAAAGGAGAAGAAACAAGCAAGACTTACCTACAGAGACCTCCACAGCACTCGGCCAATCCAGCCAAGCAGTCCTCACCCGAGCCACAGGGTACACAGGACCTCGCTGGGTGCCTTATCCGCCGAGAGTTGTTGAGTTCGGGCCTTCTGGAGTTAGATGGCCGTCCTGAAAGTTGTTGGTCATGGAAAGAGCCCAACCTGAGACTACACAAGGTAGCATCGAACAGTGGACAGGTGATGGAAGCCTTCCCTGCAGAGGACCGTGCCAAGGATCTGAAGGATTTGCACCTTGGAGTGGATCCTCCCCCCCTTCAACGGAGCCTGGAGCTCTCCTGGAACCTGGAAACAGACAGCGTCACATTCCTGGTGTCCCGTGAAGAAAGGCCATTCACACGGAGAGACATCCTGTCCACAGTCAACAGTTTGTACGACCCTTTGGGGTTCGTAGCTCCCATAACAATGCAAGGAAAAGCATTTGTACGGGAACTCTCATCGGATCAGAGTGAGTGGGATGCTCCACTCCTCCCTGAAAAAGAAGCAAAATGGAACCTACAGTTGATCAGAGACAAGATTGACATCGATGTGGGCGCCGTCAAGTTCCTCACGGACAGCAAGATTGTACTTGGTTACATCCACAACTCCACAAGAAGGTTTTACGTGTATGTTTCCAACTGGGTGACTCGTATCAGACGATCCACTCACCCTGACCAGTGGTGCTATGTCCCCACGGACCTGAACCCTGCAGACCATGCTACCAGGTCTATACCAGCAGCACACCTACAGCAAAGCAGTTGGTTCTCGGGCCCCTCTTTCCTGTCTAATGTCAACACAGAGGAGACTCCTGAGTCCAATCCCTTCACCCTTGTGGAGCCTGAAGCTGATACCGAGATTCGGCCTGAAGTTACGACCCTGGTCACCAAAGCCTCAGAATCTCAGTTGGGCTCACAAAGCTTTGAGCGATTCTCAAGCTGGAGAACACTCTGCCGAACCACAGCCCGACTCATTCATGTAGCAGCATCCTTCAAGGGGAATTCGGACAACATAGAACGCAAAGGATGGAAATGTTCTAAAGAAGTATCCAGCACAAGTGAGCCATCACAAGCCAAAGGTGTGATCATTCGCTCTGTCCAGCATGATGTCTTCAAGGAGGAATTCAAATGTCTTGAAGAGGGACAGACATTCCCCAAGCAAAGAGGAGAGTATTTGTCCACCCTACAGAGCCGTAGGAAATGGACAGAAGACAAGCCAAACGTCAAAGTGAGAGACGTTGTCTTGCTGAAAGACAGCCAAGCACGCAGAAATGAATGGCCAGTGGGCCTGGTTGTCAAAACTCTGCCGACCAGGGACAAGAGGGTCCGCAAGGTGGAGGTGAAGATTGTCAAGGAGGGGCCTATCAAAGTGTTTCTGAGGCCAGTCTCAGAGATCCTCCTTTCTGAAGTAACCTAGAGAACGAACTCTGAGTATGTTGCAGCCAAAGGACGTTTTCTTCAGGTTTATTTTGTATCTGTAGTGGTACAATGGAATTGTATCAAGCGGGGAGTGTGCTGCCTCTCCCTCTAACTTAACCTCACTGTATGTATTTAACTTACTTATATATGTATAACCTACCTGTTGGGGCCGTTGCCCCTTTAACTTACCTTTTAGGGCCATTGCCCCTTTAAGACGCGCCTTAGCGTGCTGACGTCACGTCACGTACAACGTAGCGTGCTGACGTCATGGCACGTACGACGTGACGTGCGTGAGGCGGCTGCCGGCCCGACTCGGCCTTCCAGAAAGGCTGCCGGCACAGCCCGGCCTAGCGTCTTTGGCCGCATCTACCAGCCGCCGGGAGCGACGCGATCTTCCGCTCCCGCGGCAAGCATCGGCTCAGCCTGGCCTCCAGCTCCCGCTCCCGACTTCGGCCTCCACGGCCAGAAACGCGACCACGCACATCACGTGACGCCCCAAGCGCGGACAACGCTACCGAGCGTGATGAGGTCATCACGCTCCCCACAGGACTGCTACGTAGTCCTCGTGGAGTCCTCGCTGGGACACAGACCTACACCACGGTGCTCCTACAGCAGCACAGGCTCCGGGCAGTTGTATTGTCCCCATGCTTGAGTCTTGGAAATTGTTTGTCTGTAAGTATTTTAGAATGCTATGGATGATTAATGTGCACTGTATGTTGTAGAAAATGTTTAGTTGTAACTTTTCTCTGCCTAGCTGATTAACTAGTAGCTGTATTTTCATACACTATGTACAGGGCTAATTTAAAGAGAATGCCTCCCAGTTTACTAAATGTACTGTGTTGCTCAGGCGTACCTAAATCTGTGTATACATATCAGTTATGCGCCTGTATACTAATGTGTGCTTCCATTTCTGTGTTGTATTTCAGTTTTACAATTAGAATCGTTCAGTAAAGCGTTACAAGAAAAGTCAAGCCTTGTGATTTTATTGGAAGATATCGAGTTGTTCGCTATCTGTCTAGCTCTGCATAGAATCGCGTTGCGAGGGCAGAACAGGAGCAATAAATCAACTAGAGGGAGGCAAACCATTGCCTTTGCAAGAAGTGTTGATTGAACATGAGAACGTGTTCAAGGAAGAACTTGGCACATTTAATGGCCCCCCAGCTAAGATTTATGTCGACAAGGAGGCACTGCCAAGGTTTTTTAAACAACGACCTGTGCCGTATGCCATGAAACCGAAGGTAGAGGCTGAGCTTGACCGCCTTTTGAGAGAGCACATTCTGGAAGCCCTAAAAGGTTTAGAATGGGCAGCTCCCATTGTACCTGTTTTAAAACCAGACAATTCGGTAAGAATCTGTGGAGATTATAAATTGACAGTAAATAGGGTGTCTAAACTAGAACAGTATCCTATTCCTAAAACTGAGGATCTTTTTGCAAACCTGGCTGGAGGGAAGAAATTCACGAAGCTCGATATGAGTCATGCATACTTGCAGATTACACTAGATGAGGAATCCAAGAAGTATGTAACCATAAATGCACACAAGGGTTTGTTTACCAATAACCGTTTACCATTTGGTGTCTCATCTAGTCCAGCTATCTTCCAGAGGACTATCGAGGGTGTACTGCAAGGGATTCCACATGTTTCAATCTATCTGGATGATATTCTGGTGACGGGAAGAACCGACCAGGAGCATCTGAGCACTCTGAGAGAGGTACTAGAAAGATTGGATAAGGCTGGGTTACGGCTCAAGAGGAGTAAGTGCACTTTCCTGGGGAATGAGGCCATGTTCCTGGGACACAGAGTGGATGCCACAGGGCTCCATCCAATCAAGGAGAAGTACAAGCACTGCAGGAGGCCCCAGCTCCTACAAATGTGACTGAGTTAAAAGCTTACCTGGGACTGCTAAACTATTATAACAGGTTTTTACCAAACTTGGCAACAGTGTTAGCACCTCTTCACAAACTTCTGCGCAAGGAGACACAGTGGCAGTGGGAAAAGGAACAGAGGGTTTCATTTGAACAGTCCAAGAAACTGATACTGTCCTCAGATGTGTTGGTTCACTACAATGCAGAGAAAGACATCATTCTCTCTTGTGACACTTCACCTTATGGGGTGGGGGCAGTTCTTTCACACAGCTTGGAAGATGGAACAGAAAGGCCGATAGGGTTTATGTCTCGAACTCTGACCCCAGCGGAAAAAACTATTCCTAGTTAGATAAAGAGGGATTAGCAGTAATGTTTGGGTTACAGAGATTTCACAAGTATATATATGGCAGGAAATTCACCATATGCACCGATCATAAACCTCTTCTATCTCTTTTTAATGAGATGAAAGCAGTACCACAGATGGTGTCACCCCGGATCCAGAGGTGGGCAGTGACGTTGAGGGCATATGAGTATGTCATTGTTTACAAGGCGGGCAAGTACCATGGGAACGCAGATGCCTTGAGCCGTCTTCCACTACCAGGTACACCTATCCGTGCAGCTCCAGAGGACAGAGTTTTGATGTTGGAGGACATGGACACGGCAATTGTGACCACAGAACAAGTAAGGACTTGGACTGGTAAAGATCCAGTACTGTCTAGAGTCCGAGAATATGTTATGAGGGGTTGGCCACAACATCCGGAAGGGACTGATTTCATACCTTACAGTGTCAGGAAAACAGAGCTGAGTGTGCAGGATGGTTGCATGTTGTGGGGAGCTTGAGTGATTATTCCACAGCCAGCACAACAGTCTATCCTCGTGCAACTACATCAGTGTCATCCTGGAGTTTCGCGTATGAAAGCATTGGCAAGGAGTTACTTGTGGTGGCCAAAGCTAGATGAGGAGGTAGAAAATCTTGTCAAGACATGCAGCACTTGTCAAGTACACAGGAAGGCACCAGCAGCGGCTCCACTCCACTCCTGGGAGTGGCTGGATAAACCATGGAGAAGATTACATGTAGATTATGCGGGTCCATTCATGGGAAAGATGTTCCTCATAATCATTGATGCACATTCCAAATGGATGGATGTGTATCCTGTAAATTCTGCTTCATCTACTGTTACTATAGACTGCCTGCGTAGGAGTTTTAGTAATCAAGGGATACCGGAGATCATAGTAAGTGACAATGCCACGTGTTTTATGAGTACAAAAACAAAAGAGTTCATGAGAAACAATGGCATCGTGGACGTGACTTCAGCTCCATATCATCCGTCTTCAAATGGACTTGCGGAGAGAGCCGTACAAACATTTAAGGAGATGATGAAAAAAAGTGCGGAAGGGAGTTTGGCAGCAAAAGTGTCACGAGTTCTGTTCAGCTACAGAATAACACCTCAATCTACCACAGGACTCTCTCCTGCTGAGTTGTTGTTAGGACATCGACTACGCTCCACTCTTGACCTGGTTCACCCAGATCTAAAAAGGAAGGTGGAAAACCGACAATTCAAACAAAAGGAGAACCATGACAGAAGGACAAAGAGACGCAGTTTTGGAGAAGGAGATGCGGTCCTTAACAGGAATTTCAGTTATGGTCCAAAATGGATTCCTGGTGTCATAGACTCAATGACCGGTCCAGTTTCATATACGGTCATGGTGGGAACTGGTCAGGTAGTATGCAGACATGTGGATCAGATACTGGCCAGACAAAGGGAAATCGAACTGGAGGTTCCAGAGGAAATGTTGGAGGACAAGTTGGTCCCCAGTTATCCAAATGCATTGGTGGTACCAACACCACGAACAGAGCCAGTTATACCTGGACCCCTTTGTCAAGAGGAAACCATCGTAGCAGAGTCAGATACTCTGAGTACTGCTCAGGAGCAGCAGGTGGCTCTACCACAAGCAAGCAGGAACTTGACTGTAAGACGTTCACCAAGGTCTCACAAGCCGCCAGAGCGATTGATCACGACCTGCTAGATTCGTTCAGTATGGACTATCGTTAAAGGAATTCCTTGTGGACTTTTTAAGAATGTTGTTAAGAAATTATTGTAAACATAATAGGGGGGGGGATATAGTAATCTGGGATGTAATACTTAAGTTATCCACCAGATGGAGACAAATATTAAGGGATCATATTCACCAGTATTAAGCAATGTCCTGGTACACCACTTATTAAGGTAGTGGCATTGCATTCTGGGTATGACTCAGAGGTTGATCCTCCATCTTTGTGATCGCACAGTAAGAATTAGAATGTGTTTGCTGCAGCTGTAAGAGCTATGTTCTCTGCTACATATGTATAATTAAACAGTTGAGTTTTGGTTCCTGAAGTCTGGCTTATCTCAGTTTCTGACCTTACCACTCGGATATCACATTATATATGAGGCCGAGAAGGTTTTTTTACATATGAAGGCCGAGACAGTTGTGTTTTTTGATATATGAAGGCCCAGACTGTTGTGTTTCTTGATATATGAAGGCCGAGACTGTTGTGTTTTTTGATATATGAAGGCCCAGACTGTTGTGTTTGTTTATTATAAAGGCCAAGGATCATGGTCGTTTTTGTTTAACTGCTTTTTTCATTTTCTGAAGGTTGGAAGAGCCAGTTATGTCTCTGACTGTTTTTTGGGGGGTTTCTCTGAATTCGTTTGACATGTGGGAAGGGCACAGAGTTTGCACAGTAAAAAAGTTTCTTTAATCGCATTGTCCATGTTTGCTTTTGGAACTATTTGTTGCCTTGACCGGCTGAGGGCTTGCGGAGCAGCTCCATTCATCTTCTTTCATTGGCACAAGCCATCCCCTGAGAGGGGGCCTAGAACCGAGTTGCAATAAGCCGCCGACGGACGGCCCTTGCACTTTGTGCCTCCCTCCCGTGTTGGTGCTCCTCCTCGTCCTCCTCCTCCTCCTCTGGTGGTCCTCCAATGTCTGCTGGCAGTGGCTGAGTCCTGAGGATAGCCAGGTTGTGCAGCATGCAGCACACTACAACGAAATGGGAGACTCGCTCAGGCAAGTACTGTAGGGCTCCCCTGGAACGATCCAAGCAGCGGAACCGTTGCTTGAGCACGCCGATTGTGTGCTCAATGATGTTCCTGATTGCTTGATGGCTGTCACTGTATCGCTCTTCAGCAGGGGTGCTGGGCGCACGGAGCGGGGTCATCAGCCAGGTGCACAAAGGATAGCCTTTGTCCCCGAGAAGCCATCCTCGTGGGTGAGCCTGGGCTTCGAAAATGTCTGCCACAGAAGTCTGGCGCAGGATGAAGGCATCGTGGCTGCTGCCTGGAAAGCGGGCATTGACAGCTAGTATGAGCTGCCTGTGGTCACACACCAACTGCACATTAAGCGAATGGTAACCCTTCTGGTTGCGGTAATCCTCGGCATTCTGTAGAGGTGCCCGCAAAGCCACATGCGTGCAGTCAATGGCACCCTGGACCATGGAGAAGCCCGCTAATACTGCAAATCCCATTGCACGCTCTTGCTGATTGTCCAGGGTCATGGGGAAGGAGATGAACTGACGTCTCCTTCTGAAAAGGGCATTGGTCACCTGGCGGATGCAGCAATGTACAGCGAACTGGGAGATGTTGGCAATGTCCCCAGTAGCGGATTGGAAGGAGCCGGTGGCATAGAAGTTGAAAGCCACCTGTAGTGTCCGAGTATAAATAATACACGGACTGCAGGAGAACAATAATAACAGGTATTTACTGAACAGAGGGTAACTTAAGACTGAAATAGAGAAGCCTGCTATGGCTTTATATACAGGGGTGGTCACTGCCGGTACTGCAGTATAGGATCAGTTCTTCTCTTAAAGGTACAGACACAACAGTTCCTCCCCTTTTAGATAAACAGTACATAACATTCATTTAACAACTAAATAATAACTAATTACAATTACAATTTTCTCTGTACTATATACATCAACTGAAATAATCATTTATAAGTTCAGTCTTTGAGGAGGCTTCCTGATCCTGACTGGATAGCGCCTTTCTCGAGTATCCTGTTCTTGCGGCGGAGTTGATTCTGGCTCATTGTCATTGGTTGGTTCGTCAGCTTCCAATACCACTGCTTCTGAGGTAGATGCAATCTGTACTTCGGGTTGATTACCAGGTGCACCTGCTCGTGGTATGGGTTTGGCTTGTTCCTGTGACTCTAGAACCTGGTCAGCATGGCTTCTCACGATGCTCTCTCCAACATCCACTGTGTACATTAGTGGTCCCTGCTGTGTGCATATCGTTCCTGGCTGCCATTTTTCTGTTCGGTAGTCGCGGGCCAAGACTGGTTGCCCTATCTTGAAGCTCCTGGTTGGCTTCTCATTTATGTGCTGGAATTGCTTATCCTCAACATCTCGTCTTATGTTTGGTTCGAGCAAATCCATGCGACATCTTAGTCTTCGGTTGAAGAACATTATGGCTGGAGCTTGGTTGGTGACTGCATGTGTCGCATTCCGATAAGCAAACAAGAAATTATCCACCTTGTGTTGTAGTGGTATGTCATCATTATGCATTGCCTTTATTGCCTTTTTAAAGGTCTGAACAAACCTCTCAGCCAATCCATTTGTGGCTGGATGATATGGGGCAGATGTGTAATGCTTCACCCCATTATTCCTCAGAAACCTTCGGAAATCCTCTGACACAAACTGTGGCCCATTGTCGGAGCAAATCTGTTCTGGCAAGCTATTCCTGGTGAAAATGGTCCGAAGGACTGCAATAGTTTTCTCCGTGGTGGTGGAGGACATTTTGATCACCTCTGGCCATTTCGAATGGGCATCCACAGCGATTAGGAACATTGAGTCCATAAATGGACCAGCAAAATCAATGTGTACCCGTTGCCATGGAGATGAGGGCCACTCCCATGAATGTAGCGGGGCCTGTGGTGGAGCGTTTTGGACCGTCTGGTATCCTGTGCATCTCTTGGTCATATCCTCAATTTCTTTATCGATTCCCAGCCACTACACAAAAGACCCGGCTAGGCTCTTCATTTTTACCCCTCCCAGATGACCATCATGAATCTCATTGAGCACTCTATCTCTCAACCTGGGTGGAATTACCACTCGGGATCCACACATCAAGGTCCCCCGGCACACTGACAGCTGTTCTCTCCTTGGCAAGAATGCTGGCAACAGTGAGTCGCCATGTGCTGGCCATCCCTTTACCATCAAATCATAGACCCGAGAGAGTGTCGGGTCATTTCGGGTTTCCTTCTCTATACTTGAGTTTGTAACAGGTAGACATTCGACTATGGTCGCATGGAATATCTCAACAGGGTCCACTGCAGATGCTTCCTCTACCATAGGCAACGGTAGGCGCGCCAGCCCATCAGCGTTTCCATGCTGTTTCATTCCCTTGTACTCTATGTCGTACTGATGTGCCCCTAGAAAAAGTGACCATCTTTGCAGCCGTTGCGGCGTCATCACCGGAACGCCCTTCTTTGGGTTAAAAATGGAGACCAGGGGCTGATGATCAGTCAGTTGGGTGAATTTCTGCCCGTGCAGATAGTGATTGAATTTCTCACCCCCCACACCAGGCTGAGGGCCTCCCTGTCAATCTGGGCGTAGTTACGCTTGGCTGAGGTTAACGAGCGCGACACAAAGGCTATTGGCCTCTCTGAACCGTCAAGGAATTTGTGTGACAGCACCGGTCCGATGCCATAGGGAGACGCATCATATGCTAACCGAATCAGTAGTGTTGGATTGCAGTGGGCCAATACTTCTTTTGAAGTGATTAGGCATTTACATTTCTGAAAGGCACACTTACACTCATCACTCCATTTCCATGTTACTCCAGTTTGCAGCAGGGCGTTCAGTGGGTGCAGAATTGTAGATAAATTCGGCAAGAACTTATGGTAGTAGTTCACCAACCCGAGGAACGACCTCAGTTGCGACACATTTTCCGGTGCTGGACCCTTGACTACAGCCTCAATCTTGACCGGCGACTTATGCAACCCTTCCTCATCAATCAAGTGGCCACAATACGAGATTTGTCTTCTGAAGAACTCGCATTTGGGGCGGTTGGCTCGTAGCCCATATTCCTGTAATCTCGTGAGCACCTGCTCCAGGTTGGCAAGGTGCTCTCTGTCATTTTCACCCGTAACCAGGATGTCGTCCAAATAACACTGGGTCCCCGGGATCCCTTGCAGGACTTGTTCCATCGCCCTCTGCCAAATAGCCGGGGCTGATGCTACCCCGAATACCAGTCGATTGTACTGGTAAAGGCCTTTGTGATTGTTTATCGTGTGGTATTTCCTAGATGCTTCTTCCACCTCCATTTGTAGATACGCTTGGGCCAGATCAATCTTTGTAAAGCGTTTCCCTCCAGATAGTGAGGCGAAAATATCTTCTATCCGTGGAAGTGGATATTGTACTGTGTGCAGGAATGGGTTCACAGTTACCTTGAAGTCCCCACAGATGCGAACCTTCTTCGGTTCCCCAGGCGTGCTGCTCAATGATTTCTTCATTACAAGAACAATGGGTGTGGCCCACTCGCTCCAGTCCACCTTGGACAGCACACCCGAATGCTCCAGACTCTCCAGCTCTGCTTCAACGGCTGGGCGGATCGCGTAAGGTACCGGTCTGGCCTTAAAACATTTTGGGTTTGCGTTACCTTCGATTTTTATCGTTGCCGTTACTCCTTTTAGAGTCCCAAGTCCTTGTTGGAACACCTCTTTCGCGTCAGTTAGAATCTTTGACAGTCATCCAGGTGTGACGTCATCATCCTTTTTATCAGTCACAGTTAGCGCCTGAATGGAATGCCAATCCAATTGTATTTTTCAGATCCATTCACGTCCCAATAATGGTGGTCCTCCATCTGGTAGTATATATAGATACAGTTTCTGTGTTTCCTTGCCATTGTATTCAACTGGCACCCTTATTTTTCCTCTGGGGTAGACTTTTTGCCCCGTGTATGTCTTCAATACAATGGACGTGTCCTTCAAGGGTATGTGTGGGAATAGCCGTTCATAGTCTCATCGATTCATGACAGTTAGGGCTGATCCTGTGTCCAATTCCATCTTTACTGGGGACCCTGCTATCATGAGGGTGACCCAAATGGTTCGGTGATCCTCCTTTGCGATCATGTTGTGTAACTTTAGACAACTTAGTCTCCTGCTCCCGGAGTCCTTATCACTCTCCTGATCTTCCGAACTACTGTCTGTCAATTTCTTTACTTTCTTGTACTTTTCCTTAGTAGTTCTTGTAGTGTTGGTTTTCTTTCCTGACCTGCAGACTCTTGCTATGTGTCCCATTTCCCACATTGCCTGCATACTTTGTCCTTGAACCAGCAGTCCTTCTGATCATGGGTTCTTCTGCCGCAGCGATAGCACTTTTCTGCTCCATACGCCATTTCATTAGCGCTGTACTCTTGTGGTTTCTGTTGTATTTCCGCAGCTCCCCGTGCTGCTGCTTCGTAGGATACTGCCATGCTGAAAGCCTGTTCTAGCGTCAGGTCCTTTTCCGAAAGTAGTCGTTTCTGGGTTCCTTCACTCTGGAGCCCGCAGAAAAACTTATCCCGTAAGGTGTCTGCCAGTCCTGCTACCAACTGGCAGTGCTTTGATAACTTGTGTAGCTCCGTAAGATAGTCAGCATTGCTCTCATCTTTGTGCTGGTTTCTTTTATGGAACTTGAATCTTTCTGCTATCAGCAGCAGTGTAGGGTTTAGGTGTTCCGGTAAGGTATTAACAATCTCTTCAAAACTTTTCTCCATTGGTTTAGCTGGGGTAATTAAATTCCGCAATGGGCCGTATGATCTCGCGCCCATCAAATTTAATAATACTGACGCCTTCTTTCCATCGGCCACCTCATTTGCCTTGCAGTACACTTCAATTCTTTCCACATACGTGGTCCAGTCTTCTACCTCGCTGTCAAAAGCAGTGATACTGCCACTTTTCAGCATCTTGGGTGATTTAAAATGGCGCCTCCCGTGCTTTTTCTTCTTCACCAATGGATTAAAATGGCGCCTCCCGTGCTTTTCCTTCTTCCCCATGGAATAAAATGGCGCCTTCCTGCTTTTCCTCCTTCCCCTTGCTGCCACGCTGCTCCTAGCGTTCTGCAGGGTAATGGCAGCGACCCGCGGCTTCGGCGCATCTCACTTTTCCTTCCCCTTGTTTTATTTTCGCTACGCTGCCCGGTTCTTGAGCACCGACCGCGCCCTGTGCGCTCCACCCTCTCTCTCTCTCTTTTCCTCCCGACGACGCTGTACGGCCCCTTTGCAGAGCCGCTCGATCGAGCTCGAGCCCGCCGCAGTCTGGAAGGATCAGCGCACTACCTGCTACCAGCACGATTTGCTGGAACACCTTGACTGGGGAGCCAAGCCCAGCTCTCCACAGCCTCTCCTGCAACTCTCCGAACTCCGATGGATCCTTGGGCGGTTGCCCGCGGTCAACGCCTGTTGTTCTGACTTCGACCTCCAAAAGCTTCTTCTCAGGGAAAGATCCCCGTGAGGTGATGCAGTACTGCAGGTGAGTTCGAACCTGTTCATCGCCAATGTAGTGTCCGAGTATATAAGTAATACACGGACTGCAGGAGAACAATAATAACAGGTATTTACTGAACAGAGGGTACTGTTTTTGTTTGGACCCAAAAAAAAAACAATTGGACTGTAAATAAACAAAAGTTCAACTAAAACTTAACAAATCAAATTAAAATTTGGTTTTCCGGGTTGATAATGCACTCCAGTCCCCGCGGCGCCCACCGACTGGACGACCCCCTCGACCGCCCGCTGCCTGGACCAATTGATGGCTCTTTTAGCCAGGCCCAGGAGCAGGCCCACAAGGAGGACCTCCAACCTGTCCGCTCCCCTCCGCACCAGGTGACCGTAGATCAAGAGCGTGGGACTGAAGTGCAACCAAAAATTGAGGAGCAGCCCCTTCAAGTAGTGAAAGAGGGGCTGCAACCTCTCACACTCCATATAAACGTGAAACACGGACTCCTCCAGGCCGCAAAAAATGCAGGCGGCCTGGGAGTCCGTGAACCTATTAAAACCTTATTGCACGGGACCGCTCCGTGCAACACCCTCCAGGCCAAGTCCCCGATGGAACAAGGGAGGACTCCCGCATCGAGAGCCCTCCATTGGGGACCTCCGCCACCGCCAGTCGGCAAGACACAACGCCAAGGCGTGTCCAGATGGTAGACAAAGATGGCAAAGTGGAGAGTGTGCAGGAGCAGCCCGTACAGGAAACCCCTCCGCGCGGAATGAAAAGGCACGGAGGGTATTTCCTCGAGACGGCTCAAGTTGTGAGGCGCCGGTTCCCGAGGGGAGTTTCGGGGCCAGGCACCGATGAGGAATTCTGTCCGAACGGGGGTAAGCTCGGACGGGATCGCCCACGTGATTGAGCCGCCTCGATACGCCTAGTGGAGTCGGGGCCCAGTGCCGCTTTCACCGATTCGATGGCTTCGACCGCGAGCCGGACGTTGGCCCAGGACAGGCACCGCGCCAGCTCCTCCGGCGCCATCCAGCCCGCTCCTCCGCCGTCGAGCAGGTCCCCGACTCTGGTCACCTTGCCAGGCACAGCCCTGCCCTCCGCCAGCCGCCCGAACCCACGTTTGTGGAGGTGCGGATTCCTGAGCAGCGGCTCCCGAAGGAGAGCCGCTGCTCCTGACGGGGGAGAGCTCCGCCTGGAAGCGACATAGTTCCAAACCCATAGCAGTTCCTGGTAGAAGACAGACAGCTCCCGCAAGCCGGCACGCCTGCCGCCCAGTTTCGCGAACAGGAGCTGCGTGTCGTAATTGAGGCCGTGCAGCTAGCGGAAGAAAAACATCGCCAGCGCACACCATCTCGGAGGATTCTCGACGTACAGGTAGCTCTGCAGCGTCTGAAGATGGAAAGTCGCAGCCTGGGTGCGAAGGCACACCAGCGCCTTACCGCCCTCCCTAAGCGGGAGACACATAACCGTGGCAGAGACCCAGTGCTTCCTTTTATCCCAGAAGAAGTCGATGAGCTTCTTCTGCATCTTGGCGACAAACGCAGGGGGAGGGATCAAAGTGACCAACCGATAGCACAACAGGGCGGCCACCAGCTGGTTTATGACCAGCGCTCGACCCCTGTAGGACAACACTCGGAGCAGTCCTGTCCAGCTTCCTAGGCGAGCGGTGACTTTGGCCTCCAGCTCTTGCCAGTTCGCCGGCCATGCGTCCTCGGCAGGGCTAAGGTAGACTCCCAAATAGAGGAGGTGCGTGGTGCTCCAGGCGAAAGGCCTGAACTCCTCCGGCAGAAAGTCCACCCGCCACTGACCCACCAGGAGTCCGGAACATTTCTCCCAGTTGATCTTGGCGGAGGATTCGTCCGAGTAAATCTACTGGCATTCCCGCATCCTCCGCAAGTCAGCGGGATCCGTGACCGCGAGGAGCACGTCATCGGCGTAAGCCGAGAGGACCACCTCCACGCCCGGCCCTTGCAGAGCCAGTCCCGTCAACCTCTTCCGCAAGAGGCACAGGAAAGGCTCCACTCAGATGGCGTATAACTGACCGGACATGGGGCATCCCTGACGCACCCCACTCCCGAAGCGAAGGGGCACCGTCAAGGACCCGTTAACTTTAATCAGACACTCCGCGGCGGCATACAGAAGTTGGATCCGGGCGATGAAATGCGTCCCGAACCTGAATGCGCGCAGAGTCCCGAAGAGATACTCATGATCCACCCTGTCGAACGCCTTCTCCTGATCCAGGGAAAGGAAGGCGAGCGACAGACCAGCCCTCTGGGAGTGGTGGACCAGGTCCCGGACCAGATGGATGTTATCGTGGATGGTCCGGCCCGGGACCGTGTAGGACTGGTCGGGGTGGATCATGTGGGCCAGCATGGTGCCAAGGTGAGCAGACATGGCCCTGGCAAAGATTTTATATTCCGTGCTGAGGAGGGAGACCGGGCGCCAGTTCTTAAGGAGGCAGAGATCGCCCTTCTTAGGCAGCAGGACAATGACCGCCCTGTGCCTAGAGAGGGGCATCTCCCCGGTCGCCAAACTTTCCCCCAGGACCCGGGCGTAGTCGCCCCCAAGACGTCCCAGAACGCCCTGTGGAACTCCACGGTCAGCCCGTCCAGCCCCGGGGACTTTCCCCTAGAGAGCTGGCGGAGGGCGCCGGTCAGCTCCGCCAGGCTTAGCGGAGCGTCCAATTTTTCGGTGCCCTCCGGGCTGACCTTCGGCAGGTCCTCCCACAAAACTCTGCACGCATCCTCGCTGGACAGATCCGGAGAGAACAGAGCCCCGTAATAGGTGTGGGTCTCCGCGCTGATTCCCTCCGGATCCGAGACCAGTGATCCGTCGTCGGCCAGCAGCCCCAAGAGCTGCTTACGGACCCCCCGTCTTTTTTCCAGTGAGTAGAAGAAGGGGGAGCCGCGGACCAGGTCCCGCAGGAGCTGGATCCGCGACCTCACGTACGCGCCTCGGGACCCGACGAGCTGCAGGCCCTTCAGCGCGCACTTCTTCTCTTCGTACACCTTCCGCAGGGCCGGGTCCTCGACGACCTGACCGAGACGGGACTCCAGGTCGAGCACCTCCTTCTCCAACCGCCCGACCCGGGCCTCCCGCCTCTTGGTCGACCCCTTCGCGTACTCCTGGCAGAAGAGACGGATGTGAGCCTTGCCCACGTCTCACCATAGCCTCAAGGAGGGGAAGCCCCCCCGCTTCCTTCTCCAGTTGGCCCAGAACCGACGAAATGAATCCCGGAACCGCGCGTCCTCCAGCAGCAGGTTGTTAAAATGCCAGTACGCGGACCCCCCCAGCGCGCGCAGTGGAGTGAGCTCCGCCCACACCAGGTGGTGGTCCGTGCATGGCACCGGCTGCATGGAAGCCGCCAGAACGCAGGAGACGTACGCCCGGGAAATGTAGAGGCGGTCGATTCTGGACCTTCCTCCCCCAGACCTCACGCTAGTGAAGGCGCTGGAGTCGGGGTGGAGATTTCGCCAGACGTCCACCAAGTCGAAGGACCCGACCAGGTCCCTCAACTTTTCCATTGACTCCGGGCTTCGCGGGGGACCCGAACGGTCCCTCGCCTCGAGGGTGCAGTTAAAATCCCCCCTGAGGATGACGCACTCGCCCATGTCGATGGAGCCCAAAAGAGCGGACACTTCTTCAAAGAAGCGCACTTGCTGCGCACCGGTCTGAGGGGCGTACACATTCACTAGATGGAGCGGCACGCCCCCCAGGTGAACAGTGACCTGGAGCAAGCGGCCCAGCACGTGCTCCTTGACCCCCAAGATCTCCGGCTGAAAATGCGGGGCCAGCAAAATAGCCACCCCGCTAGAATTGTTGGAGAGGTGACTCATGCTGACCCCTCCTTGCCACTCCAGGAGCCATGTGGCTTTGTCTCCTGGAACGGCGTGGGTTTCTTGCAGGAAACACACCGCATACTTCCCGTCCCGAAGGACCGAGAAGTTGTTGAATCTGCCTCCCTGCTGCCGTTGATGTTGAGGCTGGCTATGGTTATCTTCATGTCAGAAGCATAGTGCAACCTCTACCTACACCTAACGGGGGGAGGGAGCGCAGCCGCTGGTCAGCCGCCACTTCCTCAGCAGCCCAGTGAGAAACGTTCTGAGCCGACGTAACTCGAGCGGGTCCATGCCCTCGTCCGCGCCTATGATTTTAATGGCGGCGCGGACAGAAACGATGAGCAGCGCCAGCTCCGACCACCTGTCGAGGGCCAGCCGGATCTTATTTTGCCGACTCTGGCACGTGGCCTTAAAGTCCCGGAGTTCCCTTACGGGAATGAGGAGAGACTCGGCGAGGGGCACGAGGTCATCCAGCGCCTCGTTGACGGTGGAGCCCAAATCGTCCCCCGTGCCCATCATCGAGTCCCCATCCTCCTCCAGGGGGTCATCACCAGCGGCCGACCCGTCCATTGCGCAGTGCGCAGCGAACGGCTCGGACGCACCAGCCGGCCTCGCTTCCACCCGGATCCCACCCCAAGGCTCGGCGGCAGAGGATTCCTCCCTGGGCTCCTCTAGGGGCGCCGGGCCAGAAGACAGCGGCGGTTCGGAGTCCCCCCCCACCCCAGACGCCAGAACGACCGGAGAAACCGGGGAGAGAACAATTCCCAGCTCCTCTAGTATGTCCGGCACCAGAGACGCAGCCAGAGGGCCATCCTCCTCCCCGCCACCAGCCTCCGACCCAGCGGATGGGGTGTTTTCAATTAAAACCTCCACTGGGACGAGCAGCCCCTGGGAGATGTCCGGGTCGCATTGGGCGAGCTCATTTTCCTCGAGCTCGCCCGACCCAGACCCCAGGCCGCTCGACCCGGCGAGGGGTAACGGCACCGATAAAATGTCAATCATCACCACGGGTTGTCCCACGCCCACCCCCATGGACAGGGTCTCGTCCCATCCCCGGGAGGCACGTGCCGGACAGACCCAGCTGCCTCAGCCTCCCGAGGGACAGGCGACCCCTGCCGATCGCCAGTGGTAATGACAGCGGGGGAGGGGGGCTCAGTACCCACGGCGGGCGATGACTCCCCCTGCTCAGAGGGACCTTCCTCCTCCTGGTCCTCCTCCTCTTCCAGGGGGTCGCGCCTTCTTTTTAACGCGGAGGGAGTGAGGGAGACCTCCATGTCTGCAGGGGCCTCCTCGTCCGCTCCATTTGGCGGAGCAGGTTTGTCAGGTTCCTCGGGCCCGAGCCCGGCCGTAGGTATTGGCGTTTCCGCTACGGCGGTTGCGGCCACAGGCTCGGGCACGAGGCCCGTCCCACTCGCGTCTGCCCCGATTAACTCCGCGAGGAGCGCGGGTGTAAGGGGCGCAAGGGGCAAGGGCTGGCCATTCACGGGGGACCCGCTCTAAGGTGTTTATTTTTTCGCCATGCCTTCTTTCCGGTCGGACGCGCTCCCTCCCCCCCCGCCAGAGGCCTTGGTGGCATCGGCCTCCGACGTCAACCGCGCACCAGACGTTCCCGACGCACGGGCAGATCAGGGGGGAGGAGCGGCGGCGGCGCCAGCCTCAGCCGCACGAGATGATCCGGCGGCCTTGGAGGCGGGGCAGTTTTTCCGGATGTGCCCCACCTCCTTGCAGGCGTGGCACCGCACTCCATCTGACGTCCAGAAGACGTGACAGGCGGTCCCCTCATGGTGGGCGACGAACGCCCCGTCGGTGTCGTCCTCCCGCGCCAGCTGGATAAACAGCTGGCGCCGGAAGGAGAAGACGTGGCAAAGGCTGGCTTCCCGGAAGCCGAGCAGGATGGGCGTGATCCCCGACCACACCTCCCCAAGTTGGCATAAATGGGGGAGGAGGAGCTCAGCAGGAACATAGGGCGGGACGTTCGAGATGATGATCCTCTGCGCGGTGGCCTCGAGAGGATCCACAGGCAGGAAGGTCCCGTCCACGGTGAGCCCCTTGGCGACGGCCAGGGACACCGCCCGCTCCAACCCCAGGAAGAACACAGCCTTCCCGTACATTTTTGAGGCCACGACGATGGCTGAGGGGCCGACAACCCCAGCCATGGCTTTAACGCAGGCCTCAATGGTCATAGTGGGGTGAGTGTAACTCTTCACCCCAAGCTTTTTTGTCATAAGTTTAAAAGGTGACGGGGCAGCAGAAGCAAAGGGAGCAGCTGTGGCTGTGGCTGCCACTCCCACATAAGTCCTGGCTGGCCCCGCCACCGGCGAAGATACAGTCGCCATTATGGGGTATTTTTATAAGGGCTACACTCACCCCAAGTCACAGGCCTGAAGGTGTTAATGGCCTCAGGTATTTTTTGGTCCTCTATTGAGCAGAGGGAGCTGTTTAAAATGAAGACACACCTCTCCCCTTATTGATTGAAATTGGGAGAGGGGCCTTCTCCCCTCTGCTCAATAGGCAATTAATAAAAAAGAGATGAAATTGAGGTGCCTCAGAGAAATAGGCAGAGAGAGACAAAGAGAGAGAGAGGGGGGGGTGGGAAGGAGGGAGGCCGCAAGGGCAGGGTTGCCACTCAGGATGGTGTGTGGGTGGGTGTTGGCAGGGGTGCATTCTCCGATGGGAATTTAAAGTCTTTGATGGTGGTGGTCTTCTGGCAGGGGGCGAAGATGTCTTCACCTGGGAAAGCTGGAGATGACCCAGGCTCAGTCCCACACCAGGTCTTAACGATGTAATTGGACTTCACCTAGGCAGCTCCAGCTGTCCCAGGTCAGGCAATAGAAGGGGTGCTTATTAGTGGTATGTGTGGCCTAGCTTTTAACAAGAGCCACACACACACACAAACACCCCTTGATGATCCGGCCTTGTATCTTCTTTTCTCCCCCCACCTAAAATAAAAAGTCTTTGGGAGAGTGCCCCAAATAACACCCACCTGTAGATGTTCAGAAAAGATGATGTTGTTCTTCCTTCCTTCCAAACAGTTGGTTGTTGATGGTGGTTTCTCACCCCTCTCTCCCTCTCCTGAATTGGAGGCCAATTTGGGGAAGCAGTGATCGGAAAGGCCTCTCCCCTGGTTGATGTTGTTGCTGGCCTCCCTTCTCCTTCTCTTCCTCTGTCCTCTCTCTCCAGGCACCTCAGTTGATGTTATGATGATGGTGGAGTTGGTGGTGGTGGTGGTCCAGCGTTCTCCTCCTCTTCCTGGTCAGTGGACCACCACTTTAGTCCACTCTCCTAGTCTGGCTGCTCCTTCTCCGTCTGCTTGCTGCTGCACAGCCAGCAATGCTGTGAATGAGGTCCTGAACAGAGGGTACTCTTTTTTTGTTTGGACCCAAACAAAAACCCAATTGGAATGTAAATAAACAAAAGTTCAACTAAAACTTAACAAATTAAATTAAAATTTGGTTTTCCGGGTTGATAATGCACTCCAGTCCCCGCGGCGCCCACCGGTCGCGGAAATACTCAAGCGCACCGGCGGACACCACGTGCTCCATCTCCAGGGCCACACGGGCGCGAACATGGCCGCGGAAGAGAGGCAGGCAATCCGGCTGGACGACCTTCTCGACCGCCCGCTGCCTGGACCAATTGATGGCTCTTTTAGCCAGGCCCAGGAGCAGGCCCACAAGGAGGTCCTCCAACCTGTCCTCTCCCCTCCGCACCGGGTGATCGTAGATCAAGAGCGTGGGACTGAAGTGCAACCAAAAATCAAGGAGGAGCCCCTTCAAGTAGTGAAAGAGGGGCTGCAACCTCTCACACTCCATATAATCGTGAAACACGGACTCCTCCAGGCCGCAAAAAAATGCAGGCGGCTTGGGAGTCCGTGAACCTACTTAAAATCTTATTGCACGGGACCGCTCCAGGCCAAGTCCCCGATGGAACAAGGGAGGACTCCCACGTAGAGAGCCCTCCATTGGGGACCTCCGCCACCGCCAGTCGGCAAGATGCCACGCCAAGGCGTGTCCGGACGGTAGACGAAGATGGCAAAGTGGAGAGTGTGCAGGAGCAGCCCGTACAGGAAACCCCTCCGCACGGAATGAAAAGGCACGGAGGGTATTTCCTCGAGATGGCTCAAGCTGTGAGGCGCCGGTTCCCGAGGGGAGTTTCGGGGCTGGGCGCCGATGAGGAATTCCGTCCGAATGGGGGTAAGCGCGGACGGGATCGCCCCACGTGCTTGAGCCGCCTCGATACACCTATTGGAGTCAGGGCCCAGTGCCACTTTCACCGATTCGATGGCTTCGACCGCGAGCCGGACGTTGGCCCAGGACAGGTGCCGCGCCAGCTCCTCCGGCGCCATCCAGCCCGCTCCTCCGCCATCGAGCAGGTCCCCGACTCTGGTCACCTTGCCAGGCACAGCCCTGCCCTCCGCCAGCTGCCCAAAACCGCTTACGTGGAGGAGCGGATTCCTGAGCAGCGGCTCCCGAAGGAGAGCCGCCGCTCCTGACGGGGTGAGCTCCGCCTGGAAGTGACGTAGTTCCAAACACATAGCAGTTCCTGGTAGAAGACAGGCAGCTCCCGCAGGCCGGCACGCCTGCCGCCCACTTTCGTGAACAGGAGCTACGTGTCGTAATTGAGGCCGTGCAGCTGGCGGAAGAAAAACGTTGCCAGCGCACACCATCTCGGAGGATTCTCGACGTACAGGTATCTCTGCAGCGTCTGAAGACGGAAAGTCGCAGCCTGGGTGCGAAGGCACACCAGCGCCTGACCGCCCTCCCTAAGCGGGAGACACAGATCCGCGGCAGAGACCCAGTGCTTCCTTTTGTCCCAGAAGAAGTCGATGAGCTTCTTCTGCATCTTGGCGACAAACGCAGGGGGAGGGATCAAAGTGACCAACCGGTACCACAACATGGCGGCCACCAGCTGGTTTATGACCAGCGTTGGCCCCTGTAGGACAACACTCGGAGCAGTCCTGTCCAGCGTCCTGGGCGAGCGGTGACTTTGGCCTCCAGCTCTTGCCAGTTCGCCGGCCAGGCGTCCTCGGCAGGGCTAAGGTAGACTCCCAAATAGAGGACGTGTGTGGTGCTCCAGGCGAAAGGCCTGAACGCTTTCGGCAGGGAGTCCACCCGCCACTGACCCACCAGGAGTCCGGAACATTTCTCCCAGTTGATCTTGGCGGAGGATGCGTCCGAGTAAATCTGCTGGCATTCCCGCATCCTCCGCAAGTCAGCGGGATCCGTGACCGTGAGGAGCACGTCATCGCCGTAAGCCGAGAGGACCACCTCCACGCCCGGCCCTTGCAGAGCCAGTCCCGTCAACCTCTTCCGCAAGAGGCACAGGAAAGGATCCACGCAGATGGCGTATAACTGACATGGGGCATCCCTGATGCACCCCCCTCCCGAAGCGAAGGGGCGCCGTCAAGGACCCATTAACTTTAATCAGACACTCCGCGGCGGCGTACAGAAGTCGGATCCGGGCGGCGAAATGCATCCCGAACCTGAATGCGCACAGAGTCCTGAAGAGATACTCGTGATCCACCCTGTCGAACGCCTGATCCAGGGAAAGGAAGGCAACCGACAGGCCAGCCCTCTGGGAGTGGTGGACCAGGTCCTGGACCAGATGGATGTTATCGTGGATGGTCCGGCCCGGGACCGTGTAGGACTGGTCGGGGTGGATCATGTGGGCCAGCACGGTGCCAAGGCGAGCAGACATGGCCCTGGCAAAGATTTAAGAGTCCGTGCTGAGGAGGGAGACCGGGCGCCAGTTCTTAAGGAGGCGGAGATCGCCCTTCTTAGGCAGCAGGACAATCAACGCCCTGCGCCAAGAGAGGGGCATCTCCCCGGTCGCCAAACTATACCCCAGGACCCGCGCATAGTCGCCCCCCAAGACATCCCAGAACGCCCTCTGGAACTCCACGGTCAGCCCATCCAGCCCCGGGGACTTTCCCCTAGAGAGCTGGCGGAGGGCGCCGGTCAGGTCCGCCAGGCTTAGCGGAGCGTCCAATTTGTCGGCGCCCTCCGGGCTGACCTTCGGCAGGTCCTCCCACAAAACTCTGCGCGCATCCTCGCTGGATAGATCCGGAGAGAACAGAGCCCCGTAATAGGCACGGGTCTCTGCGCTAATTCCCTCCGGATCCGAGACCAGTGATCCGTCGTCGGCCAGCAGCCCCAAGAGCTGCTTACGGAACCCCCGTCTTTTTTCCAGCGAGTAGAAGAAGGGGGAACCGCGGTCCAGGTCCCGCAGGAGCTGGATCCGTGACCTCACGTACGCGCCTCGGGACCCCGACGAGCTGCAGGTCCTTCAGCGCGCCCTTCTTCTCTTCGTACACCTTCCGCAGGGCCGCGTCCTCGACGACCTGACTGAGACGGGACTCCATGTCGAGCACCTCCTTCTCCAACCGCCCGACCCGGGCCTCCCGCCTCTTGGTCGACCCCTTCGCGTACTCCTGACAGAAGAGACAGATGTGATCCTTGCCCACGTCCCACCATAGCCTCAAGGAGGGGAAGCCCCCCCGCTTCCTTCTCCAGTTGGCCCAGAACCGATGAAATGAGTCCCGGAACCGCGCGTCCTCCAGCAGCAGGTTGTTAAAATGCCAGTACGCGGACCCCCCCCCCGCGTGCGCAGCGGAGTGAGCTCCGCCCACACCAGGTGGTGGTCCGTGCACGGCACCGGCCGCGTGGAAGCCGCTGGAACGCAGGAGACGTACGCCCGGGAAATGTAGAGGCGGTCGATTCTGCACCTTCCTCCCCCAGACCTCACGCTAGTGAAGGCGCTGGAGTCGGGGTGGAGATTTCGCCAGACATCCACCAAGTCGAAGGACCCGACCAGGTCCCTCAACTTCTCCATCGCCGCCGGGCTTCGCGGGGGACCCGAGCGGTCCCTCGCCTCGAGGGTGCAGTTAAAATCCCCCCCGAGGATGACGCACTCGCCCGCGTCGACGGAGCCCAAAAGAGCGGACACTTCGTCGAAGAAGTGCACTTGCTGCGCACCGGTCTGAGGAGCGTACACGTTCACTAGATGGAGCGGCATGCCTCACCAGGCGAACAGTGACCTGGAGCAAACAGCCCGGCACGTGCTCCTTGAACCCCAAGATCTCCGGCTGAAAATGCGGGGCCAGCAAGATAGCCACCCCGCTGTAATTGTTGGAGAGGTGACTCATGCTGACCCCCTCCTTGCCACTCCAGGAGCCACGTGGCTTCGTCTCCCGGAACGGTGTGGGTTTCTTGCAGGAAGCACACTGCATACTTCCCGTCCCGAAGGAACGAGAAGTTATTGAATCTGTGGCGCGCCTCCCTGCTGCCATTGATGTTGAGGCTGGCTATGGTTATCTTCATGTCAGAAGCATAGTGCAACCTCTACCTACACCTAACGGGGGAAGGGAGTGCAGCTGCTGGTCAGCCACCACCTCCTCAGCAGCCCAGTGAGGAACGTTCTGAGCCGACGCAGCTCGAGTGGGTTCACGCCCTCGTCCGCGCCCATGATCTTAACGGCGGCGTGGACGGACACGATGAGCAGCGCCAGCTCCGACCACCTGTCAAGGGCCAGCCGGACCTTATTGCGCCGACCCAGGCACGTGGTCATAAAATCCCGGGAGTTCCCTTACGGGAATGAGGGGAGACTCGGCAAGGGGCACGAGGTCATCCATCGCCTCGTCGGCGCTGGAGTCCGAATCGCCCTCCGTGCCCATCACCGAATCCCCATCCTCCTCCAGGGGGTCGTCACTAGCGGCCGACCCATCCGCCGCGCAGTGCGCAGCGAACGGCTCGGCCGCACCTGGCAGCACCGCCTCTGCCCGGATCCCACCCCCAGGATCGGCGGCAGAGGATTCTTCCCTGGGCTCCTCTAGGGGTGCTGGGCCAGAAGACGGCGGCGGTTCAGAGCTCCACTCCGCCCCAGGCGCCGGAACGACTGGAGAAACCGGGGAGAGAACAATTCCCAGCTCCTCCAGTAAGTCCGGCACCAGAGACGCAGCCAGGGGGCCATCCTCCTCCCCGCCACCAACCTCTGACCCAGCGGATGGGGTGTTTTGAATTAAAACCTCTACCAGGTCGAGCAGCCCCTGGGAGATGTCCGGGTCGCATTGGGTGAGCTCATTTTCCTCGAGCTCGCCCGACCCAGACCCCAGGCCACCCAACCCGGCGAGGGGTGAGGGCACCGATAAAATGTCAATTTCAGCCGTGGGTTGTTCCGCGACCACCCTCCACGGGCAGGGTCCCGTCCCCATCCCCGGGAGGCACGCGCCGGACAGACACATCAGCCTCAGCCTCCCGAGGGACAGCCGACCCCTGCCGATCGCTGTTGATGATGACAGTTGGGGGGGGCGCAGTACCCGCGGCGGGCGACGACTTCCCCTGCTCGGAGGGACCTTCCTCCTCCCGGTCCTCCTCCTCTTCCAGGGGGTCGCGCCTTCTTTTTAGCACGGAGGGAGCGAGGGAGGCCTCCATGTCTGCAGAGGCCTCCTCCTCAGCTCCCTCCGGCGGAGCAGCTGCGTCGGGTTCCTCGGGCCCGAGCCCGGCCGCAGGTATTGGCGTTTCCGCTACGGCAGTTGCGGCCACAGGCTCGGGCATGAGGCCCCTCCCACTCGCGTCTGCCCCGATTAACTCCGTGAGAAGCGCGGGTGTAAGGGGCTCAAGGGGCAAGGGCTGGCCCCCACGGGGGGACCCGCCCTAAGGTGTTTAGATTTATTCCGCGCCTTCTTTCCGGCCGGATGCGCTCCCTCCCCCCCGCCGGAGGCCTTGGTGGCATCGGCCTCTGATGTCGACCGCGCATCAGCGGTTCCCGACGCGTGGGCAGATCCGGCGGGAGAAGCGGCGGCGGCGCCAGCCTCGGCCGCACTAGATGATCTGGCGGCCTTGGAGGCAGGGCAGTTTTTCCGAATGTGCCCCACCTCCTTGCAGGCGTGGCACCGCACACCGTCCGACGTCCAGAAGACGCGATAGGCGGTCCCCTCGTGGAGGACGACGAATGCCCCGTCGGTGTTCTCCTCCCGCGCCAGCTGGATAAGCAGCTGGCGCCTGAAGGAGAAGATGTGGCGAAGGCTGGCCTCCCGGAAGCCGAGCGGGATGGGCGTGATCCCCGACCTCACCTCCCCAAGTTGGCGTAAATGGGGAAGGAGGAGCTCACCAGGAACATAGGGCGGGACGTTGGAAATGACGATCCTCTACGCGTTGGCCTCGAGAGGATCCACCGGCAGGAAGGTCCCGCCCACGGTGAGCCCCTTGGCGATGGCCAGGGACACCGCCCGCTCCGACCCCAGGAAGAACACAGTCTTCCCATACATTTTTGAGGCCGCGACGATGGCTGAGGGGCCGAGAACCCCAGCCATGGCTTTAACGCAGGCCTCAATGGTCATAGTGGGGTGAGTGTAGCTCTTCACCCCAAGCTTTTTTGTTATCAGTCTGAATGGTGATGGGGCAGCAGAAGCAGCGGGAGCAGCTGTGGCTGTGGCTGCCACTCCCACATAAGTCCTGGCTGGCCCCGCCACCAGCGAAGATGCAGTCGCCATTCTGGGGTGTTTTCTAAAAAGGGCTACACTCACCCCAAGTCACAGGCCTGAAGGCGTTAATTGTGGCCTCAGGTATTTTTTGGTCCTCAATTGAGCAGAGGGAGCTGTTTAAATTGAAGGCACACCTCTCCCCCTTATTGATTGAAATTGGGAGAGGGGCCTTCTCCCCTCTGCTCAATAGGCAATTAATAAATAAAGATGAAATGAGGTGCCTCAGAGAGAAAGGCAGAGAAAGACAAAGAGAGAGAGAGAGGGGGGGTGGGAAGGAGGGAGGCCGAAAAGGCAGGGTCACCACTCAGGATGGTGGGTGGGTGGGTGTTGGCAGGGGTGCACTCTCTGATGAAAAATTAAAGTCTTTGAAGGTGGTCTTCTAGCAGGGGGAGAAGATGCCTTCACCTGGGAAAGCTGGAGAGGCCCCAGGCTCAGTCCCACACCAGGTCTTAACGATGTACAATTGGGCTGTTCACCTAGGCAGCTCCAGCTATCCCAGGTCAGGCAATAGGAAGGGGTGCTTAATTAGTGGTGTGTGTGGCCTAGTGTTTTACAAAAGCCACACACACACACACACCCCTTGATGATACGGCCCTTTTTTCTTCTTTTCTCCCCCCACCTAAAATACAAAGTCTTTGGGAGAGTGCACCAAATAACACCCACCTGAAAGATGATGTTGTTCTTCCCTCCTTCCAAACAGTTGGTGGTTGTTGGTTGTTTCTCTCCCCTCTCTCCTGGAATGGAGGCCAATTTGGGGAGGCAGTAATGGGAAAGGCCTCTCCCCTGGTTGGTGTTGTTGCTGGCCTCCTTTCTCCTTCTCCTCCTCTGTCCTTTCTCTCCAGGCACCTCAGTTGATGTTATGATGATGGTGGACTTGTTGGTGGTGGTGGTCCAGCGTTCTCCTCCTCTTCCTGGTCA
The DNA here is from genome assembly GCF_052327205.1 of Somniosus microcephalus. NCBI lineage: Eukaryota > Metazoa > Chordata > Chondrichthyes > Squaliformes > Somniosidae > Somniosus > Somniosus microcephalus. The sequence goes on from NC_140999.1 coordinate 114,715,211, forward strand.
GGGGACCACCACTTTAGTCCACTCTCCTAGTCAGGCTGCTCCTTCTCTTTCTGCTTGCTGCTGCACAGCCAGCAATGCTGTGAATGAGGTCCTGAACAGAGGGGAACTTAAGACTGAAATACAGAAGCCTGCTATGGCTTTATATACAGGGGTGGTCACTGCCGGTACTGCAGTATAGAATCAGTTCTTCTCTTAAAGGTACATACACAACACCACGGTCACCTTCCCTGCCACCGACAGAGACGTCCTGCTCCTCAGCTGTGGCTGCAGATCTCTGCGAATCAGGTGGCAGATCTCAGTGACCACCTCCCTTCTGAATCGCAGCCTCCGAACACACTGCTCCTCAGACATGTTCAGATATGAGATCTGCTGGCGGTATACCCTGGGTGGGTAAGGCCTCCTGTGCCGACGCCTGTTGGCCCTTCTCCGTCTGGCCATGACTGGCACTCTCTCACGGCGTCTCTGAGCCCTTTGAATGCAATGCAGTAAGCCAACGTTTACACCCATGGCAGCCCCCATTATATGTGGCAACTCAAGGGTATGGCACTGAAAGTTAAATCCAAGTGCAAAGCTCTGGCCTGAAGCCAGAAGTACCTGTGCGAGCACTGAGTCAAACCAGAAAGCTCTCTCCCTTTGTCTCTCTCCAAATATCCGTCTCTCACAAAGAAGGAGTGGAACAAAATGGCTGCCACTTATACTGCAGGAGGGGTCCCCTTTAATTAGCGCCCCCCGCACCCCGCAGCGACTGGGAAACGTTCCCCTCTACCAGTCGCTGGGGGCGCCAGGCACACAGAAGGGCGGCGCCATTGAAGTTCCGGTTCGGGGCACACTAAGGGCATTGCACCATGAAATGATGTCAGGATCTGCGCGCGCAGCTGAGCGGACGCTGCGGTTTTGCACCGCCGCTAAATCTTGAGTGAAGTTTGCGAGAGGCGCAGATCGCGCCGCGCCCGGGCGCTAGCCGCTTAGCGCCCCACTTCTCCTCCTCCTCCTAAGGCATTAGCGGCTGGCGCTAACAACTAAATTTCTAGGCCATAGAGTCTTCTTCATAACATTGTATCCTGTTATGTTTTTTAGAGGATTTATTGTAATTGTACTGTAAAATATGGCAGTTCTGCCCTTCTCAGTCATGTTGTAGGTCAGGGATTCTCAAACGGGGGTCCACACCACAGGAGATCAACTAGCTTTAGCAGGTGGTTTGGGTGAACCCACCTCATGCTGCCACCTGCAGGTGGTGCCCTGCAGGGAGGTAGGCGGCCTGGCCTGGGCTTCCCGGGCCTTCGGTGGCAGTAGAGGCACGCGCTGCCCGTGGGTGCTCTGCCAACCAATCGAGAGCGGCAGGTGGAGGTGGAGGATGGCCTGAAGGGAAATACCCCACAAAGTTACCCCGTAGGAGCCATGGTGAAGGTGCAGGTGAACAACGTGGTGATGCTGGACATCCCATCACTGTGTTTCAACCCTTTTCAGTTCGAGATCACCTTCGAGCGCACCGAAGATCTGTCGGAGGGTGAGTGAGGCCTGGGGCCTGGACGCAAGAGCCTCCAGGCACCGTAAAGTGGGCGGAAAGTTAGACCTGTTTGTGCGGTAGGGCTGAGGCCTAGTGGACTTTGGTGGTTGCTACTGGCAACCATGTGAGATGAACCCCCATCCCTGCCCCCACACCCCCTTCTAACTCTTTTCCTCCCCCCACAGGAGGTCCGTGGAATTTTTATAACACTGGAGGGGGGCCTCAGAAGCAAAAGGTTGAGAACCCCTGCTCTAGATTCTCACACTATTAATTTTTATTGTTTGCCCATGACCTCTTTGCTCTTCTCCTGAAATAATTGCCCATGCTAGGGTGTACTTCCAATGACACCAGATCTTGCCCATACTCCATGCATGCATAGAAGTCACTGGATAGTGATAAGGAATGGAAATCCTAGTTATTTTCTACCTCCCTCATCCCTAATCCATGGGCATGCAGATCAATTGTATTTGCCTACTGTTCTCCACTTTGAGATTAGCTAACTCAGTACAGGTCGGGATCGCACCCTGGAAGCGTTCTGTCCTCTGTGACTTCATTTTTCATGAAGTCGTCATTAGGGAACAACAACAACTTTATGTATATTTATTGACAGTAACCCAAAGAAAGCACACTGTTTACAATGTCTTCTCTGCCAAATAATAGTTTTGTGGTGTACAATAGTTTAAATGCTAATGTTATACAACGTAAAACTTAAAAAGCGCAGAATATATTGCACACTCTATTTTTTCAATTCTAAGTCTAAGAATATCTTGCATGCAATTTATCACAAACCTTTGGGGCTTTCAGTATTGACAAAATGTAATAACTGGTGGTTTCCCATTTATTGTAACCTAGCAACCAGTCTCTCGCAATTGGTGCATTTTCCTATTTGTAAATGCAATTAGGAATGGCTCCTTTCAAATCTGCCACAGTATCTGTCCCAGGGCACCACTCACAATTACATTTACAAGTGAAGATTTGGAAAATTGCCACAGTCCACTTGAAAACAGTTTTATGGCTATCTCAAACAGCTAACTGGTTAATATGGCAATAGGTTAACAACAGTTGTTAAAGAGGCAATGGGCTGGATTTTGTGAATGGAGATGAGTTGGAGGCGGGATTGCTGCTTGTTCGGTCTATGTCCCGGCTCCATCATCTTCTGGCCAACCAGCGGGATTTTACCCTGATTGACCTTGTTAAGCCCGCCCAGCAGGCACAACAGGCCAATTAGGGGGAAGTCACTGACTGAGCACGACAACGTCTGACGTACCATCTGTCAAGACTTCTTGAAAGAAGAAATGTCAGCATTTGACAGCTCTGTGAAGCTGTCAAACACTGACATTCTGTATAATTTGATGAGCCCTTGTGTTCAGGACTCATCAAACCTTTCTACTTTGTAGATTTCAGGTGACCGTTGGTTCAGAGCATCCAACAGCGTGGCGGGGACAGGTTGGTAGTGGACCTTTGTCTTACGGATGTTTAGTGTAAGGTCCATGCTATCGTACGCTGCGGTGAGGGTGTTGACGATGGTTTGGAGTTCGACCTCCGAGTGTGCGCAGATGCAAGCGTCGTCTGCAGACTGTAATTCGATGACAGAGGATGGGATGACTTTGGACCTGGACTGGAGGCGACAGAGGTTGAACAGTTTCCCATTTATTCTGTAGACCAGCTCCACTCCAGCGGGGAGCTTACTGATGGTGAGATGGAGCATTGCAGCAAGGAAGATCGAGAAGAGCGTTGGTGCGATGACATAGCCTTGCTTTACCCTAGGGGGAGTGTTTGCTAGTGCTGTTGGGGAGGGTTTAAACTAAAATGGCAGGGGATGGGAACCTGTGCAGGGAGACAGAGGAAAGGGAAGCAAGGATAGAAGCAAAAGACAGGAAGGAGAAAAGCAATAGTGGCAGTCAGAGAAATCAAGAGTGTAAATCAAACATGATCACAGTAAATAATAATTCTAAAAGGTCTAAGAGTGTTAAAAAAACAAGCCTGAAGGCTTTGGCCTAGAAATTGGCCTGAGGCGCCCAAGCAGTGCAAAGTTCACCTGGGCGCTTGAATTTGCGCCGCGATCGCTGCATTAGCGATCGCCGCAAATTCAGTTGAAGTGCCCCTAGAACGAGACGGGGCGCAGCTCGAGGCGCTCCGCGTCCCAATTAGGGCGCTGAAAGTGAATTTCGCAGTGATACGTGCCGCAGCGCCACACGCTGCGGCACGGCACACTGCGGTACTGCAGGCCTTCCTCCCACTGTTAAGGGGGAGGGGCCTGAAACAGCGCAAGCCCCGATCGCGGGTGCCAGCAAAAGAGCCCGGCACCAAGGAGAAGTGCCGGGCTCTCGGGAAACAGCCGGCAATGCCGCGTGGGGGGACCAGGAGGCCGGGGACGGAGGTGCTGGCAGGCGGCCACCGAAAAAGCGGCCGCCCCGCACCTCCACCTTAACTTGCGCCTCTGCCGGTGCAGCAAGGCCCCGTGAACTGGGCACGGTTAGCGAACAGCGCTACAGCGGCGTTTGCTACCAAATATCGCGATCGGGGCGCGAATGGGACGCTGCGCACACCGATGACATCATCGGTGGCGGCGCAGCGCAAAAGGCTAATGCCACCATTAGCGCTCCTGCTGAATATCGTGGGAGGCGCAGCCAGTGGCGCTACAGCCACTGACTGCCTCTTTAGGCGCTAACAGGTGGCGCTACTCACCCAATTTTTCCCCCTTTGTGTCTTAATGCGAGGAGCATTTGTAATAAGGTGGATGAATTAGCTGTGCAAATAGATGTAAACGGATATGATATGATTGGGATTACGGAGACATGGCTCCAGGGTGACCAAGGCTGGGAATTCAACATCCAGGGGTATTCAATATTCAGGAAAGACAGGCAAAAAGGAAAAGGAGGTGGTAGCATTGCTGATTAAAGAGGAGATTAACACAATAGTAAGGAAGGACATTAGCTCTGATGATGTGGAATCTGTATGGGTAGAGCTGAGAAATACCAAGGGGCAGAAAATTTTAGTGTGAGTTGTATACAGACCCCCAAACAGTAATGCGGAGGTTGGGGATGGAATTAAACAGGAAATTAGATATGCATGCAATAAGGGCACAGCAGTTATCATGGGTGACTTTAATCTACATATAGATTGGGCTAACCAAATTAGTAACAATACTGTAGAGGAGGGATTCCTAGAGTGTATACGGGATGGTTTCCTTAAAGAGAGTAAAAAAAAAATAATTAAAAAAAACTCAATATGTTGAGGAACCAACTAAAGATCAGGCCATCTTAGACTGGGTATTATGTAATGAGAGAGGATTAATTAGCAATATTGTTGTGTGAGGCGCCTTGGGGTGGAGCGATCATAATATGATAGAATTCTTCCTTAAGATGGAGAGTGAAGTAGTTGACTCAGAGACTAGGGTCTTGAATTCAAATAAAGGAAACTACGATGGTATGAGGCGCAAGTTGGCTAGGATGGATTGGGGAATGTTACTTAAAGGGTTGATGGTGGATAGGCAATGACAAACGCTTAAAGATCGCATGGATGAACAACAGAACTTCTTCATCCCTGTTTGGTATAAAGATAAAACAAAATACGTGACTCAACCGTGGCTAACATGGGAAATTAGGGATAGCATAAGATCCAAGGAGAGGACATATAAATTGGCCAGAAAAAGCAGCAAACCTGAGGATTGGGAGCAGGTTATGGTTCAGCAAAGGAGGACAAGGGGATTAATTAAGAGGGGGAAAATAGATTATGAGAGTAAGCTTGCAGGGAATATAAAAACTGACTGTAAAAGTTTCTATAGATATGTGAAGAGAAAAAGATTGGTGAAGTCAAGCATAAGTCCCTTGCAGTCAGAATGAGGGGAATTTATAATGGAACAAAGAAATGGAGGACCAATTAAATACATACTTTGGTTCTGTCTTCACAAAGGAGGACACAAATAACCTCCCAGAGATGTCGGTGAACATAGGGTCTAATGAGAGGGAGGAACTGAATGAAATCAGTATTTGTAGGGAAATGGTGTTAGGGAAATTGACGGGATTAAAGGCCGATAAATCCCCAGAGCCTGATAATCTACATCCTAGGGTACTTAAGGAAGTGGTCCTAGAAATAGTAGATGCATTGCTGGTCATCTTCCAAAATTCTATAGACTCTGGAACAGTTACCATGGATTGGAGGGTAGTTAATGTAACCGCACTATTCAAAAAAGGTGGTAGAGAGAAGACGGGGAATTATAGGCCGGTAAGCCTTACATCGGTACTGGGGAAAATGCTAGAGTCCATTATAAAAAATGTAATAGCAGAGCACTTGGAAAACAGTGACAGGATTGGACAAAGTCAACATGGATTTACAAAAGGTAAATCGTGCTTGACTAATCCACTGGAATTTTTTGAGGATGTAACTGGTAGAATAGATAAGGGAGAACCAGTGGATGTGGTCTATTTGGACTTTCAGAAGGCTTTCGATAAGGTCCCGCATAAGAGATTAGCGTGCAAAGTTAAAGCACACGGGATTGGGGATAAGGTACTGACTTGGATAGAGAGCTGGTTGGCAGACAGGAAGCAAAGAGTTGGAATAAACGAGTCTTTTTCCGAGTGGCAGGCAGTGACTAGTGGGGTACCGCAGGGATCGGTGCTAGGACCCCAGTTATTCGCAATATATATTAATGATCTAGATGAGGGAACTAGATGTAATATCTCCAAGTTTGCAGATGACACAAAGCTGCGTGGGCGTGTGTGCTGTGAAGAGGATGCAGAGAAATTCCAGTATAATGTGGATAAATGCGAGGTTATCCACTTTGGTGGCAAAAACAGGAAGGCAGATTATTATCTGAACGGCAATAGATTGGGAAAAGGGGAACAAGACCTGGGTGTCCTTGTGCATCAGTCGCTGAAGGTAAGCATGCAGGTGCAGCAGGCGGTTAAGAAGGCAAATGGTATGTTGACCTTCATAGTGAGAGGATTCGAGTACAGGAGCAAGGATGTCTTGCTGCAGTTGTACAGGGCCTTGGTGAGACCACACCTTGAGTTTTGTGTGCAGTTTTTGTCACCTTATCTGAGGAAGGATGTTCTTGCCATGGAGGGAGTTCAGTGAAGATTCACCAGACTGACACCTGGGATGGCAGGAATGACGTATGAAGAGAAATTGGGTCAATTAGGCTTGTATTCGCTAGAGTTTAGAATGAGAGGGGACCTCATTGAAACTTATAAAAGTCTAACAGGACTAGACAGACTAGATGTAGGAAGGATGTTCCCGATGGTCGGGGAGTCCAGAACCAGGGGTCGCATGCTAAGGATAAGGGGTAAGCCATTTAGCACTGAGATGAGGAGGAATTTCTTTACCCAGAGAGTGGTGAACCTGTGGAATTGTCTGCCACAGAAGGCCGTTGAGGCCAATTCATTAAATATATTCAAGGAGGAGTTAGATATATTTATTAGGGTTAAAGGTATCAAGGTATATGGAGAGAAGGCAGGAACAGGGTACTGAATTTGGATGATCAGCCATGATCTCATTAAATGGTGGAACAGGCTCGAGGGGCCGAATGGCCTACTCCTGCTCCTATCTTCTATGTTCCTATGACCCCGGTCTATACGTGAACTTGGTCTGTGGTGGATCCATTGATCAAGATCACGGTTTGCATGTCGTCGTGAAGCAGGCGTAAGATGGTGACAAACTGTTAAGGGCAGCCAAATTTGAGGAGGACACTCAATAATCCCTCACGGTTGACAGTGTTAAAACCCTTTGTGAGGTCAATGAAGGCCATGTACAGCGGTTGGTGCTGTTCCCTGCATGTCTCTTGTATTTGACACGCGGTGAAGATCATGTCCATTGTGCCCCTTAGTGGGCGGAATCTGTATTGTGACTCTGGGAGGAGCTCTTCAGCCACTGGGAGAAGGCGATTGAGGAGGATTCTTGCAATGACTTTTCCTGTGGCAGACAGCAGGGAAACTCCTCTGCAATTACCGCAATCGGACTTGTCACCTTTCTTGAAGATGGTCACGATTATGGCGCCTCTGAGATCCCCAGGCATGCTCTCCTACTTCCAAATAAGAGAAATTAGTTCATGTATTCGTACCAATAGTGCTTCTACGCCATGCTTTAGTGCCTCGGCTGGGATTCCATCTGCTCCTGAGGCCTTCTTGTTCTTCAGTTGTCAGATGGCCTTTTCAACCTCATGCCGGGCTGGGGTTGTGTTGAGGTGGTGGCAGGTAGCATGCTGTGGGATGGAGTGTTAGCATTTGAACTGCTAACTATGTAACAGAAAAAATATACTTGCATTTATATAGGCCTAGAAATTGGGTTTTGGCTTAGCCAGGGCTTTAGCGCCGGACATTAGTGCCGGCGCTAAGTCCCCTGCGCGCGCCAAAAATTCAGTGGCGCCGCGCCCAAACGGCTGCCGGCGCTACTGAAGGGTCTTAGCGCCTGGAAAAGGCGCTAACTGCCGTTTCGCGCCGCAATTCCGGCGCTGCGGCACCCGATGCGGTGCAGCAGGCTGGGGAAGTGCAGGCCTCCTCCTTCCGTTAAGGAGGAGCTGCCTGCACCCAGCCGCGGCCCGCGCAAATCTGCTTAAAAATGAGCCCGGCACCTCGGACAAGTGCCGGGCTTGCATCTGTTCCGGGGGGGGGGAGAGAAGTCCGGGGAGGGAGCTGCAGGCAGGCGGCCGGTGGGAAAGCGGCCGGCCGCCGCGGGGCCTTTAATGCGCCGGCGCTAACTGCAGTAAGGCACCTCTGACAAAACGCTGGTTGCGGCTGCCACGGGCGAGGCGGCCGCAACTCAATTTCGGAGTTCGGGCGGGTTACCACGGCAATCGGGACGCTGCGCACACCGATGACGTCATCGGTGCCGGCGCAGCGCTACCGGAGCAACGCCGATTTAGGGCCCCAGGGAATTTCACTACTGGCCATAACTCCGGCGCAAGGCCCTCTAGCGCCTCAAATGAGGCGCTAAGGCTACTGAATTTTCAGCCGATAGTGCCTTACACGACCTCTGGATGTCCTAAAGCATTTTACAACCAATGAAGTATTTTTGAAGCGTATTCACTGTTGTATTTCAGGAAACGCGGCAACCAATCTGCACACAGCAAGCTCCCACAAACAGCAATGACAGTATGACTCAATATTCTGTTTTTAGTGATGTTGATTGAAGGATAAATACTGGCCAGGTCACCGGGGAGAACTCCCCTGTTGTTCTTCGAAATAATGCATGGGATCTTTTACGTCCGCCTGAGAGGGTAGACGGGGCATCGGTTTTTAGTATCTCATCCGAAAGACGACACCTCCTGACAGTGCAGCACTCCCTCAGTACTGCACTGGAGTGTCAGTCTAGACTTTGTGCTTAAATCCCTGGAGTGGGACTTGAACCCACAACCGGCTGACTCAGGCAAGAATGCTATCCACAGCTGACATGTCTCATAAGATCTTGGCCCCAGCTTACTTTTTTGAGCTTTGGTACCGCGATGGACCTTTCCGGCTTTGCGCTCCTCTGCGGATGGTTATACCTTGCTGTACTGCAGTTTTGTATCTCAGAAGAAAGAAAGGTGGATAATTAAGTCCTGTCGAACCACATATTTCAGCTTCACAACCCACACAATGAATACTTTCAAATTAAATTAGAAATTTAGACATGAGTAACTGTGTGGATTCCATTGCTAAATAATTAAACCATTGATGAATAATGCAGTAATAAAACAGAAATGCTGTCCTCTGATAAGTCTGCAACTGAATTTAGAAAAATGTTTCATTATCCACCCTGTTATCCCTCATCTTGATGTGCTGGTGTATAAAGTCCAGGTGGCTTGCTTGCAGTTTCCTAGAAGTAATGATATTCCTTGATTTAGACATTGGTTTAAGTCAGATAGAAAAATTTGTCAGTCTGTTGGAAACCAAAAAATCCATGAAAGTTTTTATGTCACGTTGAAGTAATCTGTGAATCCAATTGACTGGATAGAGAAAGGGGAATACCAGGCTGGCCTAGTAGGAGTCGATAGTATGGTTTGTTGCGAAATTTATTTAAACAATAGACTTTTTCATTCTTTCTACTGATGTGATTGGGCTCCCATTTTGAAGTGCACTGAGCAAGCTGATAGAATTCTCCCGATAGCAAGTTTCCCCTCTTTGGCCTGGCTGTCTCCAAGAGGCACTTGGTCGCTTGCTCTCGGGAAAGGAGATGAATCATACAGGTGAGCAAAGCGGTCACCCAATCTGCGTTTGGTCTCCCCAGTGTAGAGGAGACCGCATTGTGAGCAGTGAATACAGTATACTAAATTGCGAGAAGTACAAGTAAATTGCTGTTTCACCTGGAAGGAGTGTTTGGGGCCCTGGACCGTGGGAAGGGAGGAGGTAAAAGGGCAGGTGTTGCATCTCCTGCTTTTGCATGGGAAGGGGAGTGGTTGTTGGGGGTGATTGAGGAGTGGACCAGTGTGTCGCGGAGGGAGCGGTCCCTTCGGAATGCTGAAAGGGGAAGGGAAGATGTGTTTGGTGGTGGGATCACGTTGGAGGTGGCGGAAATGGTGAAGGATGATTCATTGAATGTGAAGGCTGGTGGGGTGAAATGTGAGGACAAGGGGAACCCAATTGTTGTTCTGGGAGGGTGTGGAAGGGGTGAGAGCAGGAGTGTGGGAAATGGAACGGACACAGTCGACGATCATGTCAACCACGGTAGAGAGGAATCCTCGGTTGAGGAAAAAGACATATCGGAAGCACTAATATGGAAGGTGGCATCATCTGAACAGATGCGGCGGAGACGGAGAAACTGGGAGAATGGAATAAAGTCCTTGCAGGAAGTGCGGTGGGAGGAAGTGTAGTCCAGGTAGCTGTGGGAGTCAGTGGGCTTATAGTGGATGGTTGTCACTAGCCTATCCCCAGAAATGGAGACAGAGAAGTTGAGGAAGGGAAGAATCGGGGATGGACCATGTGAAGGTGAGGGAAGGGTGGAAATTACAAGCAAAGTGAATGAGATTTTCTAGTTCAGGGCGAGAGCAGGAAACGGCGCCAATACAGTCATCAATGTACTGGAAAAAAGGTGGGTGCTCGAGTAGGACTGGGACAAATAATGTTCCACATATCCCACAAAAAGGCAGGCATAGCTAGGACCCATTCGGGTTCACAAAGCAACACCTTTAATTTAGGGGAAGTGAGTGGGCAACTTGTTCAATGTGAGAACAAGTTCATCCAGGCGGAGGTGGATGAGGACTGGTTGATCCTCTGTTCAATGAAGAAGCGGAGCGCCCTTGGGCTGTCCTGGTAGGGGATGGAGGTGTACAGGGATTGAATGTCGATAGAGAAATGGGAGGTGGTTGGGGCCAGGAAACTGGAAACTGTTAAGGTGGCAGAGGGCGTTGGAAGAGTCACAGATGTAGGTGGGAAGAGACTGGACAAGGGGAGGAAAAATAGAGTTGAGATAGGAAGAAATCAGTTCCGTGGGGCAAGAATAGGCTAAAACGATTGGTCTACCAAGGCAATCCTGTTTGTGAATCTTGGGAAGGAGGTAGAAGCGGGCTTTGCGCATTCGGAACCTGTGTCCCATCTACCAGTGCAATCAGGGAATTGTGAATGGAACCTGGGAAAGGGGGCATTCATGTCTCCCACTGCACCCATAACCCCTCCCCCCCCGCCCCACCATTTATGAATACAAAATATCTGGGAGGGGTTTCCACAGACCTCTCCCGATGTGCCGTAACTTAGGTGGAAAATTAGCGGAGAGGGTACAGAGGAGATTTACCAGAATGTTACCAGGGATGAGGGACATCAATTATGTAGAGAGACTAGAAAAGCTGGAATTGTTCTCCTTAGAGCAGAGAAGGTTAAGGGGAGATTCAATAGAGGTGTTCAAAATTATGAGGAGACTTGGTGGAGTAGATGGGGAGAAACTGTTTCCACTGGCAGAAGGGTCAATAACCAAGGGTTACAGATTTAAAATAATTGGCAAACCATTCAGGGGGGAAATTAGGAGAATTTTTAATGCAGTGAGTTGTTACGATCTGGAATGCACTGCCTGAAAAGGTGGTGGAAGGAGATTCAACAGTGATTTTCAAAAGGTAATTGGATTTATACCTGAAAACAAAAAAGGCGCAGGGCTATGAGGAACAAACAGAGAAGTGGGACTAAATGGATAGCTCTTTCAAAGAGCCGGCACAGACATGATGGGCCAAATGGCCTCTTTCTCTGCTGTATGAGTTTGTGAAATCCTGGAAAAATGGTGTAAATCAGTGTTTGCAGAAGTTTAACCTGATTTAACAGTGAAGAACCCCAAAAGGGAATTCCAGATGCTGGTATATTACAGCCCAGTTATACAGCAAGCCGTGGTACCCACTTTAGAGTGCAGTGAGGGAATGCACCGAGTTATACAGTAGCATAGTGGTAATGTCAATGGGCTAGTAATTCAAAGGCTTGGACAAATGATCCAGAGACCGTGAGATCAAATCCCACCATGGCAGCTGGGGAATTTACATGCAATTAAATAAATTTGAAATAAAAAGCTAGTATCAGTAATGGTAACCATGAAACTATCGGATTGTTGTAAAAACCCATCTGGTTCACTAATGCACTTCAGAGAAGGAAATCTGCCATCCTTACCTGGTCTGGCCTATATGTGACTCCAGACCCACAACAAAGTGGTTGATTCTTAACTGCCCTCTGAAATGGCCTAGCAAGTCACTCAGTTGTAACAAACTGCTACGAAACACAATAAGAATGAAACCGGACCGACCTCGGCACTGGCTACGGACACGGCAACAGCACACCCAGTCCAGTCAACCCTGCAAAGTCCTCCTCACCAACATCTGGGCACTTGTGCCAAAATCGGGAGAACTGTCGCACAGACTAGTCAAGCAACAGCCTGACATAGTCATACTCACAGAATCATACCTTTCAGCCAATGTCCCAAACCCCTCCATCACCATCCCTGGGTATGTCCTGACCCACCAGGGGTGGAGGCACAGTGGTATACAGTCGGGAAGGAGTGGCCCTGGGACATTGACTCCAGACCCCATGAAGTCTCATGGCTTCAAGTCAAGCATGGGCAAGGAAATCTCCTGCTGATTACCATCTACCGCCCTCCCTCAGCTGATGAATCAGTACTAGTCTATGCGACAGCTCTCCCAATTTTTAAGAGTAGCAAGGGCACAGAATGTACGCTGGGTGGGGGACTTCAATATCCATCAACAAGAGTGGCTCGGAAGCACCACTACTGACCGAGCTGGCTGGGTCCTGAGGACATAGCTGCCATTCTGTGCCTGTGACAGGTGGTGAGAGAACCAACATGAGGGAAAACCTACTTGACCTCATCCTCACCAATCTACCTGTCGAAGATGCAACTGTCTATAACCGTATTGGTAGCAGAGACCATCGCACAGTCATTGTGGAGATGAAGTCCCGTCATCACACTGAGGACACCCTCCATCGTGTTGTGTGGCACTACCACCGTGCTAAATGGGATAGATTCAGAACAGATCTAGCAGCTCAAAACTGAGCATCCATGAGGCACTGTGGACCATCAGCAGCAGCAGAATTGTATTCCACCACAATCTGTAACCTCATGGCCCAGCATATCCCTGGCTCTGCCATTACCATCAAGCCAGGTGACCAATCCTGGTTCAATAAGGAGTGTAGAAGAGCATGCCAGGAGCAGCACCGGACATACCTAAAAATGAGGTGCCAACCTGGGGAAGCTGCAACATAAGACTACATTCACGCTAAAAAGCGGAAGCAGCCTGATATAGACAGGGCTAAGCAATCCCACAATGCAGTCCTGCCACATCCAGTCGTGAATGGTGGTGGTACATTAAACAACTAACGGGAGGAGGAGGCTCCGTGAATATCCCCATCCTAAATGATGGTGGAGCCCAGCACATGAGTGCAAAAGACAAGGCTGAAGCGTTTGCAACCATCTTCAGCCAGAAGTACCGAGTGGATGATCTATATTGGCCTGCTCCTGAGGTCCCCACCATCACTGAAGCCAGTCTTCAGCCAATTCGATTCACTCCACGTGATATCAAGAAATGGCTGAACGCACTGGATACAGCAAAGGCTGTGGGCCCCGACAACATCCCAGCTGTCGTGCTGAAGACTTGTGCTCCAGAATTAGCTGCACCTCTAGCCAAGCTGTTCCAGTACAGCTGCAACACTGGCATCTATTCGACAATGTGGAAAACTGCCCAGGTATGTCCTGTCCACAAAAAGCATGACAAATCAAATCTGGCCAATTACCGCCCCATCAGTCTACTCTCAATCATCAACAAAGTGATGGAAGGTGTCATCAAGTGCTATCAAGCGGCACTTACTCACCAATAATTTGCACACTGATGCCCAGTTTGGGTTCCACCAAGACCACTCAACTCCTGATCTCATTACAGCCTTGGTCCTAACATGGACAAAGGAGCTGAATTCCAGCGGTGAGGTGAGAGTGACTGCCCTTGACATCAAGGCAGCATTTGACAGAGTGTAGCACCAAGGAGCCCTAGTAAAAGTGAAGTCAATGGGAATCGGGGGGGGGGGGAAACTCTCCACTGGCTGAAGTCATACCGATAACAAAGGAAGATGGTTGTGGTGGTTGAAGGTCAGTCATCACTGTAGTGTATGTGCCTTTAAGTCAGAACTACTTTTACAGCTCCTGTATACTGTAGTACCGGCAGTGACCACACCGGTATATAAGCTTTGCGCATGCCTCTGTACCCCCAGTCTAGAAACTACCCTCCTCTAGTAAAGACCAGTTATTTGTTAATGTACAGCATCCGTGTGATTATTTATCCACTGAACCACGGATCTAACAGTGGCGACGAGTGTCGATTCGAATCTACCTGCAACATAAAAAAAAATAAAAAAATAGTCGAGGCCAGGAACACGGGCGTCGACCACGAGCAACCGCCCAGCGGTCAGGCAGAGATCCAACTTCGCTGGGGAGGCTGTGGAGAGCCGGGCTTGGTTCCCCAGCCACAATGAGCAGTAAGAGACCGACGACAGGTCCTGCGCAGACCCTTCCCGAGCAGCGGCGGCTGGAGCCGACCGACGGTGGAGAGAGAGCCGAGCAGCGTCGACGGGGTAAGACAGAGGGTGAAGAGCGCAGGTCGCAGCTGGGGGTTGATCACCAAGCGGCGTCGAGGAAAATTAAGCAAACCGGAGAGAGAGAGGGTAAGAAACAGCCGGGTTCTAGACTGAGCGGCATCGAAAAATATAAAAAGAAGAACGCGCAGAGCACAGCCAGTGCTCACGGGCTGAACAGGGTCCGCGGGGCGAAGAAAGGGGAGACGCCATTGAGCCGCGGAGAAGAAGGAAGAGCGCGGGAGGCGCCATTGAGCCGCGGAGAAGAAGGGAGAGCGCGGGAGACGCCATTGAGCTGCGGAGAAGAAGGAAGAGCGCGGGAGACGCCATTTTTAGAAGCCGCAGCGGAGAAGAAGGGCGAGCGCGGGAAGGAAGGAAAGCATGGGAGATGCCATTTTGTGCCAGCGGAGAAGAAGGGGAAGCGCGGGAGGCGTCATTTGTGATAGTTAATGCACATGAAAGGATGCCGAAGAGTGGCAGTAGCTCTACGTTCGACAATGAAGTCGAAGATTGGGCGACATATGTGGAACGTATTGAGGTGTACTGCAGGGCAAATGAAGTGCCAGATGCTAATAAAGCACTGGTTCTGTTAAATTCCATGGGTGCAAAAACTTATGGGTTACTGCGAAATCTAATAACCCCAGAGAAGCCGGTAAACAAGAATTTTGAAAGCGTAGTAGAAATCCTACAAGACCACTTAAACCCCACACCGCTGCTGATAGCAGAACGATTTAAGTTCCATAAAAGGAACCAACACAAAGACGAAAGCAATGCTGAGTACCTAACGGAACTGCGCAAGCTATCGAAACACTGCCAGTTTGGAGCGGGACTAGCAGACACATTAAGGGACAAGTTTGTGTGAGGGCTACAAAGTGAAGGAACCCAGAAACGGCTTCTATCAGAAAAGGATCTTACGCTGGACAAAGCTTTCAGTATGGCAGTATCACACGAAGCAGCCGCAAGGGGCGCTGCAGAGATACAATGGAGACAGCAAGAATATGGCACCAATGAAATGTCCTATGGAACAGGGAAGTGCTATCGCTGTGGCAGAACAGCACATGACCAGAAAGATTGTTGGTTCAAGGACCAAGTGTGCAGACAGTGTGGGAAAGCAGGACACATAGCGAGAGTCTGCAGGTCTGGGAAGAAAACCAACAGTAAGAAATCTCCACAGGAGTAGTACAAAAAGGTACACCAGGTGATGGACAGTGGCTCAGACGAACAGAAAAGTGACACAGACTCCGGAAGCAAGGAGCTGGGTTGTCTGAAACTACATAAGGTAACCGAAAGGGAGGATCACCAGACTATCTGGGTTACACTCAAGATAGACGGAGTCCAAGTGGAAATGGAATTGGACACAGGGTCAGCTCTAACAGTCATAAATCATAGAGACTACAAGCGGCTATTTTCACACATACCCTTGAAAGTTACAGAGATTGCCTTGAAGACGTATACGGGGCAAAATGTCTACCCAAAAGGAAAAATAAGGGTGAAAGTGACATATAAAGGCCAGGAAATACCTAAAATGGATATATATGTATTGCCAAATGGAGGACCACCACTGCTAGGACGTGAATGGATCCAGAAGATACAATTAGATTGGCATTCCATACAGGCACTGAAGGTTGAGGCCAAAAAGGATGACGACGTCACACCTGGACGACTGTCAAAAATGCTAACTGATGCACAAGAAGTGTTCCAGGAGGGACTAGGAACACTAAAAGGAAAAACAGCAATGATTAAAATAGAGGAAAATGCAAGCCCAAAGTTTCTTAAGGCCAGACCAGTGCCTTAAGCGATCAGACCAGCTGTTGAAGCAGAGCTGGAAGGGTTGGAACGTTCAGGAGTACTGTCCAAAGTGGACTGGAGCGAGTGGGCTACACCCATCATTCCTGTAATGAAGAGGTCGTTGAGTAATACGCCTGGGGAACCAAAGAAGGTCCGCATCTGTGGGGATTTTAAGGTGACAGTGAACCCAATCCTTCACACGGTGCAATATCCGCTTCCATGAATTGAGGATATTTTCACCTCGCTATATGGAGGTAAACGCTTCACCAAAATTGATCTAGCCCAGGCGTACTTGCAAATGGAGGTAGAAGAAGCTTCGAAACATTACCTTACGATCAACACTCATAAAGGTCTCTATCAATACAACCGGCTGGTGTTTGGAGTAGCCTCGGCTCCGGCTATCTGGCAAGGGGCGATGGATCAGGTCCTGCAAGGGATTCCAGGGACCCAGTGTTATTTGGACGACATCTTGTTCACGGACGAAAATGACGGTGATCACCTCGCCAACTTGGATAAGGTGCTCACCAGATTAAAGGAATATGGGCTACGAGCTAATCGCCACAAGTGCTAGTTTTTCCAGAAACAGATCTCGTATTGCAGCCACGTCATCGATGAAGAGGGGTTACATAAGTCCCCTGACAAGATTGAGGCAGTAGTCAAGGCTCCAGCACCGGAAAATGTGTCACAACTGAGGTCGTTCCTCGGGCTGGTAAACTATTACCACAAGTTCTTACCAAATTACTGTGGAGGGAGCACCAGCAGTGGACCCTATCGAGATATTTTATTTGTCTATAATTGAACGATTGCCAGTAACAAACGCGGATATAGAGAAGGAAACCTGCAATGATCCGACGCTGTCACGGGTATATGAATTGACGGTGAGGGGATGGCCAACACATGGCGACTCACTGTTGCCAGCATTCTCATCCAGAAGAGAACAGCTGTCAGTATGCCAGGGGACAGTGATGTGCGGATCCAGAGTGGTGATTCCACCCAAGTTAAGGGAGAGAGTGCTAAATGAGTTACATGAAGGTCATCTGGGGGTAGTGAAAATGAAAAGCCTTGCTAGGGCTTATGTGTGGTGGCCAGGAATTCAGCTCAATTCAGGTCATTTTCTAACCTATTCACCACATGCCCCAATTGGTAAAGATCTTGTGCAACTGAACCATAGAGAGAGAAGTGGTTCAATTTCCAGACTGTGCTGAATTATCTGATGTCACCCCAGGGTAAGCAGTCAAACTCTCCTAATGGCCTCAGCGTCTCAGGGTTCCTGCTGCTTACTGCTTTCCAGTGGTTTCTGCTGCAGTATGGACTTCAGATGAGCACAAGATCAGGCTCAGCCGTGATACTCCACAGCCTGCCAACCCTCAATAGTCTGGACTCTCTACAGCTGCCTGGACAAGGTAACAGTGGGCTAGTGGAGCAATGGAACTGTACACCAGCACAGAGCAAGAACCTTCAGGAGGGGCAGTGTGGAGAGAATAAAAGGCAGAAAATTGGAATAAATCATTTTATAAAAAGAAATAAAATTGCCAGCAGCTGACAACTTGCTTTTAAGTACATGTGAAAGGCTATACTCGCTCACGATGAAAGATCAGTGCAAGCAGTATTTTTTTATTCGTTTATGGGATGTGGGCGTCGCTGGCAAGGCCAGCATTTATTGCCCATCCCTAATTGCCCTTGAGAAGGTGGTGGTGAGCCGCCTTGTTGAACCACTGCAGCCTGTGTGGTGAAGGTACTCCCACAGTGCTGTTAGGTAGGGAGTTCCAGGATTTTGATCCAGCGACAATGAAGGATCGGCAATAAATTTCTAAGTCAGGATGGTGTGTGACTTGGAGGGGAACTTGGAGGTGGTGGTGTTCCCATGCGCCTGCTGCACTTGTCCTTCTAGGTGGAAGAGGTCGCGGGTTTGGGAGGTGCTGCCGAAGAAGCCTTGGCAAGTTGCTGCAATGCATCTTGTAGATGGCACACACTGCAGCCATGGTACGCTGGTGGTGGAGGGCGTGAATGTTTAAGGTGGTGGATGGGTTGCCAATCAAGTGGGCTGCTTTGTCTTGGATGGTGTCGAGCATCTTGAGTGTTGTTGGAGCTGCACTCATCCAGGCAAGTGGAGAGTATTCCATCACACTCCTTACTTGTGCCTTGTAGATTGTGGAAAGGCTTTGGGGAGTCAGGAGGTGAGACACTCGCCACAAAATACCTAGCCTCTGACCTGCTCTTGTTGCCACAGTATTTATGTGGCTGGTCCAATTAAGTTTCTGGTCAATGGTGTCCCCCCTAGGATGTTGGTGGTGGGGAATTCGGTGATGGTAATGCCATTGAATGTTAAGGGGCTGTGATTAGACTCTCGCTTGTTGGAGATGCCTGGCACTTCGGTGGCGCGAATGTTACCTGCCACTTATCAGCCCAAGCCTGAACGTTGTCAAGATCTTGTTGCATGCGGGAATGGACTACTTCATTATCTGAGGAGTTGTGAATGACACTGAACACTGTGCAGTCATCAGCGAACATCCCTATTTCTGACATTATGTTATAGAGAAGGTCATTGATGAAGCAGCTGAAGATAGTTGGGCCTAGGACACTGCCCTGAGGAACTCCTGCAGCGATGTCCTGGGGCTCTGATGATTGGCCTCCAACAACCACAACCATCTTCCTTTGTGCTCGGTATGACTCCAGCCAGTGGAGAGTTTCCCCCCCCCCGATTCTCATTGACTTCAGTTTTATTAGGGCTCCTTCATGCCACACTCTGTCAAATGATGCCTTGATGTCAAGGGCAGTCACTCTCACCTCACCTCTGGAATTCAACTCCTTTGTCCATGTTTGGACCAAGGCTGTAATGAGGTCGGGAGCTGAGTGGTCCTGGCGGAACCCAAACTGGGCATCAGTTAGCAGGTTATTGGTGAGTAAGTGCCGCTTGATGGCACTGTCGATGACACCTTCCATCACTTTGCTGATGATTGAGAGTAGACTGATGGGGCGGTAATTGGCCGGATTGGACTGGTCCTGCTTTTTGTGGACAGGACATACCTGGCGTTTCTTGATATCACATGGAGTGAATCGAATTGGCTGAAGACTGGTTTCTGTGATGGTGGGGACGTTCGGAGTAGGCCGATATGGATCCTCCACTCGGCACTTCTGGCTGAAGATGGTTGCAATCGCTTCAGTCTTGTCTTTTGCACTCACGTGCTGGACTCCACCATCATTGAGAATGGGGAAATTCATGGAGCCTTCCCTTAGTTGTTTAATGGTCCACAGCAATCACGACTGGATGTGGCAGGACTGCAGAGCTTGGATCTGATCCATTGATTGTGGGATCGCTTAGCCCTGGCTATGGCATACCGCTTCCGCTTTTTAGCATGCATGTAGTCTTGTGTTGCAGCTTCCCCAGGTTGGCAGCTCATTTTTAGGCACACCCGGTGCTGCTCCTGGCATGCTCTTCTATACTCATTGAACCAGGGTTGGTCCCCTGGCTTGATGGTAATGATAGAGTGAGGAATATGTCGGGCCTGAGGTTACTGATGAAACCTTCAGGAATACGTCCAACCAGAGTTGGCCACTCTGTCCAGGTGGTCTCGCAGCTAATGCGAAATACCAAACCGTTGTTCTTGTGTCAGTTAAATTGCGATTCCTCCATCTCGCTGAAAGGGACATAATCCGTGCTCACCCTTTTCAATAAAACCATATTCGCTGTGACAGTTTATATAATTCACAACCCTGGAGTGAGGAGACATCCTTGAAGGTGCTGCTTACACACCGGCACTTTCAGAAGATCTATTGTACTAATAATCTTGCAGCATAATATTCAACTGTGTGAATCAAAAGTTAATTTTAAGTGAGATATGAAGGAAAGCATTACATTGGCCCTATCCAATCTTTAACTGTCTGTGGGTGGATATCTGTAATTAGCCCTCAATCAAAGATTCATTATATCATCTAAACAGATTAAATCCTGGAAATGATTGGTTAATTGAAACATTAAACTGAGATTGCAGTTCAGGAAATTTTCACAAAATTCACTATTTTAATATAACTTTAAGGACCCAGTTTTGTTTGGTTAATTTGTATTCACACAGTGATCCCATTCCAATATGTTTTCCCTGACCATTTTCCTACCTTTCCTTGTGTAGAACAGAAGTGAGAATGTACCAAGTAAGGGATAAAAGGGTGAAATTGTTCTGATGTTTGAAGAAATGCTAAAGAAAGATAATTAGTTCCACATGGCTGGATTGTCATTCCCCCATTAACCCATGCATGTTGCTCCTGCAGTGAGCCCCATGCATTTGAAAATAGCTTTGTTAGTGATTGGCAGGGAAATTCCATCTGTCCTGCTCGCTCTGTCTCCTGTTGTTTGGCTCTTAATAGGCCCAGAATGTACATTCTCCTCACTCTCTTGCTTCCGCTCTGGATTAACTGTTTTCTTTGTTTTCCTTTCTCCATCCCACTCGCCCAACCCACCACTGTCCCCATGGACTCTGCTGGTGGATCAACAATCACCGGCCTCCTCGTTTCCCTTCAGCATGTCCGCTCACTTGCGATCAAGGCTCTTGTCATCCATGACCTTTACTGTTCCATTTCCTTCGCCTCGCCATTCGTGGCCGTGCCTTCAACTGTTGGAATTCCCTCCCTAAACCTTTCTCGCCTCTCCAGCTCTCTTTCCTCCTTTAAGACGCTCCTTAAAGCCTACCTCTTTGACCAAGCTTTTGGTCACCTGTCTTACTCTCTCCTTTTTTGGCTCAGTGTTAATTTTTTTTATCTGGTTTACGCTTTTGTGAAGCACCTTGGGACATTTTACTATGCTAAATGTGCTATATAAATGCAAGTTGTTGTTCATCCAAGACTGAATGTCAGACGAGCAGTCTCGCAGCAGAGGCAGTGGAGGGATTGAGAGAATGAGAGAAGGTGGTGAAGACGTAGAGCTGGGTGTCCTCAGCATACGTGTAGAAGCTGACCCTATGTCGGTGGATGATTTTGCCAGGGGGACAGCACATATATCAGGAAGTGGAGGGGGAAAAGCTTGATCCTTGGGGGACCCTGAGCTGATGGTGCCACAGTGGGATGAGATGCTCTGGCTATGATCAGATAGGGAAGAGTGGAAGCAATTTCAGACCTACCAAGTTGGACAGCAAAGGCGATGTATTGGGGGAGGATGGTGTGGTCAAGTGTATAAAAGAATGCAGAGGGGTTGAAGAAGGATGGATAATTCACCACTGTCACAATCACAGAGAATTTAATTAATGATTAGGATTCATGATTAGGACAGTTTTATTGTTGTGGAAGAGGCAGAAACCTGATTGGTGGGATTACCTGATTCCTATGTGGATGACGTCTGTTATACGTCTTAATTGCAGTTTTACACCGCGCTCACACACAAAGATGGACAGGGACAGTGCTGTAAGTTATTTCAGGTCTCACTAAAAGAATGTCCTTACTCATATTGTTCCTCTTATTGTAAGTGTATTTGTAAAATAGCTTTCGTAAAATTCCTCTGCTCTCTTTCTGTGCTGCTCCCTCTCCAGATAATTTGAGAGATTTTGCTGGAATGGAGCATCTCGCAGCGTGCCCTGTTAGACTTAATCATGCACATTTAGGTTTTAACATTTTTTACCCACAATGTTACTGGAAGTGTGAGCTGTTAATGGTGCGGCGAGGGCAACGGGGCATCTGGAACCTTGGTGAACAACGGGACAAACAGTCTATCTCCTTAACCAATGAGAGTTAAGGATTGAGAAATAAACAGCGGAAGGAATGAGGAGGAGGGTGAATTAGAGTGGGTGAATTCAATGGGCCGGATTTTGCGGTCAGCAATGACAAACGGCGCTAGCTGTTCGTTACTCTTGCACATGCCCATAGACCTCCTCTCAGCCAACCATCCAAAAAGTGCAGTGTTCTCTACAGTAGGGTGATCATATTTTCTAAACTGAATCAGGGGACACACAGGGTGGGAGCACAGCAATGTAGCCAGAACGGAAAATGTAGGTTGTGCAGCGTAGGGAGGCAAACCTTTTTGTTATTTTGATGCAAACTGAATCAGCAAAAAGCAGCGCCAGAACTTTCCACCTGAATAATGCAGCCGCTGTTCACAGCATCTGCCGGCCGCAATCATCGGCTCCTCCCCTCCCCTCTTTACAGCCCGACACTCACCCACACCATCCAAGGCCGCAATCATCAGCTCCTCCCCTCCCCTCTTTACAGCCCGACACTCACCCACACCATCCGAGGCCGCAATCATCAGCTCCTCCCCCTCCTTACAGCCTGACACTCACCCGCACCATCCGAGGCCGCAATCATCGGCTCCTCCCCCTCCTTACAGCCTGACACTCACCCACACCATCCGAGGCCGCTATCATCAGCTCCTCCCCCTCCTTACAGCCCGACACTCACCTACACCATCCGAGGCCGCAATCGTCAGCTCCTCCCCTCCTCCTCCTTACAGCCCGACACTCACCCACACCATCCGAGGCTGCAATCATTGGCTCCTCCCCTCCCCCTCCTTACAGCCCGACACTCACCCTCACCATCCGAGGCTGCAATCGTCAGCTCCTCCCCTCCCCCTCCTTACAGCCTGACACTCACCTACACCATCCGAGGCCGCAATCGTCAGCTCCTCCCCTCCCCTCCTTACAGCCCGACACTCACCCACACCATCCGAGGCCGCCGCGTGCACTCTGATCTGGCTCCCGGGACATCCACATGTCCGGGCTCCAGCCTTCGCCCATTAGTCCTGTTACCAGTGGCCCCTGTAACTCGGACATTTTGGGCCTGGGTCCAATTTCTCTTCAAACTAATTTCGCAGGACTATCCGGTGGGGGGCGGAGCATGTGTACTGTGGCCACATTGCTCGATCTCTGCATAAATTAAAATCTCTCAGTGAGTCCACCACTTCTAATGGTGGAAAACAGGAGATTGACATCCCTCCCTCCGTCGGGACCCGCCTCGCCACACAGCTTTGCCCATTTTATTCACCGACCACAGGGCAGCTCAGGGTCACATGGCACCTGATTTGAACCTTTTGCGCATTTTCGGGGACGAGTTTCCTGAACCGGGGACTGTCCCCGGAAAATGGGGACATATTGTCACCCTACTCTACAGGGTATCTGGGATCTGTGTGAACAGGGAAGCAACTGTGTATCTCCTTAACCAATCAGATTGAAGAATCGTTAATGATCATTAATGAGCAGCGCAGAGCCTGAACCAGGAAGTGTCAGTTGCAATATTGAATTCAGTGTCCAATCAGGTACAGAAAGTAAAATAAAGAAAGGCAGAGAAAGGTTGGATTAAGAGGAAAAAAGAGACAAAAAATTATTTTAATCTTTTTTAATCATTTCAAATCTCCAACAATAATTCAAATTTTGTACAAGTTAATTTTCAGTGCCAGAGAGGCTGTTTGACAGTAATTAAGACTTATCACACCATTAAAAGACTACATACACTGGAATGGACAAGCTCTAACTTTTTATGGCAAGTTTAGTCCGTATCTATTAAGTAAGTACAACAACTTCACGCTGTTCAATGTATTTGAATGGTGAACCAGACAGCGAGGTACCATTCTCAGGAAGCTTCGGGAAGAGCAGGGCATCTCGCAACATCCTGATTTCCATGTTTAACTGCTCATGTGCATTCACTGGAAGTTGCTGTCCAATTCCTATATAAATAGTGGGAACGGTAGCATAGTGGTTATGTTACTGGAGTAGCAATCCCGAAACCTGCACTAATAATCAGAGAGACTTGAAGTTCAAATCCCACGATGGCAGCTTTGAAATTTAAATTCAGTTAATTAAATAAATCTGGTTAAATAAAAAGCTGGTATCATGGAGCTACTGAATTGTTGTAAAAATCCATTTGGTTCACTAATGCCCTTTAGGGAAGGAAATCTGCCGTCTTTACCTGGTCTGGCTTATATGTGAATCCAGACCCACAGCAAGGTGGTTGACTTTTAACTGCCCTCTGAAATGGCCACCCAAGCTACTCAGTTGTAACAAACCACTACAAGAAACAATAATAAGAATAAAACCAGACTGACCACCTGGCTTCGGACACGACAACGGCGCACCCAGCTCAGTCGACCCTGCAAAGTCTTATTCACTAACATCTGGGGACTTATGTCAAAATTGGGAGAGCTGTCACACAGACTAGTCAAGCAACAGCCTGACATAGTCATACTGACAGAATCATACCTTTCTGCCAATGTTCCAGATGCCTCCATAACGATCCCATGGTATGTCCTGTCCCACCGGCAGGACAGACCCACCAGGGGTGGTGGCACAGTGGTATACAGTTGGGAAGGAGTGGCCCTGGGAGTCCTCAACATTGACTCCGACCCAATGAAGTCTCATAGCTTCAGGTCAAGCATGGGCAAGGAAACCTCTTGCTTATTACCACCTACAGCCCTCCCTCAGCTGATGAATCAGTACTCCGCCATGTTGACCACCACTTGGAAGAAGCACTGAGGGTAGCAAGGTATTTACTCTGGGTGGGGGACTTCAATCTCCATCACCATGAGTGGCTTGGTAGCATCACTACTGACCGAGCTCACCAAGTCCTGAGGGACATAGCTGCCAGACTGGGCCTGAAGCAAGTGGTGAGAGAACCAACACGAGGGGAAAACCTATTTGACATCGTCCTCACCAATCTACCTGTCACAGATGCATCTGTCCATGACAGTATTGGTAGCAGTGACCACTGCACCATCCTTGTGGAGACAAAGTCCTGTCTTCACACTGAGAGCACCCTTCATCGTGTTGTGTGGCACTACCACCGTGCTAAATGGGATAGGTTCAGAACAATTCTAGCTGCTCAAAAGTGAGCATCCATGAGGCGCTGTGGACCATCAGCAGCAGCAGAATTGTATTCCACCACAATCTGTAACCTCATGACGTGGCATATCCCTTACTCTACCATTAGGATCAAGCCAGGCGACCAACCCTGGTTCAATAAAGAGCATGCCAAGAGCAGCACCTGGCGTACCTAAAAATGAGGTGCCAACCTGGGGAAGCTGCAACATAGGACTACATGCCTGCTAAACAATGGAAGCAACATGCTATAGAGAGAGCTAATGGATCCCACAACTAATGGATCAGATCAAAGCTCTGCAGTCCTGCCACATCCAGTCGTGAATGGTGGTGGACCATTAAATAACTGACTGGAAGAGAAGGCTCCATGAACATCCCCATCCACAATGATGGTGGAACCCAGCACATGAGTGTAAAAGACAAGGCTGAAGCGTTTGCAACCATCTTCAGCCAGAATTGTCGAGTGGATGATCCATATTGGCCTCCTCCTGAGGTCCCCACCATCACAGAAGCCAGTCTTCAGCCAATTCGATTCACTCCACATGATATCAAGAAACGGCTGAACACACTGGATACAGCAAAGGCTATGGGCCCCGACAATATCCTAGCTGTCATGCTGAAGATTTGTGCTCCAGAACTAGCCGCACCTCTAGCCAAGCTGTTCCAGTATAGCTACAACACTGGTATCTACCCGACAATGTGGTAAACTGCCCAGGTATGTCCTGTCCACAGAAAAAAGGACAAATCCAATCTGGCCAATTACTGCCCCATCAGTCTACTCTCAATCATCAGCAAAGTGATGGAAGGTGTTGTCGACAGTGCTATCAAGGCTTCTTCAGCAGCACCTCCCAAACCCAAAATTCTACCACCTAGAAGGACAAGGGCAGCTGATGCATGGGAACCCCATCACCTCCAAGTTTCCCTTCAAGTCACACGGCAAACTGACTTGGAAATATATCACCGTTCTTTCATCGACACTGGGTCAAAAATCCTGGAACTCCCTATCTAACAGCACTATGGGAGTACCATCACCACGCAAGGAGGCAACTCACCACCAGCTTCACAAGGACAATTAGGGATGTGCAATAAATGCCGGCCTTGCCAGTGATGCCCACATCCAAGGAATGAATAAAAAAATAAATAATGGTGAGTGCTGTTAGCCTCTCCTTTATTTCTACCGCAAAATCCAGCCCAATGTCGAATCAGGTACAGAAAGAGAAATACAGGAAGATTGGATTAAGAAAGACAGAAAAAAAGACAGGAAGGAAAGGTAAGAAAATAAAGTAAAAAATTAAAAATTTGACATTTTAAAAATCTCCTATAACAATTCACAATCTGAAGACTCCACACTTATAATTCTTCACTTTCTGGGCCAGACAGGTTGATCGGCAGCCATTAACAAATATCATGTTGTTAAAAGGGTCCTTGCACTCTTAATTACTAGACTTAACTTTCTGTGGCGAGTTTTGTGGGCAATTAACCTGCAAATACAGCAACTCACAGGGAGGTTAAGCTCGCAATGCTGTTTTTGCGACGCTAACAGCGGAACACGCAAATCAGTCAGCGATTCGCAATTCACTGAGTTTGATAGAGTAGACGTAGAGATGTTTCCACTTGTGGGGGAGACCAAAATTAGGGCCAAAAATATAAGATAGTCACTAATAAATCCACTAGGGAATTCAGGAGAAACTTCTTTACCCAGAGAGTGGTTAGAATGTGGAACTCGCTACCACAAGGTGCAGTTGAGGTAAATAGCATAGTTACATTTAAGGGGAGGCTAGTTAAGTACATGAGGGAGAAAGGAATAGAAGGATAGCCAATATGAAGAGGGTGGGAGGAGGCTTGTGTGGAACATAAATGCTGGCATGGGCCAATTGTGCTGAATGGCCTGTTTCTGTGCTGTACATTGTGTTGAGTTGTGTTGTTGTAAAATCTGGCCCGTTTTGTTTTCCAATACTTCCTTGCTTGTTAACTTGCCTTCTGTGTATAACTAGGACATCAATGCTATGTTTCTGACTTACTTAAATTGTTTGTTTTCTTTGAGATTAATGAGACTAGAATTGACCAGGCTAAGAAAGCAGACTCTTGTATCCTGTGTCACTATTCAGTGCTCCCAGGTCAGAACCACATTAAAGCTCGCTTTACCATGCCTCAATTTCAACTCAAGAAGATCACCTCTATGTGCCCTGGACTGCATTTTGATTAATAATGCCAACTTCTGCCATCTTCTACCCCTCCGACCCTCTTCTATCTTCTCCCCGCTCCGTCGTTTCTCTCACCCCCCTCTCCTCCGCTCTCTTCCATTCTTCTCTCTCCTACTCCCCCTTTTTCAACCTTCCTCCCCACCTCCTCCCCCTCCCTCTTTCTCCCTTCTACCCCCTCCACATTGAAGATTTCTGTTTCATTTGTGACTTTGCTCTCTTTACCCCCTCCCCCACCCCACCTGAAAATTCATCTTCTTGTTGATGGCTGTGAGCACAGAAAATGTAGTATATTTTCTTTCCCTGGATCACTTCATATCATGTCACCTTTGGGATCTTTCATTGGCCCCTTTTTTAACTGCTTCCTGCAAATGTATTTATAGAATTGCTTGACATTTATTTTAATATTCCCTCTTATCCTAACCTAATTTCCTATTGTAGCTTTCCTGTCCATCACCGTTCATCTCAGTCCACCACACTGCTTGTATTTTTCTTTGAAGAACAATCTCTCTTGCTCTAATTCCTGCAGTGTTGCCCTCATCAGACTTTACCCACTATTGCTCTCCTTCGCTGTTTGTTTGTATCCCTCCTCTACTCGATATAATATTCATTATAAACTCGATCTGCTTTTCTTCCATGCTTTCCCTCTCTAACAGTGCTGTCCAGTCCAATTTACTAAGCTCAATCCCCTAATTTCCTTAAAATCTGCCGTTCTAAAATTCAGTGTTTCTGTTGTACTCATTCACTTTCCCATCATAGGCCTAACCTTAAACTTGGCTTTATTGTGGTCACTGCGCCAAGGGGAGCTCCAACTGATCCACTCTACCTCGTGCTGGGACCTGCTCGGTCCTCTGTGGAGTAGTTTCGATGGGTGAGCCTGTGCTAAAATGAGATTTCTTTTCCCGAGGCTTTTGAAGATTGTTTAGTCATTTTGATGATTTGACATTTTGCAATTAACTGGTTGGCCCTACTTGAAGCACCTTGCACACAAGGGAATAGACTGTGGAACCTAGGAACAAACTAGTACAGTACTAGATAAAAGAAGGCAAAATATTTTGGTTGATATTGAGCTAAGGCAGGAACTGAGTGGGGAGCAGATACTTAATGCAAAAAAAAACTTTGGGTGAATTCTGCTGCACTCGCTGCCATGTTGAATATTTCTGTCATACTTGATTAAAACTAAGACAGTTTTAAAATGTCCATAATTGTCTGTCTTTTGCAGCCCCCAAGAGGATGCCAAGGCTGCTTTTAAAGATTGTTTCTCCTCTTTGTTTGATCGATAGTAGGAAAAAAACCCTTTGCTGAACTTGTCACAATAAATGGGACACAGTAGAATTACCTTCGAAAGTATAGAAATTAGACACCACCTTCTTCATGCTCAAGCTCAGGATGTAGTCAATCAAACCTACTCTGGGCACCAATTCAACAATTGTTTTCTTTTGCAGAGTAATTTCCAGAAAGTGACAAGTTTATTTGTTTTTATTTTTATTTTATTCATGTATCAATTTCTTCACTCTTAATCAATCTCTGGTTTTGCCAACTCATTGAATTTATTCGAAGACACTGCCCAGTTTTATTTTTTTGATTCTCTCCCTTTCCCCCTAAGGCATTGCCGGGAGCCTCCGCCCACCTTTCAGCTGTGGGGAATGTTTGGCAGGCTCCTATTCTAATTCCACCATCAGACATGCCTTGTTCTCAGTCAAACATGGTGGATATCAATCAGCCCCGTCTGACAGCTGGTTTCTGGCCAGTGTGCATGGAGATCAAGGCTGCCCACCTGCCAGTCAAGTAGTTTGGATGAGTTAAGAAGAACTTGATGGTCACAAAGTTCAGCTTAATTCAACTTTGGAAGTTCTCATGCTCTCCACTGGGCACAGGCACGACCCCATTCACTATTTTGACTGTAACAACACTGTGGGCCAGAATATGCAGTGGGTATGACAGGGTACTCTGAGTACAGCGTCATATCGCCTTTGAAATGGACCGCAAGTTCGGGATTTCTGTTAAATCTTGAACTTGCGATCTGTCAAGTTGGGCTAATTGCCCACCAACTGCCCAGCAATTACGTCAGAAAATTTAATGGCTGATGCAAACAGGTGAAGGGCCTGTTTGTATCAGCGTAAGGGGATACCTCAAAAGATCCAAAGCATCGTTCGGCATGTATTTAGTTTAATTAGCTCACCTAAAAGTGAAATTGAAACGTTACAACAGATGGAAGCACCTAAGCTCTGTTTGAATAATTTAGCCATGAGCTTCGTAGAATTGAGAAGAGCTTTTTTTTCTTAGTTACACATTTTATTGAAATCCTGATACTGAAGCTTGGTGCTGTCATTTCGCCAGTTTTTTTGTGTGGGGCAATCTGAATTCAACTGATTCCAAAATAAAGAACAAAATATTAAACCTAATTATATATTTATTTCTTATTTCCTGATGGTGCTGTTGTCATTGACCCTGCTCGTTCAGTGAGTGGATTCAGCAGGTCAGGTGCCAGTCTGCACCCTCCTTTCTCCTATAAGCCACAAATCTGTTGAGGGGAAACTCGGTGCTTCCACTGATTGGAGCACCAGGCCCACATGATCCCAGGTACGTTTCCGCATGCGCTGCACCCCTGGGATCTGTGGGCCATTACGCGGCCCTCGAGTACGCAGCCTCAAACAGCAAGTTTGCGAAGGAGGGTCCCCAGGTAAGTATTCGGATGCCTCAAAATCTGCCCCAATAAGTGATAGGTATGGGTTAAAGAATTTGCCCACTTGCCAAAATTAATTGATTGTACGTTAAACAGAAGCAAGAACCACCTATCAAGGAAGAACCACCTTTGGTATGGACAAGGAGTTGGTCAATAGGTAGATAACAAATGTCGGACCCTGCAGGGTATATCTGAGACAGGTGAGTGACTTTCTCCCACACCTCCACCAATGGTGACTGGAAGCGAGCTGTCAGAAGCGGTGATAAATAGTTGGGCAGAATGTTGCTCTGAGTATTTTTTCTTTCCCTCTTAGTTACTGGCTTCTGCTGATGGCGCCCAGAGAGAGACTAATTTTTAAAAAAGGAAGAAAAAGAACTTGCATTTATATAGCACCTTTCATATCCTCAGCACATCCTAAAGTGCTTCACAGCCAATGAATTACATTTGAAGTGCAGTTGCTGTTGTTATGCAGGCAAAGGAGGCAGCCAATTTACATGCAGAATCATTAAATAAAATGAATGACCAATGAATCTGTTTTGGTGGTGTTGATTGAGGGAGGAATATTGGTCAAGGCACCAGGAGAACTCTCTGCTCTTCAAATTGTGCCATGGGATATTTCATGTCCAACTGAACAGACAGGACCTTAGTTTAAGGGGCCAATGTTGCTCCCTCAACCAGCATCACTTAAAACAAATTAACTGGTCTTGTCTGAAAGACAGCACCTCCTTCGAACTGTCAGCTTAGATTATGTGTTCAAGTTCTGGAGCGGGGCTTCAGACTTGGGCTTCAAAGAGCGCCCACTGAGCCAAGATAACTCAAGAGTTGAAGAATCCCTGGGGCAAACCCATGACCTTCTAACTCCAGGTACAACACATTAGGGCTCCAAACTGCTGCAGGAGTGTCTTTGACTTTCAACTGTCCCTGACATTTGGGAAGTATGATATTTCAGATCTGATGCCATGTCTTTCAACATTTCTGTACTCATTCAGAGAAATATTATCCTCTAACTCTGTCAAATGGTCATCAGCTTCCCAAATTTGCAAACTGGATTTCTTGAACCAGCAGCTCAAAAGCCCTTTTTCTTGTGCCATTCAAATGAAGCAAACAACTGGTGGAGATCAATGTGCGGCTTTATACAAGAGTAGGGCTTAGTGAAGCACTGCAATAGGATGTCCTGTTAAAAATGGAGAAAAACTAAAGACATCTAGATGGTACATTCTGAGTTCACTTACATTAGGATCGCTGGTGTGTTCAAGCATTGAGAAGAGTTTCAGTTTTTCTTACTTTATCCTGTTTAAGAATGCAGAATGGGAGGCAAGGATGGAGCTGAGTATCATATGCCTTGAAGTCTGTATTTTTGGTCAGACTCATGACTGACATGTAGAAACCCCATCGCTATGCTTAAGGTATTAGTCGTGGTAACACCGAGGCCCCGACTGCCCCCTCAGGTGGACAAAAAGATCCCAGGGAACTATTTGAAGAAGAGCAGAGGAGTTCTCCCTGGTGTCCTGGACAATATTTATCCCTCAACCAACATCACTAAAAAACAGATTATCTGATCATTATCACATTGCTGTTTGTGGGACCTCGTTGTGTGCAAATTCCCTGCCGCATTTCCTGCATTACAACAGTGGCTACACTTCAAAAGTACTTCACTGGCTGTAACACACCTTGGGATGTCCTGAGGCTGTGAAACGCGCTATATAATGCAAGTCCTTTCTTTAAGAGTCTCCACACACCACTGAGAAATTCACATTAGTAGAATGTCGCTTCAGCGGATATGAAGTGCACACATACTCGCCACAGGGACACGCGCAACAAAACAGCCAAGAGAACCAGGGTGGAAATTTGAGAGAGCCAATTCTTAGGCACACTCAAGTTTGTTTGTGGTACTGCTGAATTTTAGCCACTAAAATCATCCGCGCAGAGCACTGCTAAGTTTTCTAGTGCTTGCTGAACTATGGCCATGTGGAGCCAAGTGAGATGAATATCTGCCCCTACTTACAGCATTGCCCCTCCAGATGTCCTTAATTAGTTAGACTGGTTGGTTAATCATCAACAGCACCCTGCAGTACTGTGGATCTGCCTGAATCAGGTATTAGAATACCCATTCTGCCATGGTGGATTGACTTAGTTCCAAACTCCCATTAAGCAGTCACCTTGGAGCTAACTTGAAACCCCCCCCCCCAAAAAAAACTGCACATGGGTACAATACCCCACCCTGCCTTAGCCTCCCTCCCTCCAAGAAGAACCACACTAAGGGCTAGAACTCAAAGGCATGATTAGACAACCTGCGTTGTACTTATTGATGCTCTTTATTGAACTCCTGACATTTCCCTAATTTCCGGCTGCCTATACCACTGTTGCTGGACTTATTATCTAACCATATGTGATTGATGGCCTCTCTTAGCTAACGGAATGGATATCTAGCTGTAATGAGCACATTAAATCCCTGACTCGGCAGAAGCGCTGATTCCATTCTCAGGCACAGAGTACTCTTTACTCTTGATCGGTACCGCAGCCTATTTTTCAATTTCACTTGTAATCTGCTGAAAAAGATACAAGCGGGAACAAAATCGCCAATACCCTGCAGCATGTTTCGCTTCACTCAGTTTGAAAATACTCAGTAAAATTATGATATTGAGGAATAATATTTCAATTAATATCCAGATCAAACATTTACGCTGGTTGGGGTTTAGGAACAGGGGAGTTGTTGAGAGACAAGTCGCTAGGGAGTTCAAGCGTGGAGCTGGTAGGAGAGTGGACTTGTACTACTTGTATTTTTAACAATGTATTTGATCAGTTTAGTTAAGAGGATGTTCTCTGTATGAAATTGCAATTCTCTCACATCCTCAAAGACTGTTTTTGCAGTCAAATGAAGAAAATATTGCATTTTATTGATTTTTTTAAAATTCCACTCTGTAATACCCAGCAATGTAATTCACTTCTCCAGTAACGGAATTGCCAGTTCTTCACCTGCACTGATAGATCCCAGCAAGGTTTTCTGTTTTTCAAGGAATTATATTTGCTAAGTGCACACACAAGACATGGAGCGCTGCTGTTTCCCCACAACATGAGGCTTGTTTGAATTCAAGCAGTGTATAATTCCAGTCACGCACAAAGTATATTGGACCAGCAACCGTTGCTTTACACATGACTGATTTGTAAACTGATTATATACTCTATTTAGTGGAAAAGATTAGATTTTAAAAGAGTATTATCTAGCAAGGAGCTTAACTGTGTAAAAGTAAGTCGAATCACATAACATATCAGACTCCCAAGCCCTTGACTTGTTGTCCACAAGAATAAAATCCGACAAGTTTACCTCAGTCTTACTTGGCATTACATTACATTTTTCTTTACAGTACAACCAACATGGCAAAGTACACTTATATAAATCCCCAAAACATAGCAGTACAACTTTCTTGCAGGAAAACACAGCAGGGCTTATTTTGTGAGTTTGAGTTCCTGTCAATGATCGCCCACTGACAATCCAGTGCAGTACTGAAGGTGTGCTACATTGTCACGAGTGCCATCCTTCAGATTAGATGTTAAAGAATGAAAGAACTTACAAATTATTACAAAGTATTTACAGCAAAGAAACAGGCCATTTGGCCCAACATGCCACACGAGCCTCCTCCCACCCATCTTCATCTAACCCCATCAAAATATCCTTCTATTCCTTTCTCCCTCAAGTGCTTATCTAGCTTTCCCTTAAATGCATCTATGCTATTCGCTTCAACTACTCCCTGTGGTAATGAGCTCCATATTCTAACCACTCTTTGGGTAAAGAAGTTTCTCCTGAATTTTCGATTGGATCTATTAGTGACTATCTCATATTTATGGCCACTAGTTCTGGTCTCGCCTGCAAGTGGAAACATCTTCTCTACATCTACCCTATCAAACCCCTTCATAATCTTAAAGATCTCTATCAGGTCACCCCTCAATCATCTCTTTTCTAGAGAAAAGAGCCCCAACCTGTTCAATCTTTCTTGATAGGTATAACCTCTCAATTCTGCTATCATTCTAGTAAATATTTTTGCACCTTCTCCAGTGCCTCTATATCCTTTTTATAATATGGAGACCAGAACTGTTCACAGTGTCCCAAGTCTGATCTCACCGGGGTTCTGTACCAGTTAAACATAACTTCTCTGCTTTTCAATTCTATCTTTCTAGAAATTAACCTCTGTGCATTGTTTGCTTTTGTTATGGCCTTATTACCAACTTTTATTGATCTGTGTACAGGAAACTTTGTGCTATCCGGCACCGACGGGACCGAGCTGTTGCCGTTCCCTCAAAACTGCTGGACACTCCAGCGCTAATGTTGAACCATACGGAGATTTTCAGCTCCGTGTGAATCAACAAACCCTGTTGCTTAGCAACAGCTTCTAAACAGTCGGCAAGCATCTCTAGCTGAAGCTGTTGCTTAGCTACAGACCTTGCAGAGCTTGACCGTTGAGAAAAAAGCAACGAAAAGAAAAAAACGGCTCCTGATTTTTGCTGGTGGCTCGAGCTTGCCGGACATTTAGCCTCCGGATAACACAAAGTTTCCTGTATCTGTACCCCCTAGATCCCTCTGTTCCTCTACCCTATTTAGACACTTATTTTCCAAGGAGTATGTGGCCTCCTTATTCTTCCTACCAAAATGTATTACCTCGCACTTATCTATATTGAAGTTCATTTGCCGATTACACTCCCATTTTGCAAGTTTATTAATGTCTCCCTGTACTTTGTCACAGTCCTCCTATGTATTAACTATACCCCTAGTTTGGTATTATCGCAAATTTTGAAATTGTACTTCTGATTCCCAAGTCAAAATCGTTTATTTAAATGTTGAGCAACAGGGGTCCCAGTACCGATCCTTGTGGAAGACCACTTCCTACCATTTGCCAATCCGAGTAACTATCTTAACCCCTACTCTATTTTCTGTTTTATAACCATCTTGCTCTTCATTCTGCTATTTGCCCCCTGACTCCATATGTTAGTAATGAGACTCATATGTGGTACCTTATCGAAGGCTTTTTGGAAATCCAAATTTATTATGTCTATTGTATTACCCTTATCTACCCTTTCTGTTACTCCTTCAAAGAATTCAATAAGATTGGTCAAGCATAACCTTCCCTTTTGGAATCCGTGCTGACTACTCTTTATTATATTTTCAGTTGCTAGATGTATTTCTATTACATCTTTGATTAAGGATTCCATTAATTTCCTACCACAGAATTTAAGCTATTTGGTCTATAGTTCCCTGGGCTTGCGTTCTGTCTGTCTGATATATTTAGGAATCATATTAGCTGTCTGCTAGTCCACTGGCACTATTCCCTTTTCTAATGAATTTTGTGTATATATATGTAATACTGCCTCTGCTATCTATTTCCTAACTTCTCTTAATATGCGCAGAGGCAATCCATCCGACCAGGGGTTTTATCCTCTCTAAGTTTGCTTAGTTTATCCCCTCTTTCTATCTTAAATGTCTTTTTATCCTTTTTGATCTCTCCTTCTAATGTCATGTCCATCATGTTAGTCTCCCTAATAAATACAGAGGCAAAGCAATTATTGTATATTTCTGCCACTTCGCTGTCATTACCTGTGAGTTTATCATGTGTATCCCTTAGTGGCCCTATCCCTATCCTGATTTTTCTTTTGTTATTTATGTGTCTGTAGAATACTTTTTTATATTCCTTGATAATTTAATTTTGTAGTTCCTCTTTGCCTTCCTAATTGTTGTTTTGACTTCTTTCCTAACCTCTTCTTGTCCCCTTTGGTCATCCTCTCCTTTGTTGTCTATGTACTTAGTGTATGCCTTTTTCTTTTGTTTCAATTTTGCTCTTATTTCTTTCTTCATCCAAGGTGTGTCATTACTGTCTAGCTTGTTCTTGTTTTTTAGTGGGATATATTTTTCCTGGACTCCATTGATCACCATTTTAAATGATCCCTACTGCTGTTCTATTTCTTTGTCAGTAAATTTTTCCAGTTTATTTTCCCTTGTTCCATTCTCATCTGCTTAAAATCAGCTTTTTTCCCAATGTATTACTTTGCTCTTTGTCCTACTTATGTCCTTCTCAATCTTTATCTTAAACCTTATTATATTGTGATCGCTATTGCCTAGATGTTCCCCTACATTTACT
The DNA here is from genome assembly GCF_052327205.1 of Somniosus microcephalus. Taxonomy (NCBI): domain Eukaryota; kingdom Metazoa; phylum Chordata; class Chondrichthyes; order Squaliformes; family Somniosidae; genus Somniosus; species Somniosus microcephalus. The sequence continues at coordinate 114,751,332 of NC_140999.1, forward strand.
TCTCTTATCTAGATCCAGCAGTACTCTGACTCTTGTTGGGCTTTTTACATACTGGGTAAGAAAGGAAACTTGCATTTATATAACACCTTTCACAACCTCAGGATGTCCCAAAGCGCTTTACAGTCAATGAGGTATTTTTTGACATGTAGTCACTGTTGTAATGCAGGGAACGTGGTAGCCAATTTGTGCACAGCAAGCTCTTACAAACAGCAATATGATAATGACCAGATAATGTGTTTTTTAGTGGTGTTTGAGGGTTACATATTAGCTAGGACACCAGGGAGCACGCCCCTGCTCTTCTTCGAATAGTGCCATGGGATCTTTTACGTCCACCTGAGAGGGAAGACCGGGCCTTAGTTTAACATTTCATCTGAAAGCCGGCACCTCTGCCCATGCAGCACTCCCCTCACCCCAGTTCTGCACTGGAGTGTCAGCCAAGACTCTGTGTTCAAGTCTCTGGAATGGGACTTGAACCCACAACCTTCTGACCCAGGCGAGAGTTTGACCACTGAGCCAAGGCCAACACCAAGGTCCCGTCTACCTTTTTAGGTGGAGGCTAAATATCCCATGCTCTTGATCAAAAAAGAAAAGTTGAGAGTTTCCCTGGTGCCCTTCCTGGCAACTTTCCTCCCACCACCAAAAATGGATCATTCATCTTACTTAAGTCTGTGGGATCCGCTGTGTGCAAAGATGGCGGCTGGTTTGCCCAGATAACAGTCAGTTTGTCAGTGCAATTGATTGTATGTAAAGTTCTGAGTTGTGAAATCGTGCTATTTAAATTCAAGTCTTTTATATAAAAAAGGCCTGTTGTATGGTAGCTGAGACCCTTGGTTAATTTTGCAATGACTTTTTGCCCATTTTTCATGGGAGAGGGTTAATGTATCTCAAGGCATTCGCGTATTTAACAAAGTGTAATTTAAATGTATTCATTGTTTCATTCTTTGCTTTTCAGTACATAGTTGTTATCCCCTTCAAGCAAATTATAGTAAAGCTCTTACTTTATTTAACAAAGACAATGGGGAATATTTTTATCTCTTTGCCAAAATTAACAAAAGGTTAGAGTGAATGTAAAGCAAGGAAACTGTTTTATATTCAGGCCAACTTTTCACAGCGTGAACAGAGGAAAATATGGCTAATTGACTTTATGTATAATCACAACTTTTGTTGCGTACATTGAAGATTTTGGGGGGTGAAATTCAACTTCGGCGAGCTGCAAAATCGCCCGCTTGTTGTACACCCCACCCGATCCTCCTTTCCATTGACTTCATTTGAAAGGAATATATGGCGGGGTGTATAAGGGGGAACTGATCTGCGGTCTCCTATCTTGTGTCCCCCTGCCAAGTTAAAACCCCCATTGTCTCTTTCCATTTTATTGATACAGCTCTGGTTATAGTTCTTCGGAACTATCCTACCTTCAAAGCTTCAAATTCACTGTCCTACATATTCTTGCTGCTCTCCGTATCCTCACTATTTAAATCGAGACTCATCATTTACTCTGCTATTCGAGATCATTCTTTCCCAGACCTCCAAACTAAGGTATTTGCTTAAAAGCTTCTTGTTTCTAACATCTTCCAGTTCTGATGAAAGGGCATCGACCTGAAATGTTAATACCCTTTTTTTACTCTCTCTACAGATGCTGCTTGACCGGCTGAGTGTTGCCAGCATTTTCTGTTTTTACTCTAAACTATGAAACTCCCGGTCTCCTTCCTAAAACCCGAGCATTGCGTCACTAACTGCTGCTGCTTCACTTATCTCTCCCTATCCTACTCTTTCCTGCACCATGAGCCTTGCCCATCACTTTCACCTGTGCTTCTCCCCTCCAAAAAAAAAATCCAAGAATATCTTCATGATTTTAAACTTTCAGCTTCACGGTAAGAAACGTTAAAAGTCACATGAAAGATGAATATTGAAAGTTTTATTTTCTGATTACCCCATTTTTAAATATTGAACATAGCACCAGAAATCTTTACCTCTTACTACTTTCTTTTAATCACTATACCAGGGGGAGTACAAAAAAGTACCAATTCTGTCATATTTTACAGCAAAAGAGAAACTGACACGTATACTTGCATTTCACATACTAGACCTTATGACAGCATCTTTCTGTATAAAAAGTCATGCTTTCTGAACTCTAACGTGGCCTAGGGCTTAAGCTGTCAGGAATGTTCGGTCTGTTTCTTCCTCTTGACATCTGACATTTATTTTGAAGGATGGTAGTCTGTCTGTAGGGCATCCTAGCTGGGGAAAGTCTGTCTCCATTTGACACACTCATGATTGTTTGTGACACATAGGGTTATGTTGTGTTTTATAGTTAAAGAATGCTACAGTACGCATCGCCGTGAGCTTGTGATATATTAAGCCTCAAATATCCAGAGGTCCTAGCAGGAAAGAAGTGAATTTGGTTGACTGCCTCGTCGAGGGTTGATGGGGGTCTGTGGCACCGAGCAGGGCTGGTTTTTACGTCAACCCTCGAGTTGCATTATACCCTAGGATGAGGGAGTCCAGAAGTAAGTTGGTTCAGAAAGGGAAGAGTGGAACCCAGACCGAGCAGCTTGCCACCTCACGCTTCCACTACTGCATTGGTGTCCTAGAAGCAGCGATGGTTACTCCAAATTTACGAATAAAACATTCCTCAAACCAGTGACCTCCAGCAACCGAACAAAACAACAGCAGGTACGGCTGGGAGTCCAAAGTGATGAGGATGTGTTAACGGAGGTCAGGACCTCCATCTGTTCTGGCACAGCAGTTATGAAGGGTCTGAAGCGCCGATGGTGAATTCAAGATATCAAGCTCGCTGGAAGGGCAGCTAGGAAAAAATATAAATCACGATAACCTTTACAAATCCGAGAAAAAGTCACCCAACTATTTTTGGTTATTACCAAGGCCACTGGGTTGCGGTTTTCACAAGGATAAACTGGCAGGATCATGGAACGTGATCCTCAAATCACTAGTAAAAATCCCAGAATCCCAAGCAATAAAACATAAGTTGACTTCTTCATTCATCCATAGATGTGAACAGCCCCTTTACATCTTAGAGACCTGGAAAACGTACCGAATCACAGAGTATGATCCTGGTAAAAATCCCGGAATCCCAAATAATCAGAAATCGACTCATTCAGAGACTTGAGTGGAATGAAGAATTGGCAGTCGCCATAAACCAATGGCCCTGGTTTATCACTGTCTTGTCAACACGAGTCACATCAGCATTTGTGCTTGCACTGCCCTTCAATCCGAGCACAGAGAACTGTTTACACCGATACATTGGGTGTGCAATGCGTTCGAGGGAGAAATGCACAAACCTTCACGAATTTCAAGATTGCAGAATTCCACATTTCAGTTTATACATGTTACGACTGGTCTGCCAACCTGGTGGCCAGGTGAGGTTACAGTGAATGCATTTCCCTCATGGATATAACCTCGATGGCTAATTTCAACTGCAGTAAAGCAAGCTTTCAAAGACTGTCTTCGTGCCCATTTTCTGTCCCTTTAACTTTTTATTTTTTGATGAATATTTTTCCAATTAATGTTTGCAATTTAGCTGGAATTGCTTTCATTCTGCCGTGCCATGGTGCAAGCACTTCCGAGAAATCTACAGCCAACCTGTGAAACTTGGTGTCACCTTTTGACCATGGCCAGTTATCCAGTCAGTCATTAATTAGGACTGGCACTGCCACTTTATTATGCAGTCAATGTTTTGTAGCTGTGCCAGTGTGTATGAATGTTTTTCAAGAAAAAAAGCACTCATGTAAGCACTGTCATTTTATAAGGACTTCAACAAAATTATTTTAAATAATCAGTCAAATAAACTGAACAGAATTTCAAAACCGGAAACTTCACAGAACCAAAATGTTGGTTCACTGAAAGTGACGTTCTTGGTTTTCACGTCAACTCGTGGATGCCAGCGTCACTTCATGATCAGAAGTGGCCTGGCCTGTTGGATTAAAATTTGTACCATCACACATTACTAGAGTGATACCTTCACTGTAGCTGCCAAGCCTTTTAATGTATTGAAGGAGGGAGATTTGTCAAGATACTGCACTGGGAACATTGCCAGCATATTGTGTGAATAGTCACCATTTTATTGGCAATGTTTTACCACAATAACTGATTCAGAAAGACTGGCCAATTCCCAGATTTGGAACTTTAGTTGGAGAAGATAATGTTTATTTTTTGAAGAGGAAAGTTATTTTTTTTACTTTCCTGGATGATCCAAGTGTCAGCTTTTAAGATTAAAGCTGCACTGTTTTATTGGGAGTGATTGTACTATTTTTGCAATGGAGCAAAAGGAACTGGCAGTTTAGCTGTCGGATGCTAAGATCCGTCGTCTGCCTGATTTCCTGAGTAAAGTCCAGCAAGCTGCCTAAACCGAGGCCCCCAGTCACTGAGGTAGTTATAGTCCTGATCTGAGTCAGTGGACAGAGAGTTAATGGAGCTGAGTGACTGAGCCACTGAGCCTGTGCCTTCATATGCATACGTTTGAAAAGAGTCGTACGGAGGAACAGAGAGATCGGCGTCAGCCTCTTCGAGCTTTTTACAGACAAAACTCCTGAAAATGGAAAAATCTGCATCCGGATTCTGAAACCATTGGGGCAGAGAATGAAGTTCAGGGGTCACGCTTTCTCCATCTGCTTTGACTTCTGTGAAATCATACAAACTTCGTAACGTCGTCATGTCATAGGCCTCGGTGTCTTGCTCCCCTCCTCCTTCGTCGTTATACTTAATTACGTTGTCACGCATGTCTTCCTCATCCTCTGAGATCATGTGACCCTTTCTGTGTCTCTTCAGAGTCAAGATGAGGAGGACAAGTACTGTAAGAAAACAAAAGGCATCATGTTAGTGGCTAGTTTCCAAATGAATGAAATTGAACCCAGCCAACCCTACCTGATCCCAGATCGGAGCCACTTAAATTACAAAGTGCTGAAGTGAAAGCTGCTTTCAGTTCTAAGTATGTCCAAGGTGGAACTTCAACTTGAACACAGATTTCTGCCACTTTTCATAGGGACACAAGAAAGCTATGGATGAAGGATGCCATTTGGCCCCTTCCAGATCATTGATCCAGAAGGACCCTACACTCTGTTCTTCTGGCATCCCTTCCCCCAGATTCCAGGATTCTCATTCAAGTAATCCTAACTAGATATGGTTACATCACAATAAAAAGCATAATGAAAAAGAATGAACTATGATAAAATGACATTCAGCCCAACCAGGTCTGGATTCAGAACCCGAAGATGATGTTTGTTTTCTCATTCTATCGCAAACTCTTACCCCTTTACTGCCCACTGAAACAGGAACTCATTCAATTCCCTTGTACGAATTCTGGGTTTTGGTATCCCGAGAACTATATGTCAAGGAACCAGACAAATCCTTAACCCCCTCAACTCAACTAAGGAACTGTCTGGGGTTTACCGTCCAGATTAAGCCTGAGCGTGAATGATATCTAAGTTTGGCTCACTGAACTGTCTTGCATCACCCAGTTCACAGTATTTTGGAGTTGGTTTTTCCTGAACTCCAAAACAAAATTTTAGGTCTAAAATCTTTAGGCCCAAAGGACATCTTAATGTTGCTCCAAAGTCGGGATAGTGGGATACGATTGACTCATTACTGTAAATGGGGACAGTTGAGGGGTACAGTAAGATGTATTGTGGAGGTATGGACACTCGAGGGTTACATATGTAACTATTCCTGACTGATGCAAATGTCTCATTTATATGTTTTCAGCGTATATCGGTAGTTAACTTTTCAAGTTATCCCTGTTGGTTAGTGAAAGGCAACTTCAGCTTTCAACTTCTAGTATCTCCATTTTGCTTTGTGCTTTCTTAGTGAATTTTTAAGTTTATCATAGTCCGGGATGCCAGTGTAAGTTAATGAACAATATGTATAGCATGGTCTATGTGTAGAGTAAAGCTGGTTCTACTTTGCCCCAACAATATCCTTTAACCCAAGCTTGCACCAGTGTGTCAATCCCATCTTCTGTACCAATTATCCACATGTCCTCTCTTCAGGGAGCCTGCAGATTGGCACTCATCCATTGGCAGCTTTGTACTGAGGTCTCATAATTACTGAGAACTTGACTGTGACCATCTGAAACTCATTCCCAATAGTAGAACAATAGTACAGATATAGTCAACAGAGGGATAAGTCCCTCAATCTGGGATGGAGTTAAGAACATAAGATATATGATCAGGAGTACAGCATTCGGCCCTTCGAGCCTTCTTCGCCATTCAATAAGATTATGGCTGATCTTCTACCTCAACTCCACCTTCCTGCACTATCCCCATATCCCTTGGTGCCCTTAGTATCCAAAAATCTATAGATCTCTGTCTTGAATATACGCAACTACTGAGCCTCCACAGCCCTCTGGGATAGAGAATTCCAAAGATTCACCACAATCTGAGTGAAGAAATTTCTCCTCATCTCAGTCCTAAATGGCCGACCCCTTATTCTGAGACAGTGACCACTGGTTCTAGACTCGCCCGCCAGGGGAAACATCCTTCCGGCATCTACCATGTCAAGCCCCTTATGAATTTTATGCGTTTCAATGTGATCACCTCTCATTCTTCTAAACTCTCCAGTTAAAATTCAAACATGGAGATGAAAGGATAATAAACGCACAATACCCCTCAAAAAAGTTAATATTCATCAAATATTTATTCAATATTTAAGCTAGTGCCAGCTATATACTGGGTGCATATATTTTATTTAATTCAGGCTTAAGGCTCCTACTGGGACTGCCAAAAATAACTGCTCCTTAATTTAATGAATCATATTATTTGCTTACCTATCAGTATAAGAATACAGACTAGCAGAGCTATAAGTGCCCCTGGACTCAGGACAGTGGATACAACATAAGCTGTGGCATTGCATGACTGTATGGTTCCAGCGCTGTCACATCCACACACCCGGATGGTGAGGGTACCTGTGCTGCTCAAGGCCGGTGGTCCACTATCGACCACTAGAATTGGGAGAAAGTAGATGTCCTGTTCTTGACGGTTAAAGCCATTTCTGTGGGTTAGAATTCCAGCTGTATTTTCTAAAAGAAACAAAAGTTAAATAATACTGGTTAGAACCAATGTATCTTAAATGTTGTACATAGCTGAAAGATCACAGACTATTCACAGGCTTCGGAATTGTGTTGCAACTATTCTAGCTGGACCCCGATAAGGCTGTTGATAGCAGTAACCCGTATACTGCTATACTGCTGGTCTGAATTTAAACACTGATAAATGTCTTCTTACCCTACCCAACTAAGCTTTACCTTGCTCTTCAGTTTCAGTTTGGCAATGTCCAGCAGCAAATAAAACTAATGTTCAATCCCATAAACATAACTCAAGAAGCTGCCGTCTTAGCCTTGAAAAATAGACTGATCTGTATGTGTTTGCAAGTGATTGTAGTACAGCAAATGAAATGTATCTTTCTGCTCATTGACGATGATAAATTGGATTAACTTTGCTTCTCACACACCGTGCCTTCAAGTAGTATTTAAAATTAGTCTCATTATTTCCTCACTTCAAGTAACATGGTGCAAACATTGATAAATATATTTAGACTTCTCTTCAATAATACCTTGCCACCTTTTTAGGCTATGCTTTAATGCCTTTTACAACCACTCCACTAAGAAGATAAACATATATCCAATGTATCGACCAGAATGAGATTGTGGCCTCTGTTCAGTGTTGCAATGATAACCTGGTTAAACCACTCATGTAAAGATGCACATTACATTAAACTTCAAGGCTCTTTAATTATTATAAACTATTAAAATGTTTGATTGTGATATTGCTCATAAGCATTCAGATTTTTATAATGGTTGATTAATGCAGCATCTTTTGGTCAGCTCGTGACCTCCATGTCCTAGAGAAAACAAAACCATAAAGTGTTAGTAATCCACTGATTGTGACATTAACAGGGATGGTCCAGTGGTTGAATTAGGAGGACCAGTTGATTCCCAACCAGAATGTGGAAGTTCAATTCTCATTGCTACTTTCAGTTGGGTGAGTTTCATCAGTTCTTGGTCAGTCCACTGTTAAACATTGTACGGAGGCCAGCCTTTCTGTCAGGGCAAAGAAAACTAAGAAGATTCCGTTTGCCATGTTAAAGCAGACATCTGGTCTGATCATTGTATTTGTATTGTCTTGTGATACATATGTCTATAATTGAGATGTTGAGGAAATGAATAAGCATACACTTGTATCCAAACATACACATCGACATTTAACAGTTGATCAGAAGAATATTGAAGTATTGCCAACCAATTTTTCATTTTCATTTTTTATCATTTTAATGAAATTCATATGTAGGAATTTCTACATTTATCTCGCAGGCAAAAATGAGTGTGAGCATGGGGAATAAGTAGTATTTGTAATAGTTTGTGTTTTGTGATCCTCCCAGAATTACACCCTAGTGTCGGGACATTGAGATTTTGTGCGCAAGTTGAATTTAGCTCGTTAGTTAAGGGATCTTTTCACTAAATTACTCCAGCCTTGCACTTCCCCTAAAATGTGTGTAGCGAGTCCATATTCAGAGATTGCATTAAGACAATGAAAAGAATTGGAAGGTGCACTGAAACTTAGAGCATGTGGGACCATGGGGAAGATAAGACCAATGCAGAGAATGGCAGCATAGTGGTAATGTCACTGGGCTGGTCATCCCGAGACCTGAACTAGAGATATGAGTTCAAACCCCACTACAGCAGCTGGGGAATTTAAATTCAGTTAATTAAATAAATTTGGAATAAAAAGCTAGTATCAGTAATGGTAACCATGAAACTATCAGATTGTCGTAAAACCCATCTGGTTTACTAATGTTATTTAGGGAAGAAAATCTGCTGGCCTACATGTGACTCCAGACCCACAGCAATGTGGTTGACTCTTAACTGCCCTCTGAAATGGCCTAGCAATCCACTCAATTGTAACAAACCACTATGGAACATAATAATAGAACCGGATGGCACACCCAGCCCAGTTGACCCTCACCAACATCTGGGGACTTGTGCCAAAATTGGGAGAGCTGTCCCACAGACTAGTCAAGCAGCAGCCTGACATAGTCATACTCAACCCCAAACTTCTCCATCACCATCCCTGGGTATGTCCTGAGCCACCAGGGGTGGTGGCACAGTGGTGTATATAGATAGAGTTGGGAAGGAGTGGCCCTGGAAGTCACATGGCACATGGGCAAGGAAACCTCCTGCTGATTACCACCCTCCCTCAGCTGATGGATGATTCAGTACTCCGCCATGTTGAACAAGCACTGAGAGTACTCTGGGTGGGGGACTTCAATGTCCATCACCAAGAGTGGGTCAGTAGCACCTGAAGGACATAGATGCCAGAGAACCAACAAGAAGGAAAAACCTTCTTGACCTCATCCTTACCTGTTGCAGATGCATCTGCCATGATAGTATTGGTAGCAGTGACCGCCGTCATTGTGGCGACGAAGTCTCGTCTTCACACTGAGAACATCCTCCAATCATGTTGTATTACACTACCACCATGCTCAATGGGATAGATTCAGAACAAATAGCAGCTCAAAACTGGGCATCCATGAGGCGCTGTGGGCCATCAGCATCTGTAACCTCATGGCTTCACTCTACCATTACCATCAAGCCAGGGGACCAACCCTGGTTCAATAAGGAGTGTAGAAGAGCAGCACCAGGCGTAACTAACGGGAGGAGGAGGCTCTATGAATATCCCCATCCTCAATGATGGTGGAGCCCAGCACGTGAGTGCAAAAGACAAGGCTGAAGCGTTTGCAAACATCTTCAGCCAGAAGTGCCAAGTGGATGATCCATATTGGCCTACTCCTGAGGACACGTCATCACAGAAGCCAGTCTTCAGCCAATTCAATTCACTCTGCGTGATATCAAGAAACGCCTGAGTGCACTGGATACAGCAAAGGCTATCATGCTGAAGACTTGTGCTCCAGAACTAGCCATGCCTCTAGCCAAGCTGTTCCACTACAGCTACAACACTGGCATCTATCCGACAATGTGGAAAACTGCCCAGGTATGTCCTGTCCACAAAAAGCAGGACAAATCCATTCCGGCCAATTGCCGCCCCATCAGTCTACTCTCAATCTTCAGCAAAGTGATGGAAGGTGTCATTAACAGTGCTATCAAGCGGCACTTACTCACCAATAGCCTGCTCACTGATGCCCAGTTTGGGTTCCGCTGAGACAACTCGGCTCCCGACCTCATTACAGCCTTGGTCCAAACATGGACAAAGAAGCTGAATTCCAGAGGTGAAGTGAGAGTGACTGCCCTGGACATCAAGGCAGCACTTGACCGAGTGTAGCATCAAGGAGCCCTAGTAAAACTGAAGTCAATGGGAATCGGGGGAAAAACTCTCACTGGCTGGAGTCATACCTAGCACAAAGGAAGATGGTTGTGGTGGTTGAAGGTCAATCATCACTGCAGGAGTTCCTCAGGGCAGTGTCCTAGGCCCAACATCTTCAGCTGCTTCATCAACGACCTTCCCTCCAACATAAGTTCAGAAATATGGATGTTCGCTGATGACTGCACAATGTTCAGTGCCATTCACAACTCCTCAGATAATGAAGCAGTCCATGCCCGCATGCAACAAGACCTGGACGACGTTCAGGCTTGAGCTGATAAGTGGAAGGTAACATTTGTGCCACAGAAGTGCCAGGCAATGACTATCTCCAACAGGCAAGAGTCTAACCACTGCCCCTTGACATTCAACGGCATTACCATCGCCGAATCCCCCACCATCAACATCCTGGGGGTCAGCATTGACCAGAAACCTAACTGGACCATGTAGGGGGGGTGGTGGGTGGCGCGTGCGCCCAGTCAGTTATGCCCCTGACTGCCTGTGAGCAGCTTGAATAGCTCCCACGCCCCTAGGTTCTAGACACCGGACTTAGGTGCAGGCGGCGATACAGAAAAATCGAGTAGACAAGTGGTTTGGTGAAAGAAAAACCAAGATTTTATTAAAATAGAAATAAAACACAGTCTTATGAGAAATTACTGGTAAACAATTATAGGCATAAACAAAATAACAGATTATACAGGGAATGGGGAACACACGGCACATCGAGGGAAAAACAACTTCATTAACAATCCCCTTATCCTTATCCCACCCCCTATACCTAACTAGATTAAGCTATGAGGGGCCAGGAATTCATGCTCACCAATCCAAGGCCTGTTGCTTTAACAGCTGCGAGTTTTGAGGTTTGGTCTCCTGTCCTTTGGGGTACTCCGTCGCCACATGGTCTCAGGGCGCGGTGCTGGAGTTGTTGCTGCGACACACCTTTCCTCTCCTCAGCTACCGTCGTCGTCTCGTCGCGATGGGTTCTCTTCTTCTTCTCCCTTGGGCGGTCGGCGGCGGTAACGTTGTGTTGGCAGTCTTTACTGCTTAGATTTTTCTACCCATTCTTAGAACGCCAGCATATTCGTAATATGAATTCTTCCCCAAGCGCCAGCTTATAACTAGGCGCTTGGTCTTTATCAATGCGTCTTTGCTGCCATTCTCTGCTCTTGTCGGGTCTCTACCTTGTTCTTCATCTCGTTTCATTTCACCTCGTTTCCTCTGCCCTCTCTCGTGGCCCAGGTGTCCTGGGTGACTTTGGACTCGGGTCTCGTTCCCCTCCTCCGTGCTTGGTATGGATGTCCTTGGTTGCAAAACTCATGTGGGGAGCGAGAAGAGAATCCGCCACGAGGCCAGGGCACGAGTGCGGGCGGCAGCAGCCCACGAGTCAAGAGTAAGAGAGCGATTGGTACTGATGGGCCTACAATTATACTCCTTCGGCAGGCCCTAATCTGCGCACCAAATCAGGTCAGTCCATTGTTTAACTTTTGGCGGGCTGTTTTAAATGATTATACCAATCTAAACTAACTGGCTTTAGACGGCCGTTTATCACACCTGATGGCCTAATGTCCGAGTTGTATTGTCATTAATACATTTTAATCGGCCTGTCCAGCCTTGGTGGCTTCCTTAAGCTGTTTCCGATTATTTATGCGGACAAACTAATGGCTTTACGCTTAGGCCTAACTGGGTTGATCTGTTCCAATCTAACGAAATGCATATTCAGTGTTTACTTAACTGTCTGGTTTTTCAAACACAAAGTCCTTTCCAAAGAAATGCATTTTAAGTTTCGATTTCCCAAAACTGCCTGCTCTGTGCTGCAGAGTCCAAGCTTTTAAAATCTTACAAGCTTTTTGGTCACGAGGTGCGGACGCCATCTTTTGGGTACCCTTTTTAAATTGTCCATGCAGGGTCCCTTTTATTAATAACCTTGGGGGAATGTGGGAATTTTGCGAATCTTACAACCAGCCATTTAAATACTGTGGCAACAAGAGCAGGTCAGAGGCTAGGTATTCTACGGCGAGTGTCTCACCTCCTGAATCCCCAAGGCCTTTCCACCATCTACAAGGCACAAGTAAGGAGTATGATGGTCTACTCGCCACTTGCCTGGATGAGTGCAGCTCCAACAACACTCAAGAAGCTCGACACCATTCAGGACAAAGCAGCCTGTTGGATTGGCAACCCATCCACCACCTTAAACATTCACTCCCTCCACCACCGGCGTACCGTGGCTGCAGTGTGTACCATCTACAAGATGCACTGCAGCAACTCGCCAAGGCTTCTTTGGTAGCACTTCCCAAACCCGCGACCTCTTCCACCTAGAAGGACAAGGGCAGCAGGTGCATGGGAACACTATCACCTCAAAGTTCCCCTCCAAGTCACACACCATCCTGACTTAGAAGTATATCATCGATCCTTCATCGTCGCTGGGTCAAAATCCTGGGACTCCCTATCGAACAGCACTGTGGAAGTACCTTCACCACACAGACTGCAGCAGTCCAAGAAGAAGGCTCACCACCACCTTCTCAAGGGCAATTAGGGATGGGCAATAAATGTTGGCCTTGCCAGCGACGCCCACATCCCATAATCGAATTTTAAAAAAAGCGGAGGAATGGTTGGGCAAGTACTTGGCGTGCTACAAAGCTTGCCTGGGTGTCTACAGCCTGAATTATCACGTATGTTTCTTTGATGCTGAGTACCTTCACATGCGCAGACCGAACTGAAGAACAGTACTAAACAATTCCACAAGCATGTTCACATCATGCCATGAATAATTACATGTACAGGATCAGCATATTACTAAAAAGGCTTCTAAAGTTTAGGGAACTCGCTAACATTGTACCTGCCATGGTACGGTTGTATTTTAATTTTCTACATAATGCAGGTGTTAAAATTGACAGACCCAAAAACACTCCCTGAATATGTGGTATACTTTCAGGTTATGATGTGTTAAATTACTTTCATAGAATCTTATGTTATAGAAGGTGGCCATTCGGCTCATTGTGCCTGTTATTACGTCCGTGAATGATTGAGACACGGACAGCAGGAGTTGAACAAAACACGTCTTTACTGATGGAAGTCAATAGTGAAACTGAAAACAACAGAGGCTCACTAACGCCTCTTATACAGGGGTGGTCACTGCCGGTACTGCAGTCTGAGACCAGTTATTCTCTTAAAGGTACATACACAACAATTCCTCCCCTTTTAGATGAACAGTACATAACATTCATTTAACAACTAAATGATAACTAATTACAATCACAATTACGGTTGCTAGATACATTGGTTAAGTTTAAGCAATTATAAGTTCAGTCTTTGAGGAGGCTTCCTGATTCTGTCTGGATAACGCCTCTTTGGGGTATCAGGTTCTTCTGGCAATGTTGAGTCGGGATCAATGTCGTTGTTTGGTTCATCTGCTTCCAATATTACTGGTTCTGCGGTAGCTGCAATTGGAACGTCGATTTCATTACCAGGTGTATCAGATCGTGGTGTGGAGTTGACGTTTTCCAGTGACTCTAGAATCTGGTCAGCATGGCGTCTTACAATGCTCTCCCCAACGTCCACGGTATACATGAGAGGTCCTTGTCGTGTACAAATCGTTCCTGGCTGCCATTTCTCAGTGCGGTAGTCCCGGGCCAAAACTGGTTGACCTATATTAAAACTCCTGGTCGGCCTTTCATTCATATTCTGAAACTGCCTGTTCTCCACATCTCTTCGGACGTTTGGCTTAACCAAATACAAGCGGCATCGTAGTCTTCGATTGAAGAACATCATGGCTGGAGTTTGGTTGGTAACCGCATGTGTCGCATTCCGGTAGGCAAACAAGAAGTTGTCCACCTTCTGTTGTAGGGGTATATCTTCATTACACATCGCCTTGATAGCTTTCTTGAATGTTTGGACAAACCTCTCGGCCAATCCATTAGTGGCTGGATGATATGGGGCAGATGTGTAATGCTTAACACCATTGTTCTTTAAGAACCTCCGGAACTCTTCAGACACAAACTGTGGTCCATTGTCAGAGCAAATCTGTTCAGGCAGCCCATTCCTGGCGAATATGGTTCGTAAAACTGTGATAGTTTTTTCCGTGGTGGTTGAGGACATTTTTATTACCTCTGGCCACTTTGAATGTGCATCCACCGCAATTAAAAACATCGAGTCCATGAAGGGACCAGCACCATGGAGATGAGGGCCACTCCCATGGATGCAGAGGAGCTTGTGGTGGGGCGTTTTGGACCTTCTGGCATCCTGCACAGCTCTTGGTCATCTCTTCGATTTCTCTATCAATTCCCGGCCACTACACAAACGCTCTGGCTAATTTCTTCATTTTTACCCCACCCAGATGACCCTCATGAAGCTCATTGAGCACTCTATCCGTCAACATAGGTGGAATTACTACTCTGGATCCACACATCAAGGTTCCTCTGCACACTGACAGCTGTTCTCTTCTCGGCGAGAGTGTGGGCAGCAGTGGTTCGCCATGTGCTGGCCATCCCTTCACCGTTAAATCATAGACCCGTGATAGTGTCGGGTCATTCCGTGTTTCCTTTTCTATGTTTGCATTCGTCACAGGGAGACATTCGACTATGGTCGAGTGGAATAACTCCATTGGATCCACTGCAAGGTCTTCTTCTTCCACCGTCGGCAACGGTAGGCGTGACAATCCATCAGCATTTCCATGCTGTTTAGTTCCTTTGTACTCGATGACATATTGGTGTGCCCCTAGGAAAAGGGACCACCTCTGCAGCCTTTGTGCTGTCATTATCAGTACGCCCTTCTGAGGGTTGAAAATGGAGACAAGAGGTTGATGATCGGTTAGTAGAGTAAATTTTTGACCGTGCAGGTAGTGATTGAACTTCTTCACCCCCCACACTAGGCTGAGGGCCTCTCTGTCAATCTGGGCGTAGTTACGCTCGGCAGAAGTTAACGAGCATGACGCAAAAGCTATCGGCCTCTCAAAACCATCAAGGAATTTATGTGACAGTACCGCCCCAATGCCGTAGGGAGACGCATCACACGCCAGTCTGATTGGCAGTGCTGGGTTGTAGTGAGCCAATACTTCCCTTGACGTGATTAAGTCCTTACTCTTCTGAAAGGCCCGCTTACAATCATCGCTCCATTTCCATGCTACCCCCGTTCGTAGCAGGGCGTTCAGTGGGTGCAGAATTGTCGACAAATTCGGCAAAAACTTATGGTAGTAATTCACCAATCCAAGGAATAACCTCAGTTGCGACACATTTTCAGGTGCTGGGGCCTTAACAACCGCTTCAATTTTGTCAGGGGACTTATGTAGCCCCTCTTCATCAATCACGTGGCCACAATACGATATCTGTTTCTTAAAAGATTCGCACTTGGGGCGGTTGGCTCGCAGCCCATGTTCCCGTAGTCTAGTGAGCACCTGTTCTAGGTTGTTAAGGTGTTCACTGTCATCTTCACCTGTCACAAGGATGTTGTCCAAGTAACACTGAGTCCCCGGAATCCCTTGCAGGACTTGTTCCATCGCTCTTTGCCATATCGCCGGAGCCGATGCTACTCCGAATACCAATCGATGATACTGGTAAAGACCTTTGTGAGTGTTTATCGTGAGATACTTCCTAGAGGACTCTTCAACCTCCATCTGCAAATATGCTTGTGCTAGGTCAATTTTTGTAAAACGCTTCCCTCCAGACAGTGAGGCGAAGATGTCTTCTATCCTTGGAAGAGGATATTGTACTGTGTGAAGGACTGGGTTCACCGTCACCTTGAAATCCCCACAGATGCGAATCTTCCTTGGCTCCCCGGACTTATTGCTTAACGTTTTCTTCATGACAGGAACGATGGGTGTCGCCCACTCGCTCCAGTTGACCTTAGACAACATGCCTGCCTTCTCCAGATTCTCCAGCTCTGCCTCGACGGCTGGGCGAATTGCATATGGTACCGGTCTTGCTTTGAAAAACTTGGGAACTGCATTCTCTTCAATTTTTATCGAGGCGGTTACGCCTTTAAGCGTGCCCAGTTCTTGTTGAAATACCTCCTTGGCGTTAGCCAAGATTGTTGACAATCGTCCAGGAGTGACGTCTTCATCTTTTTTACCATCCACCATCATTGCATGAATGGAGTGCCAATCTAAGTTTATCTTCCTGATCCATTCCCGTCCCAATAACGGTGGTCCACCATTTGGCAGTATGTAGAGATACAATTTCCGTATTTTCTTGCCGTTGTATTCGACAGGCACCCTTATTTTTCCTCTGGGGTATACCTTTTGCCCCGTATACGTCATCAAGACGATGGATGTCTCTCTCAAGGGTATGTGTGAGAATAGCTGCTCGTAGTCTCGTCGATTCATGACGGTTAGCGCTGATCCTGTATCCAATTCCATTTTAACTTGGGACCCTGCTATCGTGAGGGTGACCCAAATGGTTCGGTGATCCTCTTTTGCGATTACATTGTGAAGTTTGAGACAGCTTAGTCTCCTGTTCCCGGATTCACTATCGCTCATCTGGTCTTCGGAACTACTGTCCGTCATCTTTTGTACTTTCTTGTATGGTTCCTTAGTAGCCTTTTTGTTGTCGCTGGTCTTCTTCCCAGACCTGCAAGCTCGTGCAATGTGTCCCATCTTCCCGCATTGCCTGAATATTTTGTCTTTGGACCAGCAGTCCTTCTGGTCATGGTTAGTTCTGCCACAGCGATAACATTTTGCAAATCCCGTGTCATTTCGTGGGTGCCGTATTCCTGTGGTTTTTGTTGAATTTCTGTAGCTCCCCTGACTGCTGCTTCATACGATACTGCCACGCTGAAAGCCTTATCTAGCATCAGCTCTTTCTCTGAGAGTAACTTCTTCTGTGTTCCTTCACTCAGGAGTCCACAGACAAATTTGTCCCGTAGGGTATCTGCCAGTCCTGCTCCGAACTGGCAGTGCTTTGATAAGCTTGCGTAGTTCCGTAAGGTACTCAGCATTGCTCTCATCTTTATGCTGAGTTCTCCTGTGGAATTTAAATCTTTCTGCTATCAACAGCAGTGCAGGGTTTAGGTGTTCCTGTAGGACAGCAACAATTTCGTTAAAACTCTTCGCCTTCGGTTTGGCTGGAGTAATCAGGTCCCGCAATAGGCCGTACGTTCTAGCGCCCATTAAGTTTAGCAATATCGATGCCTTTTTCTCCTCCGCTATTTCGTTTGCCTCGAAATATACCTCGACTCTTTCCACATACGTGGTCCAGTCCTCTATTGTATTATCAAAAGCAGTGATACAGCCAGTCTTCGGCATCTTGCAAATCTAAAATAGCGCCTCCCGCGCTTTGCCTTCTTCCCCGATTTAACAAAATGGCACCTCCCGCGCTTTGCCTTCTTCCCCGCTGATTAAGATGGCGCCTCCCGCACTTTGCCTTCTTCCCCGCTGTTGCTAGCGCTGCTTTCCGCGGTTCCCATTGCAACCTGCAGCTCCTCGCGGTTTCTTGCGCGTTTAATATTTCTTTTTTTATTATTTTCCCGTCGTGGAACAACCCTGTGGGACTCTTGCCTCCCTCTTCGCGGGTCTATACGCATCCCAGCTTCGTAGCACCGGCCGCGCCCTGTGTGCTCCACCCTCTCTCTCTCTGCTTCCCGACAACGCTGCTCGGCCCCGTTGCAAACCACCCGCTCGAGTTCGCGACCGCCGCAGCCCAGGAAGGATCAGTGCACTACCTGCCACCAGCCCGATTAGCTGAAGCACCGTCGACAGGAACCAGGCCCCGCTTCCGACAGCTTCTCCAGCAATCTTCAACTCCGCAACACAGGGCGGATGCCCACGGTCAACGCCCGTTTCTACTGCCTCTTACTTTCTTTTCTTTCTGGCCTCGATCTCTGCTCACTTCGCTGTAGGAATGGATCCCAGGAGGTGGTGCAGACTGTAGGTAGGTTCGTATCTGCTCATCGCCAGTATTACGTCCGTGAATGATTGAGACACGGACAGCAGGAGTTGAACAAAACACGTCTTTACTGATGGAAGTCAATAGTGAAACTGAAAACAACAGAGGCTCACTAACGCCTTTTATACAGGGGTGGTCACTGCTGGTACTGCAGTCTAAGACCAGTTATTCTCTTAAAGGTACATACACAACACCTGTGCCGGGTCTTTGAAAGAGCTATCCAATTAGTCCCACTTACCCATTCTTTCCCCATAATGCTTCAAATTTTTCCTTTTCAAGTATTTATCCGATTCCCTTTTCAAAGTTACTACTGCATCTGCTTCCATCATCCTTTCAGGCAGTGCTAAAAAATTCTCCTCATCTCCCCTCTGACTTTTTTGCCAATTATCTTAAATCTGTGTCTTCTGGTTACTGACCCTCCTGCAGTGGAAACAGTTTCTCCCTATCTACTCTATCAAAATCCCTCATGATTTTGAACACCTCTATTAAATCTCCCCTTAACCTTCCCTGTTCGAAGGAGAACAATCCCAGTTTCTCTGGTCTCTCCACCATCACTGAAGTCTCTCATCCCTGCTATAATTCTGGTAAATCTCCACTGCACCCTCTCCAAGGCCTTGACATCTTTTCTCAGCGGAACATAAGAGACAGTTATTGCTGCTGTAATGAGCCTACACTAACATTTGTAACAACAATCGCATTATAATTCGAGCAGTTCCTGGCAGTGTTCTGCTACACTAACAATTTTACAAGGAACCCCATATTAATCTTCAACAATGCAGTTGATGTGGTATGTGTATGAAAATACGCCATTTCAGGTATTAAATAAAGATATTCTTGACTAAATGCTATTTTCTGTGTGCCAGCTATACAGTAATACTGAAGTCTAGATCAGTAAAAAGGCCGCACAGAATAATGATCCACAATTAAACATTTCACTTAGTAAACTTCTATTACTGTCCTTCATATCCTCTTCTAGAATGGTTCTAATTGACTATACAAAATTTTAGAAAAAATAGCAGAGCAAAATTGCAATTAGCACTTGTACCCTTCATCATTTTTTAATTAGAGTGCAAAATAATGAAACATTTTAACGTATCATAAATATGCAATTGAGCTTTCAAGGCCCTCCAATCTCTGAAGCACAAAATTACATTTTCTGTGTAAGGAACTGTAAAATCTTCCACTGCTGATTTTTCTTCTCTTTTTTTAAAAAAAGCTCCCCTACTCCATGAATATAGAATATATATAAATATAAATTATTTCACGACCCTCAGCCTTCTTTTCAAAACCTTCCAAGGCATTGTTCCACCTTATCTGGTAAATCTTCTCCAGCCCTAAATCCCAGCCTCCAAGCTTCATTTGTCTCTCAATCATCTCCTCTTAGAATCATAGAATGATACAGCACAGAAGGAGGCCATTTGGCCCATCATGCTTGTGTCGGCTCTTTGGTAGAGCTATCCAATTAAACTCCCCTGCTTCTTTCCCTATAGTTTTTCCCTTCGAGTATTTATCCAATTCCCTTTTGAAAGTTACTATTGAAACTGCTTCCACCACCCTTTCAGGCAGTGCATTCCAGATCATCATAACTTGCTGCGTAAAAAAAAAGGATGATGCGGATCAGCCGCCTGTTAGACACTTCTCCCACTTTACTATTTGTCAAAAGGTAAAATGATCTCTGCTGACATTATTTGATAATTCCTGTCACTGTACTTACAGAACTGCTGGGGCTTGATAATATAACAGGAAGTGGGGTTAAAGAGACAATGCTTTTTATTTAATTCACCCCATCTTCCACCTTAAACATTCACTCCCTCCACCACCGGCGCACCGTGGCTGCAGTGTGTACCATCTACAAGATGGACTGCAGCAACTTGCCAAGACTTCTTCGACAGCATCTCCCAAACCTGCAATCTCTACCACCTAGAAGGACAAGGGCAGCGGGCACATGGGAACACCATCATCTCCAAGTTGCCCTCCAAGTCACACTGTTCCTTCATCGTCGCTGGGTCAAAATCCTGGAACTCCCTCTTTAGCAGCACGAAGAGACTTCCTACACCACACGGACTGCAGCGGTTCAAGAAGTCGGCTCACCATCACATTCTCAAGGTCAATTAGGGATGGGCAATAAATGCTGGCCTTGCCAACGACGCCCACATCCCAGGAACAAATAAAAACCTTTTTTAAAATAATGCTGAGATTCACTCTCAGAATTACAGTAGGCTCCAAAATGGCAATTTATGCACCAAATCAGTTGTCAAAAATTAACCTGCTCTCAAAGAGGATATTTGGGGGGGTGGGGGGGGGGATGGGGAAGGAAACATGATCCCATAGAAAATAATGCTCATACCTTCCACACTCACCTACACACCCTTCCCCCCTCCCCCCCGCTCCCTTTTAGTTTCTAAATCACCGTTACTGCTATCTGTCCTTTGGTATCCTGTGATAAAAGTGATAGAATATTGGGTATACGTGTCGCTTAGGTTATGAAAATCCCATGTACCACCGCGCTCTCAGTCTAAATGCTTGTCTTAACATATCGCTGGCCTATATTTCACAACTGTTTTTGAGCTTGTTTGGGATTGTGTCAGCTTTACCCATTTTCTAGGTTAGCTTGTATGTTTCAGTGAAGGCTGGAAATTCAAAGTGGGCTGTGTGAACATGTGGAAAATGTAGTTCTTAATAGAATACAATATAAATTGATGTATCTCTCCTCACTAACAAGAATTTCACACACATTAAATAAGCAATGATCTAAACCCAACTCATAATGAACAGTGCTCAGGAAGTTTGGTTGTTAGGAACTGCAGTAGCAGTGATGCCATTGAACAATGGCATTTTCACAACATTTTTCTTGTGTATTGTGAAATCACAGATGTAACAGTGGGGGAGAAAATCCTGATCCCTGTTATATTACTGATGTTTCCAGACTGGGAGGAGGTGGGGAGAAAGAGGGAGAGAGAGGAAGTATGTGTTGGAGGGAGAGACAAAGAGCAGAGAGAGGGTTATCGAGGGAGTGGGGGTGGGTAAGAGGAGCAAAGGGTGTGTATAGGTCCTTTTATTCCACAAAATATTTCCCGCTAGTAAGGTTGCCCAAAAGTATCAGTGTCCCAGATTGAAAACTTGATGCACGATTAATGAATGCTTACATTTGTTAAAGGTCTGGTGACAGCAAGTTTAATAAAGCATTCACATAGAGGGCAGCAACAACCAAGATTTAGAAAAGATGAATCTAATGTTTGTCAGAATGTTTGACGGAAGAAAGCCAGCACAGTGCTTCTGGGTTTGTATTTCAATGAGTCCCTTAGCACATGCCATTTTAGCTTTCGCTGTAGAATGCTCTGCAGAAGTAAGGCCGTGGCTTAACAAATTACAGCGCCCCCAGTGCTGCTGTGAATCTTGGATGTAGAAAGGGCATCTTGGTTGAACTTGATGAGCAAAAAGAAAATGTCTGCTCTCTTAAGATGCCCACTTTATATTGTGCACAATGCTGCAAAAAGTGGCATTCTGTCAAGTGTATCATTAGCCACCTTGATGTGGAAGCCTTTGTATCATTGATTCAAATGGCCACAATGAAAATCATACTTGAAGGGGTTTTGTGACTTGTGTGGCATTGAATAGTAAACCTGTTGGTGTCAGGTGGTTGGGTTTAGAACTTTGTATCAACAGAATATTGAAACTCTTTGAAGGTTTAAAATCAAATTTTTATATGTAACTAAGAGTCTTCAGGCCTTTTCAAAGGATTCCAGAATTTTTTTTTAACACGAATCCCCTTACAAAGGTTTATTTGATGTTCCTCCAGGCTCTCTTACTCTCATTTACCAATTCCAATCTGACACTTCAAAGAGATGAGCCCTGTATTTGTTTTCTCCATGAATAGATGAGGAGCTTCTTGAAGAAAATGTCAAGTCGGTTTATAAAGGGAGACCTTCTTTTAAGTGCTGGATAAAAGATGAACAGAGCTTCCAAAGTAGACAGAACTCTACATTGGATTTTCAACCTAGCATTGCCTAGCTAAAGTGAGAGAAGATCTTTATGACTCTCAAATAGATACTTTTTATTGGTCAGAGGAAGCAATTACCAAATATTCTTCTTTTTGAGGATGTGCTTCTTTTACAAAATAAATTTGTTGACCTGGATGGAAAAGATAAATCACAGCTGGAAGGTTTCTGTTCAAGATTTACAAATGTCCTTGGTCTTCGACCATATGACCTGGATTCCTTGCAGGATAAGTTCCAGGATTTCAAATCCTTTGAAATAGCTAGTTTGCATTTCAGGAGGAAGGAAGATAAAGTAATTGAAGAGCTGTGGTCTTACCTCTCTCAGATGACAGACCACAGTGGAAGGAAACATTTTTCAAGGTTGTCTCAAGTAGCCTTTACTTGTCCATGTGCTTCTCCCATAGTTATGCTGAAGAGTGGACTTTCAGTTTAATCATGAAGAGTAAAGCTGACTTCAGGGGAAAATTGGAACTGGATGGAGCCCTATCTTCACTGATTTTGTGCGAAATTAATAATTTCAGAGAAAGAATTTCCACCTTGATCAGGAAACGTTGGAGAGAGGAAAAATGGAACAAAAGAGTAGAACGCTGCACATTTATCGAAACAGAAATAGAGAGTGAGCTAGGTGCCAGGGACAAAAGCCTTGTGCTATGGAGACTTACTTTTAATCTTTATTCAATATTTATCCCTCAATCAACATCACCTAAAAGAAAACCAGATTCTCTGGTTGTTATCACGGAACTACACTGTCTACATGCACACCAAGAACAGGAAGCTTGAGAAACTCGGCATCACCACCAGCAGCAACCAAGCCTCCCCCGGTACCACGGTTGAAACCACAGGGAAGTCCATCGTCAACTTGTCTGACCACACCCTTCAACCAGATGAAATTGAAGTTCTCAGCCGAGGGCTCAATTTCTGCCCCACCACCAAAATGGACCCCATCGGTCTCGCGGCAAACACAGAGGAATTCATCAGGAGAATGAGGCTCCGGGAATTCTTCCACAAATCCCAAGATGTCAGCAGCGAACCCAATGAGACAACCAATGATCCGGAACAGCAGACAGAGGGATCCGCAGTGCAGCAACTGAAGAAGCAAGAGTCAAATTGGACCCCTCCGGAGAGTCGCTGCCCTAACCTTGACATGTATGCTCAAGCTGTCAGGAGATGCATCAATGCCAGATTCACCAGCCGCACTCACAACACAGTCCAGAATGTCACCCGAGCACAACGCAACACCATCCACGCTCTCAAGCCCAACCGCAACATCGTCATCAAACCAGCAGACAAAGGAGGAGCCATCATCATACAGAACAGAACGGACTATTGCAAAGAAGCATACCGACAACTGGACAACCAGGAACACTACAGACAGTTACCCGCAGATCCGACCAAAGAACACACCCGCCAACTCAACAGACTGATCAAGACCTTCGATCCAGACCTTCAAAGCATCCTACGTGCTCTCATCCCACGTACTCCCCGCGTGGGAGACTCCTACTGCCTCCCAAAGATACACAAAGCCAAAACACCCGGATGTCTTATCGTATCAGGCAACGGAACCCTGTGTGAGAACCTCTCTGGATATGTCGAGGGCATCCTGAAACCCATCGTACAGGGAACCCCCAGCTTCTGTCGCGACACTACAGACTTCTTACAGAAACTCAGCACCCACAGACCAGTTGAACCAGGAACACTCCTGGCCACGATGGACGTCTCGGCACTCTACACCAGTATCCCCCACGATGACGGCATCGCTGCGACAGCCTCAGTACTCAACACCAACAACAGCCAATCTCCAGACGCCATCCTACAACTCATCCGCTTCATCCTTGACTACAATGTCTTCACCTTCGACAACCAGTTCTTTACCCAAACACACGGAACAGCCATGGGGACCAAATTCGCACCCCAATATGCCAACATCTTCATGCACAAGTTTGAGCAAGACTTCTTCGCTGCACAGGACCTCCAACCAACGCTATACACCAGATACATCGACGACATTTTCTTCCTATGGACCCACGGTGAAGAATCACTGAAAAGACTACACGATAACATCAACAAGTTCCATCCCACCATCAAACTCACCATGGACTACTCCTCAGAATCGGTTTCATTCTTGGACACATGAATCTCCATCAAAGACGGACACCACAGCACTTCACTCTACTGCAAGCCCACGGACAGCCTCAGGATGCTCCACTTCTCCAGCTTCCACCCTAACCACATTAAAGAAGCCATCCCCTATGGACAAGCCCTGCGAATACACCGGATCTGCTCAGACGAGGAGGAATGCGATGGACACCTACAGACGCTGAAGACGCCCTCGTAAGAACGGGATATGACGATCGACTCGTCGATCGACAGTTCCGACGGGCCACAGCAAAAAATCACATAGACCTCCTCAGAAGACAAACACGGGACACAACCAACAGAGTACCCTTCGTCGTCCAGTACTTCCCCGGAGCGGAGAAACTACGCCATGTTCTTCGCAGCCTTCAACATGTCATCGATGGCGACAAACACCTTGCTAAGGCCATCCCCACGCCTCCACTACTCGACTTCAAACAGCTGCCTAACCTCAAACAGACCATCGTTCACAGCAAATTACCCAGCTTTCAGGAGAACAGCGACCATGACACCACACAACCCTGCCACGGCAACCTCTGCAAGACATGCCAGATCATCAACAGAGATACCATCATCACACGTGAGGACACCACCCACCAGGTACATGGTACATACTCATGTGACTCGGCCAACATTGTCTACCTCATACGTTGCAGGAAAGGATGCCCCGGAGCATGGTACATCGGCGAGACCATGCAGACACTGCGACAACGGATGAACGGACACCGCGCAACAATCGCCAGGCAGGAGTGTTCCCTACCAGTCGGGGAACACTTCAGCAGTCAAGGACATTCAGCCTCCGATCTTCGGGTAAGCATTCTCCAAGGCGGCCTTCGAGACACACGACAACGCAAAATCGTAGAGCAGAAACTGATAGCCAAGTTCCGCACTCATGAAGATGGCCTCAACCGGGATCTTGGGTACATGTCATGCTACATGTAACCACACCTGACATAGGGTCATCCAGACTCGAGTCGTCATTGGCTTTTTCTCTCTACACAGATGCGGCCGGACCTGCTGTGATTTCCAGCAAAAAAAATGGTATTTTTTCTGTTTTTTGTTTTTCATACAGACCCCAGCATCTGCAACATTTGACCCCTTGTGACCCCACCTCATTGTTCTTTGATGTAATGTTTTCCTGACTGACCTGTTTGGACACCATTCACACCTTTGATTGCTGTGATTATCTCTCTGCCGAGGTGTGATAAATGGCAGTTAGAAAGATTACCTGTAATCATCTGGCATTATTCTCTGACTATATAAGCTGTGTCTTTATGCATCTCTCCACTTCACCTGACGAAGGAGCAGTGCTCCGAAAGCTTGTGATTTCAAATAAAGCTGTTGGACTATAACCTGGTGTTGTGTGACTTCTTACATTTGTCCACCCCAGTCCAACACCGGCATCTCTACACCATATCTTTGTTTAATAACAGGATAGCAACCTTGTCAGTGTAGTATTTGACAATACTTTGTTTATAAGAAGTTATTAGTGTTAGTTACAGAAGTTTAGCTCAAGTGCCATTTAGTTATACAATTAGTGTATTCTATTGTTATCAATATGTTTTTATCTTATGTAACATCTAATGTATAGTACTCAGTTCTATGTACAAAACATACTTTGTCTTTGTTTACAGTTTCACAAATTTGTTCAAGTAAAGCTTCAAAACAGCAAACCCGCTTGTCGAGGAATTATTTGAATGAGTGTTTAGCTGGCTGGATAACTAGACAGGAGCACGTCAAGCAAGACCAGTACAGTGAAAAGACAGCAATACGGCTAGCTGTGAAGAGAGGAGATCCTCCATGTGGAGCGGCAAGGACTCAGAGTAGGCCATCACGACAGAGCCAGCTTAAGTCTTCACCTTGTATACCACACTTACCTCACATCAACATGTCAGAAGATAATACCGAAAACGCTACTCAGCGAGTAGAAGACCTTAAACAGTTAGACGAAACTGTAGAATGTGACAATCGGTCTATAAGCTTCGGTTACTATATATCGCAAGCTGGTTCACGGTCATCAGCTGGTTCACGGTCATCGCTGGTTCACGGTCATCGGCTGGTTCACGGTCATCGGCTGGTTCACGGTCATCAGCTGGTTCTCGGTCATCGGCTGGTTCTAGATCGCAAGCTGGTTCATGGTCATCAGGTGGTTCTAGAGTAAGCATGGCCATCGCCAAAGCACGGGCTAAGCTAGAAGCAGCTCAAGCCAGAGCTGCGCATGCCGACAGAGAAATAGAAATAAAATATGAACAGGCCCATCTCCAAGCTGACCAGGCCCGTCTCCAAGCCAGATTAGACGCTCTGCAGGAAGAAAAGGAGATAGATGCTGCATTAGCTGAGGCACAAGTATTAGAGGCAGTTTTAGCGGAAGCTGATCCTGAGGCAGCTAACAAACCAATAATTCCCGTTCCGCGGTAGAGTCGACGACAGCGCACCAGAGATTATGTGAGCGACCAAGCCGACATACAGTTTACGAGAGAGAGGGATGAAGACCCGCACATCTCTACAGACGCAATCACTTCATATAACATGCCCCAAGTCGCCAACCAAGGTCAAAATAGACAGCGTGCCTCAAGTCGCAGGATCCTCCCCTGCAAAACAGAAGACACGGTGCAGAGGAATAGAACGCTGAAGAGAGAAAGTCAGCAGCAAACCCCCTTTCATTTCTTTGAGACCCCCATTAGAGCCCCTACTCAAGGCAACCCCGGCACAGGTCCCAGCACCTACGACCTTGCCAAATACCTTGCACGCAGCCAGCTGGTGACTACAGGGTTAACCAAGTTTGATGACAGGCCAGAGAATTATCGGGCTTGGAAGTCCTCCTTCCACGATACCATGTCGGGCTTAGACCTGTCAGCAGGAGAAGAGCTCGGCCTCCTTATCAAATGGCTCGGCCCAGATTCCGCCGGACAGGCACGCAGGATAAAAGCGGTCAATGTGGGACATCCGTCAGCGGGGTTGAAGATGGCTTGGGTGAGGCTGGAAGAAAGCTACGGCTCGCCTGAAGCCATTGAAAGGGTTCGCTTTGACAGGTTGGAGAACTTTCCGAAGTTGACAAATAAGGAACCCCAGAAGCCCCATGACCTTGGAGATCTGCTGTCGGAACTCGAACCCGCAAAGCAGGATGGCTACCTACCCGGTCTATCGTACTTAGACACTTCCAGAGGGGTAAGTCCCATCATTGAGAAGCTTCCATTCAATCTGCAGGAGAAGTGTATATCGTTCAGGTCAGAGTTCAAGCGAAAGCACAACGTTACCTTCCCTCCATTCTCTATGTTTGCCAACTTCATCCGTAAAGAAGCCAAAGCCAGGAACGACCCAGCTTCAACCTCTTCTGCTCCCACACAGCACTTGCCAGGAGAGATAAGTTTGACAGACATGGGAAGACACCAATATCTGTCCACAAAATGCAAGTGTCTTCAACCGAGAACACAAGGGATCAGAAGAAATCTGAGCATATGAGCAAACAATGCCCTATCCACAACAAGCCTCATCCATTAAAGAAGTGCAGAGGCTTCAGGGAGATGTCCCTGGAAGATTGCAAACAGTATCTCAAAGAGAACTCTATATGTTTCAAGTGCTGCTCTTCCACGAACCATCTCGCCAAGAACTGAAAAGTAGATGCAAAATGCACAGAATGTGAAAGTGATCGGCACATTTCAGCACTCCACCCAGGCCCAGCTCCTTGGAAGTCAGAGTCGCCTCCTCCCGCCTCAGAGCACGGCGGGGAGAGAGAGGGAGCTGCCGGTCCGGAGATTACATCCAAGTGCACCGAGGTGTGTGGAGAAGGAGTGAGCACAAGAGCATGCTCCAAGATATGCCTCGTTAATGTGTACCCTGTAGGACGTCGCCAGGAATCTGAAAAGATGGATGCCATACTAGACGAACAAAGCAATCGTTCTCCAGCAAGATCCGAGTTCTTCGACATCTTCAAGGTCAAAGGAAGTCCGTCGCCTTACACGTTGAAGACGTATGCTGGACTTTCAGAGACAGCCGGCAGGAGGGCCTGTGGTTATGTTGTTGTGTCAGCCGATGGGAAGATTAGTCTCCCCCTTCCGACACTCATCGAATGTAATCAAGTCCCCGACAACCGTTCTGAGATTCCCACTCCGAATGCAGCTCATCACCACCGTCATCTGAGATGCATTGCAGACGAGATCCCACCTCTTGATGCAGACGCAGACATACTTCTTTTGTTGGGAAGGGACATCCTGAGGGTACATAAGATAAGGAAACAGATCAACGGTCCACATGACGCCCCTTTCGCCCAAAGGCTAGACCTCGGCTGGGTCGTTGTTGGAGACGTGTGCCTCAAGGGTGCTCACAAGCCATCTCAGGTGAGCACACTCAAGACTTCCATCTTGGAGAATGGTCGTCCAAGCTACCTTACCCCATGCTGTAGTCAGATCCGAGTGACAGAGAAGTTCAGTCGTACGGCCCAGCCTCAGAACCCCCCAGCGCTGATCTCCACAGACAGCACACAGATGATGCTCACTGGAGAGAACCCGGGTCAGTCAGTCTTCTGTCGCACCGCCAATGACCACAAACTTGCTCCATCGATCGACGACATGAGATTCCTCCAGATTATGGGCAATGAGGTCTCTCGTGACAGCTCTAACAGCTGGGTTGCACCCTTACCCTTCCAGAACCCCAGACGATGGCTGCCGAACAACAGGGAGTATGCCTATAATCGTCTTAACTCACTCCGTCGCACACTAGAGAAGAAGCCAAAGATGAAAGCACACTTCCTAGAGTTTGTCAAGAAAATGCTTGTCAACGATTATGCAGAGATAGCTCCTCCACTCCAGGAAGGCCAAGAGTGTTGGTACCTCCCTTCCTTCGGAGTCTATCACCCCAAAAAGCCGGAACAGATCCGCGTGGTGTTTGACTCCAGTGCACCATATCAGGGAGTCTCTCTCAATGACGT
Organism: Somniosus microcephalus; assembly: GCF_052327205.1. Taxonomy (NCBI): domain Eukaryota; kingdom Metazoa; phylum Chordata; class Chondrichthyes; order Squaliformes; family Somniosidae; genus Somniosus; species Somniosus microcephalus. The sequence continues at coordinate 114,780,586 of NC_140999.1, forward strand.
ACTCCTCACAGGGCCTGATCTCAACAACAGTCTCTTGGGGGTACTCATGAGATTCAGGAAAGAGCCCGTCGCCATCACTGCCGATATCCAACACATGTTTCACTGCTTTGTGGTGAGAGAAGACCACAGAGACTTCCTCCGCTTCCTGTGGTATCGCGACAACGACCCCAACAGAGACATTGTGGACTACAGAATGCGTGTCCATGTCTTCGGGAATAGCCTGTCCCCTGCTGTTGCCATATACGGACTAAGGAGGGCTGCCAAGGAAGAAGACGACGACTTTGGCAGCGATGTGAGAGAGTTCATCGAACGAGAGTTCTACGTCGACGATGCACCAAAGTCATTCCTGACTGAAGCAGAGGCCATCAGTACCCTTGGACAAGCTCAGGAACTACTTGCACTATCCAACCTCAGGCTGCACAAGATAGCCTCTAACAGACCAGCAGTGATGGAGGCATTCCCCCCCTGAAGATCGTGCTAAGGACGTCAAGGATCTAGACCTCTTCACTGATGACCTCCCCCTACAGCGTAGCCTAGGAGTGTCTTGGAACATAGCAACAGACACGTTCACGTTCCAAGCCTTAGATGACAAGAAACCCTTCACACGTAGAGGAGTGCTCTCTACAGTCAACAGCCTATACGACCCTCTCGGCTTCTTAGCCCCTGTCACCATACAAGGCAGACTGCTCCTCAGGGAACTCTCCACACACACTGAAGAGTGGGATTCACCCCTCCCTGAAGAGATGGAAGCAGGGTGGGACAGATGGAGAGACTCACTTCAAGACTTACAGGAGATCCGAATACCTCGCTCCTATACGTCCTTCTCTCCCTCAAGTGCCCAATTCAATGAGCTTTGTGTCTTTGCAGACGCATCCGCTAAGGCCATTGCAGGTGTGGCTTATCTGAAGGTCACCACTCAAGATGGACAAAGCAAAGTCGGCTTCGTCTTTGGTAAGGCCAAGTTGGCACCCCAGCCAGACCTCACCATACCCAGATTGGAACTGTGCGCAGCAGTATTAGCAGTTGAGATTGCAGAGTTCATAGTAGAGGAGATTGATCTGAAGTTTGACAGCATCATATATTATATAGACAGCAAAGTGGTGCTAGGATACATCCATAACCAAAGTAGACGGTTCTACGTATATGTGAACAACAGGGTCCAACGTATTCGATAGCCCACATCCCCCGACCAGTGGAGGTATGTCCCCACAGACCTGAACCCAGCTGACCATGGGTCTAGATCCGTAACAGCATCCCTTCTCAGCAGCACGACTTGGCTGTCAGGACCTGCTTTTCTTCAGGACCAGTCCCTGCACTCCTCCGAACTCAATGAGTCATTCGACCTCCTCAACCATGTTTCTGACTCCGAGATACGTCCACAAGTCACAGCGAACGCTACTCACATCTCTAAGGACCTGATGAGCGCCAAACGCTTCGAGTGTTTCTCCAAATGGAACACTCTCATAAAGACAGTAGCACGCCTAACCCACATAGCTCGTACCTTCTCCCAGCCGACACAAGAGAGTAGCTGCCATAGGTAGCACATCTGTCGTAAGAGTCCCTCTGGAGAGGAGCTCAGGAGAGCCAAAATCCTTGTGATAAAGAGTGTCCAACACAAGTGTTACTCAGAAGAGTTGAAGTGCATAGCAGCAGAACACAACCTACCCCCTCACAGCAGTCTACGGAAGCTGCATCCTATCGTCGACACCGACAGACTGTCTCTGAGGTGGTTCTTCTTTTGTCGCCAGAGGACTCCAGTGACAAGTAAAGTTAGGATTATGTGGCGTCGCTAACGACCCCAGACGGGGAGTGTTCGGGACTTATTACATGCAGATAGCACCCTCTAGTGGTAGTTAGTTTATAGCAGTGTTAGTATACTGCAATAGGTCATTTGACCTTTCTTCCTGTTTGACCCCGGAAGTAGTATTCCAGGAAGAACCTGGCAGAGTTATGGAGAATCTGACATGAGGGATTCTCAATCCGGTGCCATCTCATCTTATATGCTAGCTAAGATGCAATGTCTGTGAGTATCTTTGTTTAATAACAGGATAGCAACCTTGTCAGTGTAGTATTTGACAATACTTTGTTTATAAGAAGTTATTAGTGTTAGTTACAGAAGTTTAGCTCAAGTGCCATTTAGTTATACAATTAGTCTATTCTATTGTTATCAATATGTTTATATCTTATGTAACATCTAATGTATAGTACTCAGTTCTATGTACAAAACATACTTTGTCTTTGTTTACAGTTTCACAAATTTGTTCAAGTAAAGCTTCAAAACAGCAAACCCTCTTGTCGAGAAATTATTTGAATGAGTGTTTAGCTGGCTGGATAACTAGATAGGACCACATCTAGCGAGACCAGTACAACATTCAAGAAGCCTTTAGATGAGCACTTGAAACGCCATAGCAGACAAGGCTACGGACCAAGTGCTGGAAAATTGGATTAGAATAGACAGGGCTTGATGGCCAGCGCAGACACGATGGGCCGAAGGGCCTCTTTCTGTGCTGTATAACTCTATGGCCTAGAAATTGAGTTGGCGCCGCGCCAGGGCTTTAGCGCCGGAAATTTAGCGCCGGCGCTAAGTCCCCCTGCGCGCGCCAAAAATTCAGTAGCGCCGCGCCCAGACGGCTGCCGGTGCTACTGGAGGGTGTCAGCGCCTCGCAATGGGCGCTGACTGCCGCATTGCGGCGCTAATCCGCCGCTGCGGCACCCGATGCGGTGCGGCAGGCTGGGGAAGTGCAGGCCTCCTCCTTCCGTTAAGGAGGAGCTGCCTGCACCCGACCGCTGGCCGTTGATCTGTGGAGAAAAATGAGCCCGGCACCTCGGAGAAGTGCCGGGCTCGCGGCCCACACGCATCTGTGCCACGGGGGGGTGTTGGAGGAGTCCGGGGAGGGAGGTGCGGGCAGGCGGCCGCCGGGAAAGCGGCCGGCCGCCGCGCGACCTTAATGTGCCGGCGCTAAGACCCATAGCGAACTTCTGAAAAATCGTTGGTTGCGGCTGCCACGGGCGAGGCGGCCGCAACTCAATTTCGGCGTTCGGGCGCGTTGCCACGGCAACCGGGACGCTGCGCACACCGATGACGTCATCGGTGCCGGCGCAGTGCAACCGGCTAACGCCGATGGCAGCGCCCAAGTGAATTTCTCAATCGGCTGTACTTGCGGCGCTAGGCCCTCTAGCGCCTCAAAATGGGCGCTAACCCCACTCAATTTCTAGGCCTATGACTCTATATGCTCCTAACTTTTCACAATGTCTTTTGTGATTGACCTTGTCCCAAACTCCAAAGATACAATATCTGCTTGATCTCTAAGGTCTTTAGCTGTCTTTAAATCATTGGGCGTGGTACATCGTCCTTAAGTCCACGATGACTCTGGTCTATTAGGACGATAGGAACAGGAGTAGGCCATTTAGCCACTGGAGCTTGTTCCGCATTCAATGAGATCATGGCTGATCTGTGACCAACCTCCATATACCTGCCTTTTCTCCATGTCCCTTAATGCCTTTGGTTAACAAAAATCTATCAATCACAGCTTCAAAATTAACAACTGACCTACATAAATTGCTGCTTGCGGAAGAGAGTTCCAAATTTCTACCAACCTTTGCGTGTACAAGAGTTTCCTAACTTCACTCCTGAAATTTTTAGATTATGCCCCCTAGTCCTAGACTCCGCAACGAGTGGAAATAATTTCTCTCTACCCTATCCGTTCCCCTTAATATCTTGAAAGTGTTGAACAAATCACCCCTTAACCTTCTAAATTCCAGGGAATACAACCCTAGTTTGTGTAATTTATCCTCATAATTTAACCCTTGGTGTCCAGTGTTATGTTCCATTGGACAAATCTTCTTGAATTCTATCTTTTGCTGCCTCCAATGCTCTCCCTGCAATTGAAAGCAACCCGTCTGTCTGTGCCAGGGTTATGCTTTGGGTATTTGTAAAATACTTGTCAGCTGTCCCTGCAGTCCACTGGAATCTTCACTCAATCTCTAAAATATTCCTAACTGACAACACTTTTCCATTATTTCCAATTTCTTTCATATGTCAAGATGTATCTCATCAGGATGAGATGATTACCTACTTTTAATTTCTCTATTTCCATAATATTTAGTGGCTATGGGGAAAGAACTTTTCTGGTCACTATATGTAGTGAAATTGCAGACATGTTCCTTTTGAATGCATTTACAAAGGGGTACATTAACCCCCTAACTCCTGACACCTACGCCCCCCCCCCAACCCACCACCACCACTGCCGCCTCTCTACCACCTACAAAGGCACAACTCAGGAGTATGATGGAATACTCTGCACTTGCTTGGATGTGTGCAGCTGCAGCAACACTCAAGAAACTTGACGCCATCCAGGACTGCATCAGCACCTCATTCACTAACCTAAATATATCCACCCCGTCAACTCGCACCATGTCTGCAGTGTGTACCATCTACAGGATACACTGCAGTAACTCGCCAAGGCTTCTTTAGCAGCACCTCCCAAACCTGTGACCTCCACAACCTAGAAGGACAAGGGCAGCAGATGCATGGGAACACCATCACCTCCAAATTTCCCTCCAAGCCACACACCATCCTGACTTGGTCATATATCATCATTGCTGGGTCAAAATCCAGGAACTCCCTCCCTAACAGCACTGTGAGAATATATTCACCACATGGACTGCAGCAGTTCAAGAAGGCGGCTCACCACAACCTTCTCAAGGGCAACTAAGGGTGGTCAATAAATGCTGGCCTTTCCAGCAACACTGACATCCCAAAAATGGATTAAAAAATGAGAAGGAATCTATCCGCACTGGAAATCTTATGGAGTGTTGAGAGCTCAGGATTGAACAGGCACACTTAGGATAAAACATGATATAGTTCAGAACGGAACAGAATGGAGGGATGTATTTTGCCATGTTTATTGAGACTGGAGGAGAAAAGTAAACCCAAAATGTCAGCTTTTTCTTTTGGAGAGCGAGCAACTATACTATCAGGAAGGAAGGGGTTTGGAAGAATAGGTCATTACATCATTTCTCCCCAATAAATGGTAATCAATTAAACCCATATATATTTATACAACAGAAAGAGTCCATTCAGCCCACTGAATCTATACTGGCAATTACAATTCAAAACTGATCCCACTGCCCTGCTCTCTCCCTGTAGTCTTGTTTCTTCCTCTGTTTTGAATGTTCATCTACCCTTCACTTAAAAGATGCAATTGACACTGTCTTAAATACTCCTTGTGCCAAAGCATTCCTTATTCTAACAACCCTCACTCTTATAGTGACAATATTAAATTGATTGCACCTCGTCACTGACTCCGCAACTAGAAAAAATAGCTCAAGGTCCGAGACCAGCGGCAGAGAGAGGCGGGGATAAAAGGAGCGGAGCCCGAGGCCAGCGGTTAGAGAGAGGGCAAAAAAATCAAGGAGTGACATCACAGCATAGCAGGTAGGTGATTGGTTGGTGAGTATTACAGCGTTTTTTCTTTCTCTAAGCTAGAGTAGTGGTTTAAACGAAGAGCTGGGGAATTACATTAGTAAATAATAACTAGGTAAACTAATTAATTAATATAACTATAAATAATCATTTGATTAAAAACTTTAACTGGTTAAATAAGCAAATAAATAAAAAAGTCTAGAGAGGGCAGGCTATGTGTCGGGACTGGAGTTTCTGGGTGTTTGTGGACATCGAGACTGTCCCGGATTCTTATATCTGCAGGAAATGTCTGCCTTCAGTCACTTTGGCTCAGAGTCATTGAGCTGGAGTGTGAGTTAGAGACACTCCAAAACATAAGGGAGGGGGAGGAATTTCTGGGTAGTTTTATCCAGAATGCAGTCACACCCCCAGAGGAAAGCACAGGTTCAGGAAAGGGAGGGTGTGACTGTTAGGGAGCCGGGTAGTGGGGACTTAGGAAAGGTTGAGAAGGAGGTCCTGCAGACACTGGTCCTGTCCAACAGGTACGATGTACTCGCTACCTGTGAGGACAAGGAGAAAGGCTATGGGGAGGACAGCCACAATGCAGACCAAGGCACCGTGGTACAGAAGGCTGTCCAAGGGGGGGAAGAGCAGAATAGAAATGTGGTAGTGATAGGAGATTCCATAATTAGGGGGATAGATAGCGTCCTCTGCAGCCAAGAATGAGAATCCCGAAGGGTGTGGTGCCAGGGTAAGAGATATCTCGTGGCGGCTGGAGAGGAATTTGGAAAGGGAGGGGGTAAATCCAGTTGTCGTGGCCCATGTCGGAACAAACGACATAGGTAGGAACAGGGAGGAGGTTTAGCTGAGGGAGTATCAGGAGTCAGGGGCTAAATTAAAAAGCAGGACCTCAAGGGTAATAATCTCTGGATTATTGCCCGAACCACGTGCAAATTGGCATAGAAACAGTCAGGGCAGGAGAATTAACACATGGCTAAAGGGCTGGTGTGGGAAAAAGGAGTTCCTTTTCATGGGACACGAGTACCAGTACTGGGACAGGAAGGAGCTGTACCGATGGGACGGGCTCCACCTGAACCGGGATGGGACCCGTGTCCTAGCAGAAAGGGTAAATAGGGAGGTGGCAAAGGCTTTAAACTAGTGAGACGGGGGGAGGGATCAAAAAAAAATGAAACCAGCCTAAATATGAACAAAACAGTAAAGGAGAGAATAGGAAAGAATAAAGTGAGGGAGGACATTGATGGCCAGGGAATAAATTGAGTCATAGAACAGGAGTCTAAAAAGATGGTTAAAAATAAAGTGAGAGGCACTGCTATTAAAAATGAGTTAAGCTGTCTGTACAGCAATGCACACAGTGTCCGTAATAAAATAGGGAAGCTGGAGGCAATCATGCGTTGCGAGGAACCAGACATCATAGGGATTACTGAGACATGGCTACAGAAAAATCAGGACTCGGAATTAAACATTGCAGGGTATAACATATTTAGAAAAGATAGAGAGGGAAAAAGGGGAGGTGGAGTACCTGTACTTATTAGGGTGGAGTACCTGTACTTATTAGGGATAACATAATGGCAGTAGAAAAAAGTGACACAGCTATCAGCAAGATAGAAATAGAATCCATGTGGATAGAGATAAAAGATAATAAAGGATAAAACACACTAATAGGGCTGGTCTACAGACCACCTAATAGTGGAAGGGAGGTGGAGGAAGAAAAATGCAAACAAATTAGGGAAATGAGTAAAAAAACATAGAATAATAATCATGGGGGATTTCAACTACCCCGATATTAATTGGACAGAAGAGGTAGGTAAAGGGGATAAGGAAATAGAGTTCCTACAAAGGGTACAGGACTTCTTTCTAACCCAACATGTAAAAAGCCCAACAAGGGAGGATTTGGATCGAGTAAAGGGGAATGAACCAGAGCAGATAGGGTAAGTAAAAGTAGGGGACCATCGAGGCAACAGTGACCATAATATATGTTTTAAGGTAATAATTGAGAAGGACATAAGTATAACAAAGACCAGGGTAATAGATTGGAGAAAAGGCTTATTTTGAAGGGCAGAGAAAAGAACTTGGGAAAATAAAATGGACAACAATATTGGCAAACAATGACACAGAACAGCCAAGGGAAACATTTAAAATGGTATTCAACAGAATCCAGGAAAAATATATTCTGCTAAAAAACAAGAACAAGCTAAACACTAATGAGATACCATGGATGAATAAAGCCATAAAGGAAAAATTGAGGGTAAGGAAAGAAGCATACATTAAGTACATGGGCAACAGGGGAGAGCATGATAAGGGAGAGTACAAAGAGATTAGAAGAGAAGTCAAAAAAACAATTAGGAAGGCAAAGAGGAACTATGAAATTAAATTATCAAGGAACATAAAACAAAATAGTAAAATATTTTACATGCACATAAATAAAAAAAGGAAGGTCGGGATGGGAATAGGACCACTGAGGGATAGAGAGAATAATATCACAGGCAGTGATAGTGAGATAGTAGAAATATTAAATAATGACTTTGCTTCAGTATTTACCAGGGAGATAGAACAGTTGGACATGGCAGTGGATGATAAGATTAGTAATGAGATAACTGCATTTAAAATAAGAGAAAATATATTAAATAAACTAATCAAACTCAAAGAAGATAAAACCACATGTCCGGATGGATTACATCCGCGCATTTTAAAAGAATCTAGGGAAGAGATAGCAGAGGCATTACTACACATTTAATAATTCATTAGAACAAGGTGTTGTGCCAGAGGACTGGCGGATAGCTAACATAATACCTATATTTAAGAAGGGAGATAGAATATGTTCAGGGAACGATAGACCAGTCAGCTTAATGAGTCCCAGTAACTCAATTTCCCCTTATTACTATAGTTTCTCATCCCTGACAACATCCTGTTGAATCTACACTATATGCACGCAATGGCTTTAATATCCTTTCTATAATGGAGCACCCAAAATTGCACAAAGTGCTGAACTCATGTAGAACTATGCTGTCCACATCCTGTACCACGCTAAATCATACTTACTTATCACCTCTCTCCTTGCCAACCTAGATGAATTCCCCATCTTCCGATGTATTGACTTCAGTATCCTTGTCCGCAAATCTCTCCATGGTCTCGTTCTATCCTACCTCTGAAACACTTTGCTCCAACCCTAAATCACCTAATTTTGGAGTACTGTGAATCCCTGCCCCCCTGCCCCACCTCTCACTGTGCTGCCACAGTGGGCGACAGAGCCTTTAGTCATCACAGTCCTGTTCCATGGAGCTCTCGTCCTAATCAGCTCCATTTTGTTACATCTATTCTCACCTTTTGAAAGGCTCCTCAAAACCTACTTGCTTAACCTTCCCTTCAGTCACCCCGAATTCTTGTCCCAATCTCTGCTTGCTGGCTGGATTTCCCTTGTCCCCACCTTGCATAACACCTTTGGATATGTTGCTGTGTTAAAGGCACTATATAAGTGTAAGTTGACATTGGTTTTATTGTGGGTATAAAACCCATATAGTTCTCTCTATCACTTTTTTTTAGGACATTCTGATTAGTAATTCTCTACATTTTCATCGCCTGTATGGGTTGCACTGATTCTATGTAACTGGGAAGGCCATTGGTGACTTCTCGACTGGGGACTGTCTTTTGGTAATTTACAGAAACCAGTTTGGTTTACCCAACTGAACCATTACTAGGCAAATGACCCTAGCTAGCTGGCCAAGCCATGTGCCCCTAGCTACTAGTGGCTTTAATTTCTCCAACATTTATTTCACTATGCTCAGCACAAGCTGACTAGATCCCACAAATCCCACCCTGACACCGCTCACATTATGCATGGCTCCAGTCTTTTCAATCAACATGCTGAAAGATACAGTGGCCTAGAAATTAAGTGCCCTTAGCGCCGATTTTGTGGCGCTAGAGGGCCTAGCGCTGCAATTGGCGCCGGTTCCTAAATTGCCTGGCGCCCTTCCGCGGCGGTAGACCGGTAGCGCTGCGCCGGCACCGATGACGTCATCAGTGTGCGCAGCGTCCCGGTTGCCGTGGTAACCCGGCCCCAAGCCGAAATTCAGTTGCGGCCGCCTCGCCAGTGGCAGCCGCAACTAAGACTCCGGCAAACGAGTGTAGCCGGAGTCTGTGCCGGCGCTTTAAGGAGGCGCGGCGGCCGGCCGCTTTCCCGCCGGCCGCCTGCCCGCAGCTCCCTCCCCGGACTTCTCCCCCCCCCCCCCCGGAACAGATGCAAGCCCGGCACTTGTCCGAGGTGCCGGGCTCATTTTTGATGAGATTTGCGCGGGCCGCGGCCGGGTGCAGGCAGCTCCTCCTTAACGGAAGGAGGAGGCCTGCACTTCCCGAGCCTGCCGCACTGCAGCGGGCGCCGCAGCGCCGGAATAGCGCCGCAATGCGGCGCGTTGCGCCAGTTTTCAGGCGCTAAAACCCTTCAGTAGCGCCGGCAGCCATTTGGGCGCGGCGCTACTGAATTTTTGGCGCGCGCAAAGGGTTTTAGCGCCGGCGCTAACTTCCGGCGCTAAAGCCCTGGCGCAGCACAAACTCAATTTCTAGGCCAGTACATTTAAAATAGCCTTTGCATACCTTAATGTGAGTTGGTGCAATTTGAGAATCCCCATTCATATTTCAGATCAGTGTTTGTCCAAACCTTGAAAGGTTGCTAAGGAACAAGCATCTTTCTCTGATTGTTTACACATAATTTTATGAGCTCATTAATACAGAAGCTTTTCTGGACAAATAAAATTACTATTTTAATAAATAATGTTTTAATAACAGCAGAAGCAGAAATAAAGATAAACTTCAACACCGAATCCAACAACAAGGCGCAAAAATGTGTCCAGTTCTAGCTGGGCTATGTATAGACTGTCCGTGGACACGATAAGAAGAAGAACACCATAATGCAAACTTGATTTTGGTGAACTCGGGGGAGTTTTGCCAGCCCTGGGGAGGTAGGTTTGGAGGTGGGACTGCCGGGAAAATGGCAGAATCTGGGGGTGGGTGCCCATCCTGTTAACAGGCAGTTAAGAGGATTATCCCCATTTTACCCCTGTAAGTGTGGGCTTCCCGACGTCAGGAAACCCTGCCAGGGTCAGCGAGGCGAGCAGTGGGTCTGCGGGGTCCTAAAGTGCGCTGTGGAGGTGAGTGATGGGTGCAAGTGTGGAGAGGTAAGTATGTGAGGTGCGTGTAAAGTGATAGAAAATGTTTACTTACCTTTGTTTCTTCCTACAGGCTTTAATAGTTGGGGAACCGAAGACTCCAGCATCTCACCGGCAGAGATGACAGAATGGCTGCTGCATTCTCCGATGCAACAGCCATCTGATTTCTGCTCAGCAGATAGGTTTGATGAGTCTTGGCCAGAAGTCGATGGAGGGGGGACTAAAGTCCGACAAGTGGGAGTCCCGCCTCCAAAAACTCTTCATTGGCAAAATCCAGCCCTCAGTTTTTCTTGGGAGTGATTTGGCGGCTGTGCCTTCAGCTGTCTAGGCCCCATGCTCTGGAATTCCCTCCCTAAGCCCCTCTTTCTATTCACCTTCCTCTCTTCCTTTAAAACCCACCTCAGGCCATGTTTTTGATCATCGCTTCTAATGCGTCCTTATTCGGCTCGATGTCCATCTTTTGATTACTCTTTCAGGAAGCGTTTTGGGATCTTTTTCTACATTAAGAGTTCTAGAGAAATGAAAGTTGTTGTTTTGATTGCTGGATAAGGTAATGAGGCAGCTGATATCAATTGTGTTTTCTTGTTTTGTTCTAAACTATAACCAGAGTTCAGAAGGATTTGTGTCGCTGTGTCTATGGACTATCTCTTCCAAATAGTGTCCTATGACATCATTGGACCCTGATGCAATGGGCTTTATACCCATATAATCAAACTAATAGCCTGTGCTGTGCATGCTCCACACATTGGTACTTGGCGTTGAGCGGCTTAACCAGTGGCCCTTATATGGACTGCTGCAGGCTGCTCAGGGAAAGTTCAGAAAATGGTTAGTCAATGATTCTTGTGGGATGAGGAGAAACCTTAGGCCACTCCTGCCCCCACAAAAATTCACCTCAGCCAAGCCTGATCCTCCGCAGCCCTCGCCTGGGATCTCCAATGCAACAACCATCTCATTTCTGCAAAAGAAAGAGGTTTGATGAGGTCTTGAATTCAAGAACTCATCAAACTACAGAGGATGTCAGTGTTTAACAGCTTCACAGAGCTGTCAAACGATGACAATTCATCTGTCCAAAATTTTTGACAGATGAAACGTCATACGTTGACGTTTTCTGTTACCGCTTTCCCTTAATTGGCCTGCTAAGCCTGCTGGGCGGGCTTAACAAGGTCAATCAAGGGAAAATAGCGTGGGTTGGCCAGAAGTTGATAGAGGCAGGACTGAGACACGACAAGTCGGAGTCCCGCCTCCAAAAGCTCCTTATTGGCAAAATCCAGCCCTTCGTTTTTCAGGGCCAGAGAGGTTGCTCAGCAGTAATTATGACTTAACATTAAATTAAAAACTCAGTTACACTTCATTCAACAAGGCTCAAATTTTACAATGGTTTTATCAGTGAGAATAGTGTGCAATAAGTTGAATTTCCCATCTAATCACTGATTCTCTGTTGATTGCTTCTGCGAAGAGTGCAACAATGCACCCTGTGGAGGAGCAGGGTATCACTGACCGCATCTTCCGGATTTTCGCTTTTAACTGCGCCTGTGCGGATGCCAGAAGTTGCTGTCAGTTTTACACAGTAATGACGGCGAACAATGACAGTTTCGCCGTCATTACAACTGTAAATTCTATGCCATTATGTCATCCTTTTCTCAGTGGGAACATTCTTGCCTTTAAATCAGAAGGTTGCGAGTTCAAGCCCCACTCCAGAGACTTGAGCACATAATCTAAGCTGGCAGTACTGAGGGTGCCACCACTGAGCCACAGCTGACAATCCTGAAGACAGATGTGCTAAATGACATTATGTACCGGATAAACCCCTGAGGTCTGTGCCTGTGAAGTCTGGTCTATGCATTTGGCGGTGCTTGATAATTTGGTGCTCTTTTTGTGAGAGTTTCTGTAACAGTGCTAAATAGCTGTTAATCAAGTGTGTACATTTTTTTTTAAATCTGGGATGTTGAATGGCTCCCAGCTGTAAACAGATTAGAAATAGCTGGAAATCTGCTCCTATAAATTCTTTTCAAATTAGGACCAATTCCTCACGCCAGGCTTTTTGTTGCTAATTGCATGTTAATTCTGCTGTCAAAATTTGTTCTATCAAATGTAAATTTGTTTCCAGTTTTTCACAAAAATGGCTAAAGTACAATCTGTCTCACATTTATACATAACATTGCTTTTCTAGTCACATCTAAGGTTTGGTCATACTTACATTAGCACAGTTGCTTCCTGTGCTAGTAAATGATAATTGGATATGACTTACAAACTAGCTACAACAGTTTGAATTGCTTTAGGATGCAAATAGGTATAGTTTTTTATTCTCCCTCCTGTTAATTATCTCTTTATTTGACCACTAACAGTGATGGGGTTGTGATAATGGGAGATAATGTAGCTCGTGGACCTTTCTGTAATGGTCATTGGATCATAAAATTATACAGCACAGAAGGAGGCCATTCAGCCCACGGTGCCTTTGGGACGAATTGGATAGCTCTCTCAATCAACATCAACAAGTACTTACATTTATATAGCACCTTTAATGTAGTAAAATGTCTCAAGGCATGTTACAGGAGCGTTATCAGACAAAATTTGACAGCCACATAGGGAGCTATTAGGACAGGAGAAGAGAGAGGTGGAGAAGCGGGGAGGTTTAGGGAGGGAAATCCAGAGCTTAGGGCCCAGGCAGCTGAAGGCACGGCTGCCAATATTGGAGTGATTAAAATCGGGATGCATTACAGGTCAGAATTGGAGGAGCGCAGAGTTCTCAGAAGGTTATAGGGCTGGAGGAGGTTACAGAGATAGGGTGGGGCAAGACCATGGAGGGATTTGATGATGAGGATGATAATTTTAAAATTGAGGCATTGCGGGAGCCAATGTAGGCCACTGAGCAAAGGGTGATGGGTGAACGGGATTTGGTGCAAGTTAGGATACAGGCAGCAGAGTTTTGGATGAGTTAAAGTTCATGGAGATAGGCTGCCAGCCAGGAGTGCGTTGGAATAGTCAAGTCTAGAGGTAACAAAGGCATGGATGAGTGTTTCAGCAGCGGATGAGCAATGTTACAGAGATGGAAGTAGGTGGTCTTGGTGATGGTGTGGATATGTGGTCGGAGGCTCATCTCGGGGTCAGGTAGGACTCCAAGGTTGTGAACGGTCTGTTCAGCCTCAGACAGTGGCCAGGCAGGGTGATGATGGGATCGGGGGTTAGAGAATGGTATTTGTGACGGGGACTAAAGACAATGGCTTCGGTTTTCGCAATATTTAGTTGGAGGAAAACCTGCTTGTCCAGAAATCCCGTGCTCTTTCCCTATAGCCCTGCAATTTTTTTTTCCTTTTCAAATATTTATCCAATTCCCTTTTGAAAGTTACTATTGAATCTCCTTCCACCGCCCTTGCAGACAGTGCATTCCAGATCATAGCAACTCACTGCGTAAAAAAAAATTCTCATCATGCCTCTGATTTTATTACCAATTACCTTAAATCTGGGCCCTCTGTTTACTGACCCTTCTGCCAGTGGAAACAGTTTCTCCTTATTTACTCTATTAAAAGACCTCATAATTTTCATCCCTGGCACCATTCTAGTAAACTCCTCTTTATGCCGCACTCTGATCAATTGTCAGACAGCTCACTTGAGTGAGTTGGAGTGGGCTCAAATCCCTTGTTTTTGTGCAATATCCCATCCAGTAGTCTGATAAATACATAAATCTCCATCAACCGAGCATCCCGCAGCCACAGGACTTAAATGTGCAGCGATTTTGTTTGGACTGAATTATTCGGCCCTTGTGAGTGACTGGTCCATTCACAAATTTGTTTGCCCTAAAAAGTGTACATCATTCACAATTGTTCACGATGTTGGAGGAAAGGGGCCTATGAGTGGTGCATGATTCATTTTAAAGAAAAACTTTGCTCTGCTGGTTCTTGCTGCATACGTTAACAGCACATTATATGTTATATCTTTTAACTTCCTGGAGTTAGTAGGGTTCAGTGGGTATATTACTTGAGAATACGCGTTATTTTGAGTGTTCTTACCATGCTGTTACTTTTATGTTTGCAACAGTTTGAGATTCATAAGAGCAAAAGTGGTTAACAGATATTGATGTTGGCAGATTCCCTCACACGGGAAGCCAGAAATATGATTCGGGAAAAGAGGATTGTAGGATGTACAGTGACTTGTACAACTTAAAGTGAGATGTAAGCAGAAGGTAGTAGAGCGTGTTCATTCTAAAGCGACAGGGGCTGAGCTAGCAGAATACAGCAAGACTTTCAGAAGAACAATTAACTGTTTGAAGTCTCAATTCTGGTATTCAGATGTGAACCAGAAAATGACAAAAAACATTTTTAATAGTATTTTAAGCGATGTGAATAGACAGTTTATCCCTATCTCTATGAGAAAGGTTATCCCAATGTCTATAAGGAAGTTTAACCCTTTCTCTATGAAGAATTTTATCCCTATCTCTGTAGCTAGCAGTCTATAGCTTCCAGTCAAAAACTTGTAGAAACTTCTATGATTGATAATAAGACTGACCATTCACATAATATGTCTATGATTCTAAGGAAGACTATCCCTTTCTCATACAAAAGGGCTATCCTTTTCTCTAAGGCAATTTAGTGTTACATCTACAGGGAAGGTTATTTCTTTTTGTATAAGGTAGATTCTTCCTATCTCTATAAGGAAGTTTAACCCAATTCAACAAGACCAAGGCTACAGTGGCAGAATGAGAACATCGAAG
This sequence comes from Somniosus microcephalus, assembly GCF_052327205.1. Lineage (NCBI taxonomy): Eukaryota > Metazoa > Chordata > Chondrichthyes > Squaliformes > Somniosidae > Somniosus > Somniosus microcephalus. The sequence continues at coordinate 114,795,878 of NC_140999.1, forward strand.
CAGGAGTAGGTCATTCAGCCCTCAAGCTTATTTAGCCATTGAGTTAGATCATGGCTGATCTGTACCTCAACTCCATTTACCTGCCTTTGCTCCATATCTCTTTAAAGCCTTACTGAACAAATATCTATCGATCACTGTCTTGAAAATTTGAGTTGACCCAGCATCCACAGCCTTTGGCGGGGGGGGGCAGGGGGGGAGGGGGTGGTAGCGGGAGATGGGTAGAGTTCCAGATTTCCACTACCCTTTGTGTGAAAAAGTGCTTCCTGATTTCACTCCTAAATGGCCTAGCTCTAATGTTAAGATTGTGGCCTCTTGTTCTGGTTTTCCCCACCGGAGGAAATAAGTTTCTCTGTATCCAACTTAACGAGTCTCTTTATCATTTTAGACACCTCATTTAGATCACCCCTCAACCTTTTAAATTCAAGGGAGTACAAGGCAAGTTTATGTAATCTGTCCTTCAAATTTAACCCTTTAAGTCCTGGTATCATTCTGGTGAATCTGCGCTGTAAAGCCAATATATCTTTCCTGAGGTTTGGTGCCCAAAACTGAACGCATTTCCTCATTTTTAAATTCCAATTCCCTTGAGATAAAGGCCAACATTCCATGAGCCCTTTTGATGATTTTTTTTGTACTTGTGCACTAGCTTTTAGTGATTTATGTACATGGGCACCTAAATCCTTGTGTCCCTCTACAGCTCCTAGTCGCTCACCAAGAATGTCTAAAATAACCTGAAGGCCAAGCAAAATTATTTGATAGAATACAAGAAACAAAGAACAGTTAGTAGTGTGAGACTTACACTCTTTTCAGGTATCCTGAGCTGTTTTAAGATGAGACAAGCAGACAACAATAAAGCAGAATGTTTATAAGCAACAGACATTCAAACCAATTTTTAGGTTGTTTAAAAGTAGAAGAGGTGCTGCAAACCTTGGGTCTTTCAGGACACAATTATGTATAAAGAAGAAAGGTTTGCATTTATTTCATTCCTTTCACGACCTCAGCACATCCTAAAATGATTTACAGCCAGTGAAGTACTTTTGGAAATGTAGTCACTGTTGTAATGTAGGCAACGTGGCAGCCAATTTGCGCACAGCAAGCTCCCACAACCAGTAAGATGCTAATGACCCGATAATCTGTATTAGTGATGTTGGTTGAGGGATAAATAATGGCCAGGACACCGGGGAGCACTCCCCTGCTCTTCTTCAAAATAGTGCCATGGGATTTTTTACATCCATCTGAAAGAGCAGATGGGGCCTCGGTTTAATGTTTCATTCAAAAGATGGCACCTCCGACAGTGCAGCACTCCCTCAGCACTGCACTGGAGTGTAAGCCTGGATTTTGTGGTCATGTCTTTGGAGTGGGACTTGATCTCTTCTGATTCAGAGGCGAGAATGAGCCACAGCTGACACCTAAATTTATAAAATAATATAGTGTTTATGTGATATAAGAGACCAGATTATGAAGAAATGCAAAGACTTAAATACCTACAAGGCACTGAGACTGGGTGAAATGAACCCATGTAACCTAAGCAATGAAAGTCTGAAGCTCTGGCTGTTCTTTTTAAGAAGATCCATAAATACAGGTGCTGTAATCGATGCTTGAAGAACAGTGAATGTTATCTTCATGTTACAAAAAGGAATATAGACAGTTCAACATCTGCCTGGGGAAAATGTCCTGGAACAATATGAGACAAGGTCAATGTTCAACTAAAGACTGGAGCCTTAAATGAGACTGAATATTGATGGAATATCATTGGATATGTTGACTAGATGCCTTGCAAAAGCAGTATGTAATTTTTTTTAATGGATAAATGTTGGTAAGAATGGAATTCAGGTTATACAGTAAATATTAGGAAGAAGAGATTAGAAGTGGAGATCAAACACTATGGATCACGTGGTTCTACGGTGTTTGAACCTTGAATGCAGCTGAACAGAGATCATGCTGCAGGATAGATTAATATCCTTCATCTTCTTAATTACCTTGAGTCAGTAAGAAGTTTCAGAGGTTTTGCTAGAGTGTGTTTCTCCTCCCGCAAGGAGGCTGCTCAGGTTTAGTCCTCACAGCACTCATAGAAATTTCAGCACAGAACGAGGCCATTTAAACCACCGTGCCTATTCCGGTGCTTGCTTCACATTGGACCCATTTACCAGCTTGGCCAAACGGTACGTGGTCTGTGGAGGGATGATTCTTTGTTCCAGACTTTCCTCAGTTGATTCCTATCATAATTTGTATTTGTTCAGGTCCAAGAAGAAATCCCCAGAAGAATGCCATCATTCTTGAAAGCTGTGCACAAGCAGTTCCTCAAAGTCACTTTCTAGTTTAAATTTACATTTTTTTAAAATGATGTTTTCATTTTGCTGCATAAATAAAATGATTTTTGTAGGAAGTTGGGATACTGAACAGAATTTACATTCACTGGAAATAATACATTGCCCACCTCAAAATTTCATCGGGGTCCATTGACGCCATAGGACCCCGGTTTACAAGGGCTACCGAGGCTCCCGCCTGTTTCTGGCGAATGCCTGGACCACCTATTTCAAGGCCCCCACCAAAATGGCAGTCTCCTGGCTATTGGCAGGAATGGTGCGGTAAGTGTTGTGCTATGATTTTCAATGCGTTACTGTCCCATTCCTGTCCAGCAGTAAAGCTGAGATGCAGAAGAACATTTTGACTTTCTTCCTCAAAGCTGTTAATCTAGTGTAACAATTTAGCTGCAGTCCTTGCTGAATTGAAACAACTGTCTAAATCTAAAGACTTAACAATCTATTTATAGAGCACAAACAGCAGGATTTGGGCCTAATGTGAATCTTCAGCGCTTTTCAACATGGCTCTAAAGTAGTCTGAAACAACCAAGCATTTGTTTGATGAATGGCGCACTTTACACTAACAGAAATTTCTTCTCAAAATATGTTTCTATTAATGAATTGAAGATTTTTATTTTTTTGTTCCTGGAATGTGGGCAATGCTGGCAAGTTCAGCATTTATTGCCCATCCCTAATTGCCCTTGAGAAGGTGGTGGTGGTGAGCCGCCTTCTTGAGCCACTGCAGTCAATGTGGTGAAGGTACTCCCACAGTGCTGTTAGGGATGGAGTGCCAAGATTTTGACCCAGCAATGATGAAGGATTGGTGATATATTTCCAAGTCAGGATGGTGTGTGACTTGGAGGGGAACCTGGAGGTGGTGATGTTCCCATGCGCCTGCTGCCCTTGTCCATCTAGGTGGCATAGGTCACGGGTTTGAGGGGTGCTGCCTAAGAAGCCTTGGCGAGTTGCTGCAGTGCATCTTGTAGATGGTACATACTGCAGCCACGGTTCGCCGGTGGTGGAGGGAGTGAATGTTTAAAGTGGTGGATGGGGTGCCAATCAAGCGGGATGCTTCGTCCTGGATGGAATCGAACTTCTTGAGTGTTGTTGGAGCTGCACTCATCCAGGGAAGTGGAGAGTATTTCATCACACTCCTAACTTGTGCCTTGTAGATGGTGGAAAGGCTTTGGGGAGTCAGGAGGTGAGACACTCGCCACAGAATATCCAGCCTCTGACCTGCTCTCATTGCCACAGTATTTATGTGGCTGGTCTAGTTAATTTTCTGGTGGGGGATTCGGCAATGGTAATGCCATTGAATGTCGAGGGACGGTGGTTAGACTCTCGCCTATTGTAGATAGTCATTGCCTGGCACTTCTGTGGCATGAATGTTACTTGCCACTTATCAGCCCAAGCCTGAATTTCGTCCAGGTCTTGCTGCATCCGGGCATGGACTGCTTCATTATCTGAGGAGTTGCAAATGGAATGGAACACTGCAAACATCAGCGAACATCCCCACTTCTGACCTTATGATGAAGTAGCTGAAGATGGTTGGGCCTAGGACACTGCCTTGAGGAACTCCTCCAGCAATGTCTTGGGGCTGAGATGATTGACCTCCAACCCCCACAACCATCTTCCTTTGTGCTAGGTATGACTCCAGCCAGTGAAGAGTTTTCCCACTGATTCCCATTGATTTCAGTTTAACTTGGGCTCCTTTATGCCACACTCGGTCAAATGCTGCCTTGATGTCAAGGGCAGTCACTCTCACCTCTGGAATTCAGCTCCTTTGTCCATGTTTGGACCAAGGCTGTAATGAGGTCTGGAGCCGAGTGGTCCTGGCGGAACCCAAACTGAGCATCGGTGAGCAGGTTACTGGTGAGTAACTGGTGCTTGATAGCACTGTCGACGACACCTTCCATCACTTTGCTGATGACTGAGAGTAGGCTGATGGGGTGGTTGTTGTGTATGTACCTTTAAGGGAATAACTGGTCTTAGACTGCAGTACCGGCAGTGACCACCCCTGTATAAAAGGCCCTAGCAGGCTTCTGTAGTTTCAGTTTCAAACTGCCTCTTGTTCAGTAAAGTATCTGTTAACTGTTCTCCCGAAGTCCATGTATTATAGAGGCGCGGACTTTACAGTGGCGACGAGTAAGTTCGAACTCACCTGCAGTGTGGCATCATCTCACGGGGAGCTCGCCTGAAAGGAAGGTCCTGGAAGGTCGTAGTCTGAGCAACGGGCGTCGACCGAGGGCAACCGCCCAAAGAATCCATCGGTGTTTGGAGAATTGCGGGAGAGACTGTGGTTCCAGCGAATCGTGCTGGTAACAGGTAGCGCACTGACCCTTCCGGACTGCGGCGGGCTCAAGCTCGATCGAGCGGCTCTACAAATTGGGCCGTGCAGCGTCGCCGTGAAAAGAAAACAAGAGAGAGAGGGTGGAGTGCACAGGGCGCGGTCGGTGCTTGAGAACAGGACAGCGGAGAGAAACCAAATGGGGGGGAAAGGAAAGCGAGAAGCGCCGAAGCTGCGGGTCGCCGCCATTACCCCGTAGAATGCTAGGAGCAGCGTGGCAGTAAGGGGAAGAAGCAAAAGCATGGGAGGCGCCATTTTATCTCGTTGGGGAAGAAGCAAAAGCGCGGGAGGCGCCATTTTATTCCATTGGGGAAGAAGCAAAAGCGCGGGAGGCGCCATTTTAAATTGCCCAAGATGCCGAAAAGTGGCAGTATCACTGCTTTCGTCAACGAGGTAGAAGACTGGACCACGTATGTAGAAAGAATCGAAGTGTACTGCAAGGCAAATGAGGTGGCCGATGGAAAGAGGGCGTCGGTATTATTAAATCTGATGGGTGCGAATACGTACGGCCTATTGCGGAATTTAATTACCCCAGGTAAACCAATGGAGAATACTTTTGAGGAGATTGTTCATATCTTACAGGAACACCTAAACCCTACACCACTGCTGATAGCAGAAAGATTCAAGTTCCATAAAAGAAACCAGCACAAAGATGAAAGCAATGCTGACTATCTTACGGAACTATGCAAGTTATCGAAGCACTGCCAGTTCGGAGCAGGACTGGCAGACACCTTACAGGATAAGTTTGTCTGCGGGCTCCAGAGTGAAGGAACCCAGAAACGACTACTTTCAAAAAAGGACCTGACGCTAGAACAGGCTTTCAGCGTGGCAGTATCCAACAAAGCAGCAGCATGGGGAGCTGCGGAAATACAACAGAAACCACAAGAATACAGCGCTAACGAAATGGCGTATGGAGCCGAAAAGTGCTATCGCTGTGGCAGAACAACCCATGAGCAGAAGGACTGCTGGTTTAAAGACAAAATATGCAGGCAATGCGGGAAAATGGGACATATAGCAAGAGTCTGCAGGTCGGGAAAGAAAACCAACATGACAAGAACTACTAAGGAACAGTACAGGAAAGTAAAGAAACTGACAGATAGTAGTTCCGAAGATCAGGAGAGTGATAAGGACTCAGGGAGCAGGCGACTAAGTTGTTTAAAATTACACAACGTGATCGCAAAAGAAGATCACCGAACCATTTGGGTCACCCTCATGATAGCAGGGTCCCCAGTGAAGATGGAATTGGACACAGGATCAGCCCTAACTGGCATGAATCGACGAGACTATGAGCGGCTATTCTCACACATACCCTTAAAGGACACGTCCATTGTATTGAAGACATACACGGGGCAAAAGGTCTACCCCAGAGGAAAAATAAGGGTGCCAGTTAAATATAACGGAAAGGAAACACAGAAACTATACTTGTATATACTACGAGATGGAGGACCACCATTATTGGGACGTGAATGGATCCGAAGACTACAATTGGATTGGCATTCCATTCTGGCACTAACTGTGACTGACAAAAAAGGTGATGACATCGCACCTGGACGTCTGTCACAAATTCTATCTGACACGGAAGAGGTGTTCCAACAAGGACTTGGGACTCTAAAAGGAGTAAAGGCAACCATAAAGATTGAGGATAAAGCAACTCCAAAATTTTTCAAGGCCAGACGCGATACACCCAGCTGTGGAAGCTGAACTGGAGAGTCTGGAGCGTTCGGGGGTGCTGTCTAAGGTGGACTGGAGCGAGTGGGCCACACCCATCATTCCTGTAATGAAGAAAGCATTGAGCAGCACGCCTGGGGAGCCAAGGAAGGTTCGCATCTGTGGGGACTTCAAGGTGACTGTGAACCCAGTCCTGCACACAGTACAATATCCGCTTCCGCGGATAGAAGATATTTTCGCCTCACTATCTGGAGGGAAACGTTTTACAAAGATTGACCTGGCTCAAGCGTATCTACAAGATTGAGGCTGAAGTCAAGGCTCCAGCACCAGAAAATGTGTCGCAACTGAGGTCGTTCCTCGGGTTGGTGAACTACTATCATACGTTCTTGCCGAATTTATCTACAATTCTGCACCCTCTGAACGCCCTCCTTCAAACTGGTGTAACATGGAAATGGAGTGATGAGTGTAAGCGTGCCTTTCAGGAACGTAAATGCCAAATCACTTCAAAAGAAGTACTGGCCCACTGCAACCTAACACTACCGATTCGGTTGGCATGTGATGCGTCACCTTACGGCATTGGAGCGGTGCTGTCACACAAATTCCGTGACGGTTCAGAGAGGCCAATAGCCTTTGCATTGCGCTCGCTAACCTCAGCCGAGCGTAACTACGCCCAGATTGACAGGGAGGCCCTCAGCCTGGTGTGGGGGGTGAAGAAGTTCAATCACTATCTGCACGGGCAGAAATTCACCCTACTGACTGATCATCAACCCCTGGTCTCAATTTTTAACCCAAAGAAGGGCGTTCCGGTGATGATGGCGCAATGGCTGCAGAGATGGTCACATTTTCTAGGGGCACATCAGTATGACATAGAGTACAAAGGTACGAAACAACATGGAAACGCTGATGGGCTGTCGCGCCTACCGTTGCCTACGGTGGAAGAAGCATCTGCAGTGGACCCTGTGGAGATATTCCATGCGACCATAGTCGAATGTTTGCCTGTTACAAACGCAAGTATTGAGAAGGAAACCCGAAATGACCCGACACTCTCTCGGGTCTATGATTTGACGGTGGAGGGATGGCCAGCGCATGGCGACTCACTGTTGCCAGCATTCTCGCCAAGGAGGGAACAGCTGTCAGTGTGCCGGGGAACCTTGATGTGTGGATCCCGAGTGGTAATTCCACCCAAGTTGAGAGACAGAGTACTCAATGAGCTTCACGAGGGTCACCTGGGAGGGGTAAAAATGAAAAGCCTAGCCAGGGCGTTTGTGTGGTGGCCGGGAATCGATAAAGAAATCGAGGATATGACCAAGAGATGCACAGGATGCCAGACGGTCCAAAACGCTCCACCACAGGCCCCGCTACATCCATGGGAGTGGCCCTCATCTCCATGGCAACGGGTACACATTGATTTCGCTGGTCCATTTATGGACTCAATGTTTCTAATCGCTGTGGACGCCCATTCGAAATGGCCAGAGGTCATTAAAATGTCCTCCACCACCACGGAGAAAACTATTGCAGTCTTAAGGACCATCTTCGCCAGGAATGGGTTGCCAAAACAGATCTGTTCCGACAATGGCCCACAGTTTGTGTCTGAGGATTTCCGGAGGTTCCTGAAGAATAATGGGGTGAAACATTACACATCTGCCCCATATCATCCAGTCACAAATGGATTGGCTGAGAGGTTTGTTCAGACCTTTAAAAAGGCCATAAAGGCAATGTATAATGACGACATACCACTGCAACACAAGGTGGATAACTTCCTGTTTGCTTACCGGAATGCGACACATGCAGTAACCAACCAAACTCCAGCCGTACTGTTTTTCAACCGGAGACTAAGATGTCGCTTGGATTTGCTCAAACCAAACATAAGACGAGATGTTGAGGATAAGCAGTTCCAGCACATAAATGAGAAGCCAACCAGGAGCTTCAAGATAGGGCAACCAGTCTTGGCCCGCGACTACCGAACAGAAAAATGGCAGCCAGGCATGATATGCACACAGCAGGGACCACTAATGTACACCGTGGACGTTGGAGAGAGCATCGTGAGACGCCATGCTGACCAGATTCTAGAGTCACAGGAACAAGCCAAACCTGTACCACAAGCATGTGCACCTGGTAATGAGCCCGAAGTACAGATTGCGTCTACCTCAGAAGCAGGGGTATTGGAAGCTGACGAACCAACCAATGACAATGAGCCAGAATTGACTCCACCGCCAGAACAGGATACTCGAGAAAGGCGCTATCCAGTCCGGATCAGGAAGCCTCCTCAAAGACTGAACTTATAAATGACTATTTCAGTTGATGTATATATTACTGAGAAATTTGTAATTGTAATTAGTTATTATTTAGTTGTTAAATGAATGTTATGTACTGTTTATCTAAAAGGGGAGGAATTGTTGTGTATGTACCTTTAAGGGAATAACTGGTCTTAGACTGCAGTACTGGCAGTGACCACCCCTGAATAAAAGGCCCTAGCAGGCTTCTGTAGTTTCAGTTTCAAGCTGCCTCTTGTTCAGTAAAGTACCTGTTAACTGTTCTCCCGAAGTCCGTGTATTATTGAAGCGCAGACTTTACAGTGGTAATTGGCTGAATTGAATTTGCCCTGCTTTTTGAATTGAAGATGTTTGTGTGACAGGATGTGGATCTCGATAGGCTCCCTCGTTGATCCTCTCTTAGCTTGGTGGACCCCACCAGAATGCAGTTGGCATTTGTTACCCAAGAGATCTACTCATCTTTAATTAAGAGCAGACAGATTGAAGATCACATTAGCCCATCTTGTTGTAAGATTAAAACCTCGCACACTGAGTGGAATCACCCTGTATTATACTCCCACATTGTGCCTGATTGTGAGAGGATTGGAATTCAGAACTGTGCATACCAATCTAGAGAACTAGTAAATGCTAACATAGCCTAAAAAAAGCTGATGACTCAAAATGGCCCTGAATATGTTTTACAACATGTGAAACAAGTCATTATACTGAGAGTGTTAGGTCCGTGTATCGTAATGTTGTGTCCTTCAATAATCAGACAACAGACTGCAGGGAATGATTCAACAGGTGTTTACTGAATGAGGGTTACTCTAGAACTAATTGTACAGATCACTACTCAGGGTTTATATACAGGTGTGGTCACTGCCGGTACTACAGTATACAGGAGCTGTAAAAAGTAGTTCTCCCCTTAAAGGTACATACATTACAGAGAGTGCAGTAGGACTCGGGCTTACAACTAGAGTTGCAGGTATATTAATTGTTCATTCTTGTTACAATAGGGGGTAAAAAGCCTGAAGGGAATGAAATTATAAAGGCACAAGGTTTATTTTCGACCCTTTATTTGTTACATTTTAGAATCTGCAATGAGGATAGACTTTGCACATTTTTCATCTAAAAAGGAAAGGTTATTTCCTCCATTTTGTTGGAAAGTATGCTCTATTTGCCATTTGGCAATCCATTATTTTATTTTTTAAGCCTCTTTATCAAAGGGGCAGCAAATAATCTCTTATTGGAAGAAAAAGGTTTTAAGTATTTGGGGGTAAAAATTGGGTAGAAATGGAGGCAGGTGCTGGCAGGCGGCCAGCAACAAAAATGGCCGCCCACCACCTCCCATTTAACTAGCGCCGCCCCGACCATAGGTAGTGATGTGCCTCAATAATCCCGAGACTCGATGTTAGCGAAACAAAACAAGGCTTTTATTAACTTAGAAGATCACACGCAGTGGAGCGAGATATCTTCCCTGGAGGTCTGCAGTACTGGCTGTGAGGCCAGACTGAGCTGGCTTACATAGAGGCCAGGTATGGGCGGAGCCCTACACACAACACATTCCATACATTCCAGTACACAATACAATGGTGAGGAGAAACCTGAAACCAACCACAGTAACAGGCAATACAATGGTAAGGGGGAACCTGAAACCAACCACAGTCACAGGCAGTGATGAATGGAATATTTCATCACATTCACCCCTTCGATAGATTTAGTCTGTTCGGGGGTTTGGTAGTCCTCTGCGACCGACGTGGCTGTTGTGGTGTCGCGGGTGTCGGCTGGGTGTCCCCGGTGGCCTCCTGGGTCTCTGCCGGGGGTGCCGCCAGGGTTGTTGAAGGGGTAGTTGGTGGGGGTGCCGTTGGTCGATGTTCTTCCGGGGGTGATGAAAGAGTAGTGGGTGGGTAAGAGTTGCTGTGGTCGTTGTTGCTGCTATTGCCGTGGTTGTTGTCGTTACCGGCTGGGGCGACGTCTTTTATTGACACGGTGTCCTCCCTTCCGTCGGCGTGCCGGACATACGCGTATTGGGGGTTGGCGTGGAGTAGGTGCACTGGCTCGACGAGAGGGTCCGTCTTATGGCCCCTCACATGCCTTCGCACGAATACCGGACCCGGGGTGGAGAGCCATGATGGCATGGATACGCCTGAGGTGGATTTCCGGGGGAAGCTAAACATTCGTTCATGAGGCGTGGCATTAGTGGCAGCACACAATAGCGACCGTATCGAATGGAGCACATCTGAGAGGACTTCCTGCCAGCGGGAGATAGGGAGGCCCTTGGTCCTTAGAGCTAGAGTGACATCTTTCCATACTGTCCCGTTCTCTCGCTCCACTTGACCGTTACCCCGGGGGTTGTAGCTGGTGGTACGGCTCGTGGCGATACCCCTGGACAGCATGTACTGGCGTAGCTCTTCACTCATGAAGGGCGCCCCCCTATCCGTGTGGATGTAGCTCGGCATACCGAACAGGCAGAACAGGCTGTTGAGGCATTTAATGACCGTGGCGCTGGTCATGTCTGGGCAGGGGAAGGCGAATGGGAACCGGGAGTATTCGTCCACAATGTTCAGGAAGTAAACATTGCGGTCGACGGACGGGAGGGGGCCCTTGAAATCTAAGCTGAGCCGCTCGAAGGGCCGTGTAGCTTTGATTAAGTGGGCTCTATCAGGGTGGTAGAACCGAGGCTTGCACTCAGCGCAAGTGCGGCAGTTCCTGGTCAGAGACCGAACTTCCTCAATCGAGTAGGGTAAGTTGCGGGACTTTATGAAGTGGAACAGCCGCGTGACCCCTGGGTGGCAGAGGTCGTTGTGGAGGGTCTGTAGCCGATCCCCGGTGGCGCTGGCACACATCCCTCGTGAGAGGGCATCTGGGGATTCGTTAAGGGCCCCTGGCCGGTAAATGATGTCATACTCGAAGGTGGAGAGCTCGATCCGCCACCTAAGAATCTTATCATTTTTGATCTTCCCCCTCTGTTTATTATTGAACATAAACGCTACCGACCGCTGGTCGGTAAGTAGGGTGGAGCGTTTGCCGGCTAGGTAGTGGCGCCAGTGGCGCACTGCCTCCACGATGGCTTGGGCCTCCTTTTCCACGGAGGAGTGTCTGATCTCAGGCCCTTGGAGGGTCCTCGAGAAGAAAGCTACGGGCCGCCCCGCCTGGTTGAGGGTGGCCGCCAAGGCAAAGTCAGACGCATCACTTTCCACTTGGAATGGAGTGTTCTCGTCCACTGCCTGTAGCGTGGCCCGCTCAATATCCTGCTTAATGCTTTTGAAGGCAGCGTGGGCCTCAGCAGAGAGCGGAAAAGAGGATGCTTTCAAGAGGGGGCGGGCTTTGTCGGAGTAGTTGGGGACCCATTGGGAATAATAAGAAAATAACCCCAGGCACCTTTTCAGGGCTTTGGGAGTGTTGGGCAGGGCAGCTCCCGTAGGGGGCGCAATCGGTCGGGGTCTGGTCCGATTTCCCCATTCTCCACCACGCTGCCTAGTATGCAGAGGCGCGTGGTGTTGAAAACGCAATTGTCCTCGTTGTAGGTGAGGTTGCGTTTTTGTGCGGTTTTCAGGAACCTCTCGAGGTTCGAGTCGTGATCCTGCTGGTTGTGACCGCAGATGGTGACGTTGTCGAGGTAGGGGAAGGTTGCCTGCAAGTGGTGGTCATCGACCATGCGGTCCATCTCCCTCTGGAAGACCGAGACCCCATTCGTCACCCCAAAGGGGACTCTGAGGAATTGGTAGAGGCGTCCGTTCGCCTCGAAGGCGGTGTACGGGCGGTCCTCTGGTCTGATAGGGAGCTGGTGGTACGCTGACTTGAGGTCGATGGTGGAGAACACCCGGTATTGGGCGATTTGGTTCACCATTTCTGATATGCGGGGTAGCGGGTAGGCGTCTAGTTGGGTGTACCTGTTGATCGTTTGGCTATAGTCGATCACCATCCGTTTCTTCTCGCTACCCCTTACCACCACCACTTGGGCGCGCCACGGGCTATTGCTGCATTCAATAATGCGCTCTTTCAGTAGCCTGTCTACCTCGGTTGCGATAAACCGCCTGTCCTCCCAGCTGTACCTCCTGCTTTTGGTCGCTATTGGCTGGCAGTTAGGGGTAAGGTTCGCGAATAGCGAAGGCGGCTTTACCTTCAGGGTAGCCAGGCCGCACACTGTGAGGGGCGGCTGGGACCCACCGTACTTGAGCGTGATGCTTTGGTGGTTGCACTGGAAATCCAGGCCCAAGATCACGCTCGCGCATAGATTCTTCATGATTAATACTTTAAAATTATCGTATACAGTCCCGTTAACGGACAATTGTACCGTGCAGTAACCCAGAATGGTCGATGTCTGGGTTTTATCAGCCATAGAGATGGTACCCCGAGTAGGGACCACCTTTAGGGAGAGTTGTCGTGCCAGTTCCGGGTGGATAAAACTCTCCGTGCTTCCACTGTCAATTAAACATTTAACCCCGCACCCGTTTACCTCGATGTCCACCATTGATTTGGATAGCGGGTGGGGCCTGGTCTGGTCCACTGTGACCGATGCCACTGTAGGGCCCTGATCGAGACAAGATGGTGTCCACGCTGTCTGCTCACAAGATGGCGGACCCCACGAGGTCGGCAAGATGGTGTCCAAGATGGCCGCTCGCACGGCGCACACGCGGCGGTGGCGGGTTTTGGTTTTCCAGCGGGGTTCCCTCTGCACACCTTCCCAAAGTGCCCCTTCTTACCGCACTTAAAGCAGGTGGTGCCTTTCGCCGGGCACAGGTTTCTGGTGTGCTTTGGCTGCCCGCAGAAGTAGCAGTTGGGTCCCCGACGCGTCGCGGCTGTCGTAGGGCTTCTGGGGGGAGAGCGGGGCCCCGGCGGTGTCGGGCTGCCGGGCGGGGAAGATGCCTTCCAAGATGGCGGCGCCCTTGGTGCACACGTGGCGGCGTGGACGGCGCGGGCTGAAGAGTAGGCGTCCGAGTTTCTCTGGGCCACATCCAGGGATCGCGCGGTGTCCGCAGCCTGTTTCAGGTCCAATCCTGTTTTTTCCAGCAGTCTTTGCCGGATGTAAGTGGAGCTGAGGCCTGTGATAAAGGCATCGCGAACAAGCTCGTCGGTGTACACTGCGGCTTTTACATCTCAGCACTTGCAGTCTTTGCCAAGCATTTTCAGGGTGCCTAGGAACTCCTCCACCGATTTCCCAGGTCGCTGTGCGCGAGTGGCGAGCAGATGCCTAGCATACACCTCATTCGTAGGCTGCTGGTAATGCGCCTTTAAGATGTCGCAGGCGGCCAGGTACGTGTCGGCGTCTTGGATGAGGGGGTAAACCCGGTGGCTTACCCAATTCCGCAGAATTCCGAGTTTCATACTCGCAGCGTCCGTAGCGTCTTTGACGGCTGCGGAATTGTCCAGGAAGAATTCCATACACATAAACAAGTTGGGGGATTTTAACCTGTCCTGTTGGTCACAGGATCAGAGCTGTCGGCAGAAAACTGAGGTGTAACAGTCCTAAATAATTCCCCTCCCTCCTCTGTGCTAACTCGCGCATTACAATGGTGCTTTGTGGTTAACTGGAAATACTTTTACACTTCACAATTTATAGGTTTTTTAATCTATATTAACAAAAGGAAAAGTAAAGCGAGATGTGTGTTTTCAACAGTCCAAATGGGCCTATCTTCTCCAAAAGCTACCTCAACAGTCATTCTCTTATCCCCTCCCCCCTTTCAAAGAAGTACCCTCTCTCCCAAACCACCTCCTCTGGACCCAGTTCATAGAGACATTGATGCGCTATCAATTACTCATAAAAGACTGAGAGTTAGAAGAGTAACCAAAGGCTTTTATTAACAACAGAATGGAGGTCTGCCTCGAGTGGTCGACCGGTCCAGGATACCAAGGGCTGGGGAGCAGTCACCTTTATACTAGGACCTGTGGGAGGAGTCAGCCGAGGCATGTCCAGGCATGTACACAGTGGAATACAAACAGGACAAACAGGAATACAAACAGTGGTTTACCACATTCACCCCTTGTTTAAAATTGAGTCCGGCGGGGTGAGGTGTATTAAAAGTTAGTGTATTGGAGTCTCTCCGGAGGTCTTGTCTGCCGCTGTGATCGGCGTGGTGACGGCAGGGGTAGTGAAGCTTCCGGCGTCGAGTCCAGCGTAGGCTGTGGCACAGGCGTGTCTTCCTCGTAGATGTCGAGCGGGTCGCGGGGCCCAGGCCTGCCGTCTGCTGGGGCTGGATATCGGATCGTGGGGGGGGGTGGTAGTGGGTAGTGGGTTACTGTGGTCCCCGAGGGTGCAAGGTCTCTTATGGAGACTGTGTCCTCCCGCCCGTCCGGGTATGCGATGTAAGCATACTGGGGGTTGGCGTGGAGGAGGTCGACCCTCTCGACCAGGGGGTCCGTTTTATGGGTCCTCACGTGTCTTCTCAGTAGGACCGGCCCTGGGGACGTCAGCCATGGCGGTAGCGATGTCCCTGATGTGGACTTCCTTGGGAAGACGAACATTTTCTCATGAGGGGTGGCGTTAGTGGCAGTGCAGAGCAGTGACCGAATAGAGTGGAGCGCATCGGGGAGCACATCCTGCCAGCGGGAGGTTGGAAGGCCCCTAGACTTTAAGGCTAGCAGGACGGCCTTCCAAACTGTCGCATTTTCTCTTTCCACCTGTCCGTTCCCCCGGGGGTTGTAACTGGTGGTCCTGCTTGTGGCAATACCCCTAGTTAGCAGGTACTGACGGAGTTCGTCGCTCATAAACGATGAGCCCCGGTCGCTATGGATATAGCTGGGGAAGCCGAACAGGGTGAAGAGGTTGTTCAGACATTTAATGACCGTGGCACTGGTCATGTCCGGGCAGGGGAAGGCGAACGGGAAACGGGAGTACTCATCAATAATATTGAGGAAGTACACATTGCGGTCGGAGGAGGGGAGAGGCCCTTTAAAATCAACGCTCAGGCGCTCGAAGGGGCGAGTGGCTTTTATCAGGTGGGCCCTGTCTGGTCTATAAAAGTGTGGTTTGCACTCAGCGCAGACTTGGCAGTTCCTGGTCATGGTCCTGACCTCCTCAATAGAGTAAGGCAGGTTGCGGGCCTTGATGAGGTGGAAGAACCTGGTGACCCCCGGGTGGCAGAGGTCATTGTGGAGGACCCGTAGTCTATCGATCTGCGCGCTGGCGCAGGTGCCACGCGATAGCGCATCCGGGGGTTCATTTAGCTTCCCGGGCCGGTACAAGATCTCGTAGTTGTAGGTGGAAAGTTCGATTCTCCACCTCAAGATCTTGTCATTTTTGATTTTGCCCCTCTGCTTGTTGTTAAACATAAAAGCAACTGAACGCTGGTCAGTGAGCAGGGTAAATCGTTTTCCGGCCAGGTAGTGCCTCCAATGACGCACAGCCTCCACAATCGCCTGGGCCTCCTTCTCAACAGCGGAGTGTCTGGTCTCCGGGCCTTGGAGGGTTCGTGAAAAGAAGGCCACGGGTCTCCCCGCCTGATTGAGGGTAGCGGCCAGGGCAAAGTCGGACGCGTCGCTTTCCACCTGGAAGGGGATGGATTCGTCCACTGCGTGCATGGTGGCTTTGGCAATGTCCTCCTTGATACGGTGGAAGGCTAAGCGGGCCTCTGCCGTCAAGGGAAAAGAGGTGGACTTGATCAGCGGACGGGCCTTGTCCGCATAGTAGGGGACCCACTGGGCGTAATAGGAGAAAAACCCTAGGCACCTCTTCAGGGCCTTGAGGCAGTGGGGCAGTGGAAGTTCCATAAGGGGACTCATCCGGTCGGGGTCGGGGCCGATGACTCCGTGTTCCACAACACAGCCAAGGATGGCGAGGCGGTTTGTGCGGAATATGCACTTCTCCTTGTTATATGTCAGGTTTAGGAGTTGGGCGGTGCGGAGGAATTTTTCGAGGTTTGCGTCATGGTCCTGCAAGTCACGGCCGCAGATGGTCACATTGTCCAGATATGGGAAAGTGGCCTGCAACGCATTTTGATCTACCATCCGGTCCATCTCCCTTTGGAAGATGGAGACCCCGTTGGTGACGCCAAAGGGAACCCTAAGGAAGTGATAGAGGCGGCCGTTTGCCTCAAAGGCAGTGTACTGGCGGTCCTCAGGGCGGATGGGGAGCTGGTGGTACGCTGATTTCAGGTCAATGGTCGAGAAGACGCGGTACTGCGCGATCTGGTTGACCATATCAGCTATACGGGGGAGTGGGTAGGCGTCCAGCAGGGTGTAGCGATTTATTGTCTGGCTGTAGTCGATGACCAGGCGCTGCTTCTCGCTGGTCTTAACGACCACAACCTGGGCTCGCCAGGGGCTGGTGCTGCCCTCAATAATCCCTTCTTTCAGGAGCCGCTCCACTTCGGTTTTAATGAAAACCCTGTCCCCGGCACTGTATCGCCTGCTCTTTGTGGCGATGGGCTTACAGTCGGGGGTGAGGTTAGCAAACAGTGGTGGGGGGGTGACTCTGAGTGTGGAGAGGTTGCACCTGGTGCGCGGCGGGCAATTTGGAAGCTGCTGGCTGCGGACTGTGAGTGGGGGTAGGGGTCCACCGTACGCCATCGTAACACTTTTAAGGTGGCACTGAAAATCTAACCCCAGCAGGACGGCAGCGCAGAGGTCAGGCAGGACCAGAAGTTTAAAATGATCGTACACGGTCCCGTCTACTACGAGTGTCACCACGCAGTAGCCGCCGATGTCCGCCGGCTGGGACTCGGAGGCCATAGAAATCCGCTGTTGCGCAGGCAGGACTGGGAGAGAGCAACGCCGCACCGTGTCGGGGTGGATGAAGCTCTCCGTGCTCCCAGAGTCAAAAAGGCAGATTGTATCGTGACCATTTACCTTAATGTCCATTGTGGAACTGGCCAGTTGGTGCGGTCTCGCTTGGTCCAGTGTAACGGATGCCAGCGTAGGGGTCGGTGTGTCGCTGCGGGTATCAGATGAGGCGGTGTCGGGGGCCTGCTGCGTCCCGGCTGTCGTCCAAGATGGCGGCGTCCATGATCCCCATGTGGCTGGAGGCGTCCAAAATGGCTGCTGTACCGGTGATTCGCACACGGCCGGGGAGGTCCAAAATGGCGGCCCGCATGGCCCACACGCGGCGCTGCTGGGGTTCGGGGTGGCTTTGGCCCTGCAGACGCTAGCGTAGTGTCCCTTCTTCCCGCAGCCCGAGCAGATCGCGTTTTTCGCCGGGCAGCGCGCTCTGGGGTGTTTTGCCTGGCCACAGAAGTAGCATTTCTGGCCTTGGGGCACTGCTGTCTGGCCTTGGGACACTGCTGCGGTAGTTGGGCCGTTGTTGGGGTGTGGCTGGGGTGGCACGGCGCTATGAGGCGGTCCTACCGTGTCCCAGGCTGTCATTCCCCGCGGCGTCCACGGTGCAGAGGAGTAGGCATCCATGCCCTGGTAGGCTGCATCCAACGATAGTGCGAGTTCAGAGGCCTTGTTGAGGTCGAGGTTACTCTGCTCCAACAGTCGCTGTCGTGTGTAATTGGATCTGTGGCCCGCTACAAAAGCGTCCCGGATAAGTTCCTCTGTGTACACGGCGGCTTTACATCCTTACAACCACAGGCCCGGCCAAGCACAGACAGTGCCTGAAGGTATTCCACGGTCGATTCCCCAGGTTGTTGTTTACGACTCCCCAGGAGGTGCCTGGCGTACACTTCGTTCACTGGGCGCGTGTACTGGTCCTTGAGGAGCTTGATAGCATCCGCGTACGAGGTCGCGTCTTGGATGACCGAGTACACTCGGTGGTTCACTTTGGAGGTCAGGACATCCAGTTTGTCCTCGTCCGATTTGATTGCTTCGGAGGCGGTCAGGAATTTTTCGAAACACTTAAGCCAGTGAGTAAACTTGGTGGATGAGTCCGCCTCCCGATGATCTAAGTCCAGGCATGCTGGTGTGAGGATCTTCTCCATTATAAAAATGTTGTTAATAAAATTGATGCGCTATCAATTACTCATAAAAGACTGAGAGTTAGAAGAGTAACTAAAGGCTTTTATTAACAACAGAATGGAGGTCTGCCTCGAGTGGTCGACCGGTCCAGGATACCAAGGGCTGGGGAGCAGTCACCTTTATACTAGGACCTGTGGGAGGAGTCAGCCGAGGCATGTCCAGGCATGTACACAGTGGAATACAAACAGGACAAACAGGAATACAAACAGTGGTTTACCACAGACATTGGCCTAGAAATTCAGTGGGCTACGCCACCCGTTAGCGCCCAAAGAGGGCACTTAGTGGGTTTTGCGCCACTGGGCACGCCTCCCGCTAAATTTAGCGGGGCGCTAATGGCGGCACTAGCCGTTAGCGCTGCGCCGCCACCGATGATGTCATCGGTGTGCGCAGTGCCCCGCTACCGCCCCGATCTCCAAATTTGGTAGCGCCCCCTGCTTTAACGCCGGTCGCAATTTGCGACCGGTTCAGGGGGGCCTACCTGCAGCGGTAGAGGCGCTGAGGTGTGGGGCGGCCATTTCTTTTGCTGGCCGCCTGCCAGCACCTCTTCGCGCTGCCGTCCCCGGCTTCCTGAGGACCCCCAGCATTGTGCCGGCTGTGTCCCAAGAGCCCGGCACTTCTCCTCGGTGCCGGGCGCTTTTGCCGGCACTCGCGATTGCTGATCGCGCTGCAGCAGGCCCCTCCCCTTTAAGAAGGGGAGGAAGGCCTGCAGTACTGCAGCGCGCTGTGCCGCAGCATGTGGTGCTGCAGCACATTGCGCTGCGATTTTCAGTTGCAGCGCCCCAACAGGGATGCGGGGCACCTCGAGTAGCGCCGCGCTTCCGTTTGGGGCGCGAAAACTGAATTTCCGGTGGGTGGTCGCAACTCCTTCTGGGGCAGTCCTTCCGGTGCCCTGGCGAGACTGGCGCCCCGGCGCCAGTGAATTTCTAGGCCATTCTCTTTCTACCAACCACACCTACCCTACCCTTCCCAGTTCATTCTGAAATTCTTAATCTTCTCCTTCAGTTGAACTTTGCACTCTTGCTCTGCTCCCCATTCAAGCTGGCACTGTTATTTCCCTCCAGCTCCCCTCCCTAGTTCACGTTGGCAGTCTCTTTCCCCCTGCCCTCCCTTGGTGCCTCTGTTGGCTTCCTCTTCCAAAAATGCTTCTCTAGGCCCTCTACGTCTGTTGTTACTGCTGAAAGTGATTAGATAATGCAGGACACTGTAGGCGAGAGTTCTTGATCTAACGGGAACACACACCGACAGTGCTTAGTGGCATTTCAACCCTTGCAACAGCAGCACAGGATATGGAAGTGCGAGAGCAGCACCGAATGGGTTGCATTGATTTTTGTCGACAGGCACATACATGAACAGTACCCCAAAAACGGTGACTATAACAACAAATACGGATAGTTATAGATGCAAAAAGAATCTGTGGCAAATATTTAGCAATACGGTGTTGCTTGTTTTGTGGAAAAATATTAAGTAAGCCCATTGTACAGTGTGTGTATGGCACAAATCGCCAGGTACTCTGTACTAAAGAGGCCATTCGGGCCATTGTTCCTGTGCTAGTTTTTTGAAGGAGCTATCCAATTAGTCCCACTCCCCTGCTCTTTTTCCATAGCCCTATAAATGTTTGCACTTCAAGTATTTATCCAATTCCCTTTTGAAAGTTATTGAATCTGCTTCGACCACCCTTTCAGGCAGTGCATTCCATATCACTTACTGCATAATTCTTTTTCCCTCATGTGGCCTCTGGTTCTTTTGCCAATTATCTTAAATCTGTAGGAGTAGGTACGCTCTTGATATTGATAAAAGGCCTGGGTAAGATGAACGCTGTCAAGTTACTGTGAGGAACTGGAAGGGGGGGTACACACAACAATGACAATAATTTGCATTTCTATAGCACAATAATGTAGAAAATGTCCTAAGCTGCTTCACAGAGGTGTGAAGAAACAAACCAGGAGAGATGACCAAAAGGGTGGCCAGATGTGGCTTTAAGGTGGGGGTCTTAAAGGAGGTGGAGGGGTTTATGGAGGGAAATCGAGCCAGTGTCCGCGGAGCGGACAGTTCTGGGGTGGATGATGTAGTTCCAGAGGAGGTTTCAGAGATGTGGAGAAGTGAGGCCATGGAGGGATTTGAACATCATGATGAGAATTTAAAATTTGGCATGCTGGGGGATTTGGGAGCCAATGTAGATCAGCGCGGTCAAGGGTGATGGGTGAGTGGTACTTGGTGCGGCATAGATTATGAGCAGCTGGGGTTTTGACAAGTTGGAGTTTATAGAGGATGGGAGAGCAGCCAAGAGAGCATTGGTGTACTCGTGTCTGGAGGTGACAAAGGCATGGATGATGATTCCAGTGGTAATGGACTGAGGTAGGGGCAGGAGTGGGCCAGTTACGGGGGTGAAAGTCGGTGGTCTTTGTGATGATGGGGATACAGGGTTGGTCTTGTTCCGATGAGACAGTGGCCAGGGAGGGGGATGGAGTTGACGACAAGGGTACGGAGTTTGTGATGGGAGCTGAAGACGATGGCTTTGGTCTTCAGTGTTTAGCTGGAGGAAGTTATGATTTAACCAAGACTCACTGTCAGACGAGCAGTCTTGCAATACAGTGGCAGTGGAGATGTCAAGAGATGGGGTGTTGAGATAGAGTTGGTTGTCATTGACTCACATGAGAAAACTGTCCCCATGTCTGTGGATGATAACGGCAAGGAGCAGCAATTAGATGAGGAAGAGGAGGGGGTAAGGATGGATTTTTGGGTGACTCTAGAGGTTACAGTGCAGGGATGGAAAGAGAAGCCATTGCTAGAGATGCTCTGGCTAGGATCAGTTAGGTAAGATTGGAACCAAGTGAGGGGAGTCACACTGAGCTTCACAATGGAGGAGATGTATTGGAGGAGGATGGTGTGATCGACCGTGTTGAAAGCTGCTGGAAGGACGATGCAACTTTGGTCAGAGCTGCTTCAGTGCTGTGGAAGGGGCAGAAACCTGATTGATGGGATTCAATCGGGTGTCGGGGACGTGGCACAGGGCTGGAAGGCAACAACATGCTCAAGGGCAGATTTTGTTTTTATTCTTTAGCACAGAATCCTATGACTAACAATGAAGTTACTAATTATAGCATCACTCTCATGTCCTGATGGTCAGATTTTTCAGTCATGAGGAAATACTGAAGGATTGACTATTTTTCCAGAGGTTTGGGACATAGGGTGACTGACACTCCTGCATCCATCATCCCCTCAGCCTCTGTGTCCCGATGTGAAAAACCTATTGTAATATTCCAACTTGCCCACTTACAACATTAACATCAGGCGACACTGGTTCTATGCCTCCAGTACTAGATATTTCACTATATAGTCTTGCATGCCCTTCCAATGTAGCTGATCTATTGTCTTTCCATCATTTGATAAGACCTTTGTACAATATTCTACAAATTTTTTGGAAGTTTTGTTATTAATATGTGGAAATCTACCTATTCTATTTTCACTTCTAATGGAAGAACATGAGAAACTTAGGAAAATTGAATTGCTCATAACAAATTGTACCAAAAATTAATGTAAGTTTAATTGAATTAGGCTATTACATATTTTTGTATATCAAAATTACATAAACTGCCATCTAGGCTGCAATTTTCTCCTCCTGCTCTTGTTAAATTGAATAATCAATTACTCTTGGTTGATGCTTGCTACAAGGTGGCAAATGGCTCTGTGAACGGATTTGAAATGGATGCTTCCTGTTTGTCTCAGTGATTTAAGTTAACCACCAGGTGTGGAGAACTGAGCCGTGCAGGTCCACAGGTCTCAGGTTTGATTCCTGGTCTCCGCTGAATTAGCCAGTCTGAATTGGGCAGCAGCAGGTGAACCCAGTGGCCTTTGAGGAAGGAAAGAAAAAAGCTGCCCAGGATTCCCACTTCCTGGACGCGATCCAGTAGTCCCTTTTTGCAACATCTGTGTGAATGTCGGAGAGGACTGGATGAGGCTTGGCCACAGCTGAGTAGCCTGCCCACACTCAGTATCTAGGCTCACACACACACAATGGCCAGTTGGGGGAGGTACCGGAGGGCTGACGGTGCCTGTGCAACCGTATCTAGCAGGAGGCACCGCTTTCAGGTGATAAGAGAGAGAACTGGGAAACAAAACAACTGTCAAGAACTACCTGCATGACTGAACTCCTCTGGGACTTCTTGCGATGGATTAAAATCTTATTCCCCCCCTCTGTATTACCATACCTTTATGATAATGAAGTTAAGGTGGCATCATAAATTGTAATGCAGAAACAGTTTTATAACTGTCATTCAAAACCCTTCATTAGATTGCTGCTGTGATCACTCCAGGGTATCCTGTTGTCTTTAATAACACATACTGTACACTTTATGAGGTATTTTTATGCATTTTTTTGTGCTGACACTCGTTCTCAGTGGGGTTCTGTACACAAAAGGTGTAGAAGCTAGTGAATCTGTTGAATAGAATGGTCCTTGTCAGCACTTTGAGTCTGCCCTATCCATTTGCTGACTGGCTTGTCAAATAAAATCATAGAAATCCGATGGTGTCTAATGCCCAGTGGTACTCAGAGTGAAGGATTGATGACAGTGATGTCACCACCACTGCCTTGCTGAAGATTATGACTTGTGTGGCAGATATATGCTGGCGTTTGGTAAACATTCACGGGCACACTCTTGTGCTTCATTTATAGGGAAGGAAAACACAGTTAAAAAAAATATATTCCACTGAGGAAAAAAGGGTGTAAAAGAAAAGATAGCCATCCGTGGCTAAGTAAAGTAATTAAGGATAGTATCCGACTAAAAACAAGGGCATATAAAGTAGCCAAATCTAGTGGGAGGATGGAAGATTGGGAAGTCTTTAAAAGACAGCAAAAAATAACAAAAAGATTGATTAAGAAAGGGAAGATAGATTATGAAAGTAAATTTGCAAAAAATATAAAAACAGACAGTAAAAGTTTCTATAGTTATATAAAAAGAAAAAGGGTGGCTAAAGTAAATGTTGGTCCCTTAGAGGATGAGACCGGGAAATTAATGGTGGGAAACATGGAGATGGCAAAAACACTGAACAATTATTTTGTATCAGTCTTTACAGTAGAGGAGACTAAGAATATCCCAACACTGGACAAACAGGGGGCTCTAGGGGGGGAGGAACTAAATACAATTAAAATCACTAGGGAAGTGGTACTTGGTAAAATAATGGGACTCAAGGCGGATAAATCCCCTGGACCTGATGGCTTGCATCCCAGGGTCTTGAGGGAAGTAGCGGTAGGGATTGTGGATGCATTGGTAATAATTTTCCAAAACTCCCTGGACTCAGCAAAGGTCCCGGCAGATTGGAAAACTGCTAATGTAACACCCTTATTTAAAAAGGGTAGTAGGCAGAAGGCTGGAAACTATAGACCTGTTAGCCTAACATCTGTGGTTGGTAAAATGTTAGAGTCCATTATTAAGGAGACAGTAACGGGACATTTGGATAAACATAATTTAATAGGGCAAACTCAGCATGGTTTCATGAAGGGGAAGTCATGTTTAACAAATTTGCTTGAGTTTTTTGAGGAAGTAACATACAGGGTGGATAAAGGGAAACCAGTGGACGTAGTGTATTTAGACTTCCAAAAGGCATTTGACAAGGTGCCACACAAAAGATTATTGCTCAAGGTAAAAAATCACGGGATTGGGGGTAATATTCTGGCGTGGGTGGAGGATTGGCTCTCTAACAGAAAGCAGAGAGTTGGGATAAATGGTTCATTCTCAGATTGGCAACCAGTAACTAGTGGTGTTCCGCAGGGGTCAGTGCTGGGTCCCCAACTCTTTACAATCTATATTAACGATTTGGAGGAGGGGACCGAGTGTAACATATCAAAGTTTGCAGATGATACAAAGATGGGACGGAAAGTAGTGAGTGAGGAGGACATAAAACACCTGCAAAGGGACATAGACAGGCTAAGTAAGTGGGCAGAGATTTGGCAGATGGAATACAATACTGGAAAGTGTGAGGTTATGCACTTTGGCAGGAAAAATCATAGAGCAAGTTATTATCTTAATGGCAAGAAACTGGAAAGTACTGTAGTACAAAGGGATCTGGGGGTCCTGGTGCACGAAACTCAAAAAGTTAGTATGCAGGTGCAGCAAGTGATTAAGAAGGCCAATGGAATGTTGGCTTTTATTGCTAGGGGGTTGGAATATAAAAACAGGGAGGTATTGCTGCAGTTGTACAAGGTATTGGTGAGGCCGCACCTGGAATACTGCATACAGTTTTGGTGTCCATACTTAAGACATACTTGCTCTCGAGTCAGTACAAAGAAGGTTCACTCGGTTAATCCCGGGGATGAGGGGGTGGTCATATGAGGAGAGGTTGAGTAGATTGGGACTCTACTCATTGGAGTTCAGAAGAATGAGAGGCGATCTTATTGAAACATATAAGATTGTGAAGGGGCTTGATCGGGTGGATGCGGTGAGGATGTTCCCAATGATGGGTGAAACTAGAACTAGGGGGCATAATCTTAAAATAAGGGGCTGCTCATTCAAAACTGAGATGAGGAGAAACTTCTTCACTCAGAGGATGGTAGGTTTGTGGAATTTGCTGCCCCAGAAAGCTGTGGAAGCTACATCATTAAATAAATTTAAAACAGAAATAGATAGTTTCCTAGAAGTAAAGGGAATTAAGGGTTACGGGGAACGGGCAGGAAATTGGACATGAGTCTGGGTTCGGAATGGTCATGGCCCTGTGGGTAGTGGAGCGGGCCCAGGGGCCGTGTAGCCTTGTTCTGCTCCTACTGTGTTCTAATTCTGTTAGATTTCAGGAGATGGTTTTATTCCTGTTCCTGGCTGGGGTGGAGATCGCCTTTACAGAAGGTAAGTACTGTAGAAAATATAGGGACAGAGTGATCTCCTGGAAGAATTTCGATCGCCTAGATGGGTCGGAGAGGAATTTCCCAGATTTTTTTCTCCCAAATTGGCCATTGGGTCTTTATCTGGTTTTTCGCCTCTCCCGGGAGATCACATGGGTTCGGGTGGATGCAGAGTGATAGAAGATTTGAGGTTAGGACCAGATCAGCCATGATCTTATTGAATGGTGGAGCAGGCTCGAGGGGCCGATTGGCCTACTCCTGCTCCTATTTCTTATGTTCTTATGTTCTTATGTTAACAATCCCCACTGCCGTTACAAGCCAAGCATAAGGAATGACAAATGGCATTCTTTTTGGAATGTAGCATTTGTTTTTTTTAGCTGGAAACCAATCTTTATTAATAAAAATAGATTCCATCTGTGCTGGCATATATCAATGTCATGGTTTCCTGGCAGACAAAGCGAGAAGTATTCATTATGTTTTGAGAAAATACATTTTGTGTTTGTCTGGACAAATAGCAGGACCGCTGCCAACAGCTCGTCCTACGTGACAGATGGAGGGGGGGGGAGAGAGGGAGGGAGGGCAGATTACCATACTACTTTCAGTAAGCCAAGCAATTCTTTCATTTCTGTTCATTTCTGCAGCTGCCATTTGCACTTGAATGAAATTGTCAATGTCTTCTCTCCTCCCCCAAATGCAAATCACAACCGTTATTCGAAAGAAAATCATAAAGGAGAAACAACAGCTGTCCCTATGGCATAAATCCTGCATTTGTGCCGGGAGCAAATCTCTCTGCTCTGTTTCCCATATATTTTTTCCCCTTTTATTCTGAGCACTGGCCGTGACACATGCTCAAAATCGCTTCACTGCAAACAGTCCCACTTCAGTGTTTCGCAGAGGAATCAACGAACTGAAACAGCAATAAAAAAGACAAGTCGAACAAACAGGTTATCATCTTCTGATACTTGAGCACGATTGCAGAAAAGACACCAAGATTGTGTGAAGACAACTTTTACCAGGCAAGAGGGGGTGAAAGAGGTCCAACAGACACTAAAACATCACTCTGCAAATGGTAATGCGCCATGACAGATTATTTAATACCTATAATCTTGCCATAGATTTCTATACTCCTCTCCTGTTGTACTTGGTGTGCGACATGATGGAGAGACAAATCTAGAGCGAGGGCATTGATTAATTGGGAAAAAATCTGCTCAAAATTACTTTCTGTGGTGTGGAAATGTGACATAAAAGGAGGTGAAATGAAAATTAGCTGGCAGGAGATTTCTTCAGGAGCGAAAAAAAAAAGCCCAGGTATTATTTCTGTGATTGTTTGGGGTTCATATGAACAAGTTATTGTTAGATCCGTGATTCTGAGAGTATGTTGTTTTTCAATAACCACACGGATGCTGTAACTTAACAATAAACAGGTATTTACCGGAGGAGGGTAGTCTCAAGACTGGGGGTACAGAGGCATGCGCAAGGCTTATATACAGGTGTGGACACTGCCGGTACTACAGTATACAGGAGCTGTAAAAGTAGTTCTGTCTTAAAGGCACATACACTACCTCCCCTTTTAGATTAGTAGTACCCCTAATATTCAAATAACAATTAACACTTTAACATGTACATTAAACAACAATAGTCCATTTATAGATTCAGTCTTTGGGGCGGCTTCCTGACCCTTTCAGGATAGCGCCTTTCCTGAGGTTCTTGTTCTTGGTGCAGAGGCGATTCTGACCCCTTTTCATCAGGTAGTTCATCGGGTTCCACTGCTACTGGTTCTGAGGTAGATGCTACCGGTATGTCGGGTTCATCCCCAGGTACTCGAGACATGGGGTTGACGCGTTCCTGTGACGCTAAGATCTGATCGACGTGGCGTCTCACAATGTTCTCCCCGACATCCACTGTGTACATTAATGGCCCCTGCCTTGTTCATATCGTTCCAGGTTGCCATTTCTCTGTTCGATAGTCACGGGCCAAGACTGGTTGTCCTACATTGAAGCTCCTTGTCGGCTTCTCATTGATGTGCTGGAATGGTTTGTCCTCAACATTTCTTCGCACATTTGGTCTGAGCAAGTCCAGACGAGATCTCAACCTTCGGTTAAAGAACATCATGGCCGGGGTCTGGTTGGTAACTGCATGTGTTGCGTTTCGGTAGGCTAATAAGAAATTGTCCATCTTATGCTGTAGTGGAATTTCATCATCGCACATGTCCTTTATCGTCTTCTTAAAGGTTTGTACGAACCTCTCAGCCAATCCATTTGTGGCTGGATGATACGGGGCAGATGTGTAATGCCTTACCCCATTCCTTCTCATAAATTTTTGAAACTCTTCGGACACAAACTGTGGTCCATTATCAGAGCAAATCTGCTCTGGCAAACCGTTTCTGGCAAATATGGTCCATAGGACTGCAATCGTTTTCTCTGTAGTGGTTGAGGACATTTTTATCACCTCAGGCCACTTCGAATCAGCATCCACTGCTATTAAGAACATTGAGTCCATGAATGGACCAGCGAAATCAATATGCACCCGTTGCCATGGAGAGGAGGGCCACTCCCATGGGTGTAGAGGGGCTTGTGGTGGTGCATTTTGGACCTTCTGGCATCCTAAGCAGCTCTTAGTTAGGTCTTCGATTTGTTGATCGATTCCCGGCCACCACACATAAGCCCTAGCAAGGCTTTTCATTTTCACTCCCCCTAGATGACCTTCATGTAGCTCATTTAGCAATCTCTCCCTTAACTTGGGTGGAATCACCACTCTGGATCCACACAGCACTGTCCCCTGGCATACGGACAGCTGTTCTCTTCTGGATGAGAATGCTAGCAACAGTGAGTCGCCATGTGTTGGCCATCCCCTCACTGCCAAATCATATACCCGAGACAGCGTCGGATCATTGCGGGTCTCCTTCTCTATATCCGCGTTCGTTACTGGCAATCGTTCAATTATTGATGAATAAAATATCTCGATAGGGTCCACTGCTCCTCCACAGTAGGCAGTGGCAGGCGCGATAGCCCATCAGCGTTCCCATGCTGTTTCGTGCCTGTATATTCTATTTCATATTGATTCACCCCTAGAAACAGGGACCATCTTTGTAACCGTTGTGCCATCATCACTGGAATGCCCTTCTTAGGATTAAAGATGGAGACAAGTGATTGGTGGTCAGTCAGCAAGGTGAACTTCTGCCCATGCAGATAGTGGTTGAATTTTTTTACTCCCCATACTAGGCTGAGGACCTCCCTGTCAATCTGGGTGTAGTTGCGCTCGGCTGAGGTTAGTGACCGAGACGCAAATGCCACTGGCCTCTCCAACCCGTCTGGGAATTTGTGTGATAGCACCGCTCCAATACCATAGGGTGATGCATCACATGCGAAACGAATTGGAAGTGCTGGGTTGAAATGGGCCAACACCTCTTTTGATGTGATCAATTCTTTACACTTCTGGAAAGCTCGTCTACGTTCGTCATTCCACTTCCATGGTACCCCTGTTTGCAGTAGGGTGTTCAGTGGGTGCAATACCGTGGACAAATTTGGTAAGAACTTGTGGTAGTAGTTTACCAGCCCGAGGAACGACCTCAGTTGTGACACATTTTCCGGTGCTGGAGCCTTGACTACTGCCTCAATCTTTTCAGGGGACTTATGTAGCCCCTCTTCATCGATGACGTGGCCACAATACGAGATCTGTTTCTGGAAAAACTCGCACTTGTGGCGATTAGCTCGTAGCCCACACTCCTTTAATCTGGTGAGCACCTTCTCCAAGTTGGCGAGGTGATCACTGTCATTTTCGCCCGTGACCAAAATGCCGTCCAAATAACACTGGGTCCCTGGAATCCCTTGCAGGACTTGATCCATTGCCCTTTGCCAGATAGCCGGAGCCGAGGCTACCCCGAACATCAGCCGGTTGTATTGATAGAGACCTTTATGAGTGTTAATCGTAAGGTATTGTTTCGAAGCTTCTTCTACCTCCATTTGCAAGTACGCCTGGGCTAGATCAATTTTGGTGAAGCGTTTACCTCCAGATAGCGAGGCGAAAATATCCTCAATTCGTGGAAGCGGATATTGTACCGTGTGAAGGACTGGGTTCACTGTCACCTTAAAATCCCCACAAATGCGGACCTTCTTTGGTTCCCCAGGCGTATTACTCAACGACCTCTTCATTACAGGAACGATGGGTGTAGCCCACTCGCTCCAGTCCACTTTGGACAGTACTCCTGAACGTTCCAACCCTTCCAGCTCTGCTTCGACAGCTGGTCTGATCGCATAAGGCACTGGTCTGGCCTTAAGAAACTTTGGGCTTGCATTTTCCTCTATGTTAATCATTGCTGTTATGCCTTTTAGTGTTCCTAGTCCCTCCTGGAACACTTCTTTTGCGTCAGTTAGCATTTTTGACAGTCGTCCAGGTGTGACGTCGTCATCCTTTTTGGCCTCAACCTTCAGTGCCTGTATGGAATGCCAATCTAATTGTATCTTTCGGATCCATTCACATCCTAGCAGTGGTGGTCCTCCATCTGGCAATACATATATATCCATTTTAGGTATTTCCTGGCCTTTATATATCACTTTCACCCTTATTTTTCCTTTGGGGTAGACTTTTTGCCCCGTATACGTCTTCAAGACAATCTCTGTAGCTTTCAAGGGTATATGTGAAAATAGCCGCTTGTAGTCCCTTTGGTTTATGACTGTTAGGGCTGATCCTGTGTCCGATTCCATTTTCACTTGGACTCCATCTATCTTGAGTGTAACCCAGATAGTCTGGTGATCCTCCATTTTGGTTACCTTATGTAGTTTCAGACAACCCAGCTCCTTGCTTCCGGAGTCTGTGTCACTTTTCTGTTCATCTGAACCACTGTCCATCACCTGGTGTACCTTTTTGTACTTCTCCTGTGGAGATTTCTTACTGTTGGTTTTCTTCCCAGACCTGCAGACTCTTGCTATGTGTCCTGCTTTTCCACACTGTCTGCACACTTGGTCCTTGAACCAACAATCCTTCTGGTCATGTGTTGTTCTGCCGCAGCGATAGCACTTCCCTGTTACATAGGACATTTCATTGGTGCCATATTCTTGCGGTCTCCGTTGTAACTCTGCAGCGCCCCTTGCGGCTGCTTCGTGTGATACTGCCATACTGAAAGCCTTGTCCAGCGTAAGATCCTTTTCTGATAGAAGCCGTTTCTGGGTTCCTTCATTTTGTAGCCCACACACAAACTTGTCCCTTAACGGGCTTGCAGCGCGTGCAAGCCCCGTATTTGCACTTACCGCACGCTCCTGCCGATCAGCTTCTGGGACGCCTGAACTTGGAGAAATAGAAAGCACATTCCCGGGCAGCGTATGACGTCACGCCGCCCAGGAGTGCAGCCAGCGCGGACCCAGGAGCGTGCAGTGTAAGTGAGACACGCCCCTTGAGGTCTCAGTTTCACTGGACACGCCCCCAATGTTTCTGTCAAGCTGCTTTGCTTTTTTACATGCAAAGCAGCAGTTTAAATAGGTTTTTGGAAGTTTTTTGAAGATTTTGGTAACTTTTATAAACTTTTTAAAATGTTTACATTATTTTGAGTAATCTGAAGTAGTTTTAAAGAGATTTAAAGCAATTTAAAGACTTTTAAAAGCCCTAAAAGAATTTTTTTAATTCCATTTATTTATTTAGCAATGTCGTCGTCATACGTGTCTTCACACTGTTCCCTTTGGGGAACTGTATGAAGTGGTGGAAGGATTTATGGCCGTGATTAACGCTCATTCCGTGACCGTAACCATCTTTGAACCAGCCATTAGGGCGGTTAGTCCTATGGCGGGAGGGTTTTACGGGCTCCCACAAGCTATACAAGGAGGGGGGGGCCACCCACACCCACGGACGCAAATATCCCACTGGATGTCAACCCAGAATTTAGAGCCGGAGCTCCGACTCCACTTGCCGGGACTGTCTGGAGTGGGGTTCGAAACCCTACCCTGATCTGGCCCAGCGGCGGGGATCCTACCGCTATGACAAACGCCCAATCCGATTAGCAATGTGAAATGGCAGCATAGGGCTCCAGTCACGGGGAGGGAAAAGGCGCAGGAAACGTATGGGTGTCACCTTTTGTGCGGAGTGGGCCTTTTGCGTAGCAGTAAGCATCCCCGCCACTGGGCCAGAAGGAGTAGGGTTTTTAACCCCACTCCAGACAGTCCCGGCAAGTGGAGTCGGAGCTCCAACTTTAAATTCTGGGTGGACATCCAGCGGGATACTTGCGTCCGTGGATGTTGGTGGCCCCCCCCCCCCTCAGATGGGTTGTGGGAGCCCGTAAAACCCTCCCGCCATAGGACTAACCACCCTAA
The DNA here is from genome assembly GCF_052327205.1 of Somniosus microcephalus. Lineage (NCBI taxonomy): Eukaryota > Metazoa > Chordata > Chondrichthyes > Squaliformes > Somniosidae > Somniosus > Somniosus microcephalus. The sequence continues at coordinate 114,827,470 of NC_140999.1, forward strand.
TGGCTGGTTCAAAGATGGTTACGGTCACGGAATGAGCGTTAATCACGGCCATAAATCCTTCCACCACTTCATACAGTTCCCCAAAGGGAACAGTGTGAGGATACGTCCGATGATGACCTCTTGCGCAATGCACCTCCTTGGACCCTCAGTCGCAGATGCGAGGGGGCAAGTCGTGCAAGTGTTAAATTTTTTATTTTATTGCCATGTAAAATGTTGGCCCAATAATTCCCTTCCAAATGCGCGAGTACGGTTGGGGTACTTACGCATCTGGCCGGATGAAAAGCCGGTTTTCAGCATGCACAGTGCATGTGGGGAAAACCGGCATTTCCTGTCCTCTGAACGAAGGGGTTCAGAGGCAGAACGCGTGCGACTGCACATGCAGCGCGTGCGCAGTATAATTCGCCGCTTTCATTAATGCTTTCAGTGAGGTCCAGTCATTACAACTTACACATGAAAAAAGCATGGGTACAGTTGCTACAGAGGCTGCGGAGGAAGATATTTCTTATCGTGGAGCTTCTGAAAGTATGTATGTCTGTATATATTCCTTTGCGTGTTATGTATATATTCCTTTACTTATGTGTATGAATGTATTATTTAATTATGACTTTCAGAGAAAGTAACTTATTGGAAAATCATAATTAAAAACATACATTCATAGTAAAGGACTATAAAACATACATACATATACGTAAAGGAATATATGTGGACATACATACATAACTCATTCTCACATTCCATTCACACAGCCACAATTGCTCCTTCTACCTACCGTTCTGAAAACCCTTTAAAAAAAAAAAAAAATTTTAACTTTAAAACTTACTTAAAATTTCTTAAAATAACTTCCCTCCCTTTCCCTAACAAAAATATTGCATTTCAAAAGCTCCACGATAAAATATATCTTCCTCCGCAGCCAATGAACCACTTTACACTTGCTTTTTTTCAGTGTAACTTCTAAGGACTTAACCTCACGGATTTCATGAATGAAATCCACGAAGTTCACTGCGCAAGCGCTGCCTGTGCAGTCGCACGCGCTCGAGGTCTGGAAATGCCGGCGTTCCCCGCATGCGCTGTTCATGCTGAACGCCGGCATTTCCAACGGCCAGAAGCGTGAGTAAGCCAACCGTACTCACGCTTCTGGCCTGGAATTTCTGGCCCAACGTATCTGCTAGTCCCGCTCCAAACTGGCAGTGTTTCGATAGCTTGCGCAGTTCCGTTAGGTACTCAGCATTGCTTTCGTCTTTGTGTTGGTTCCTTTTATGGAACTTAAATCGTTCTGCTATCAGCAGCGGTGTGGGGTTTAAGTGGTCCTGTAGGATTTCTACTATGCTTTCGAAATTCTTGTTCACCGGCTTCTCTGAGGTTATTAGATTTCGCAGTAACCCATAAGTTTTTGCACCCATGGAATTTAACAAAACCAGTGCTTTACTAGCATCTGGCACTTCATTCGCCCTGCAGTACACCTCAATACGTTCCACATATGTCGCCCAATCTTCGACTTCATTGTCGAACGTAGAGATACTGCCACTCTTCGGCATCCCTGGGTGTGATTTAACTGTCAAAAATGGCGTTTCCCGCGCTTCCCCTTCTTCTCCGCTGGCACAAAATGGTGTCTCCCGTGCTTTCCTTCCTTCCCGCGCTCGCCCTTCTACTCCGCTGCGGCTTCTAAAAATGGCGTCTCCCGCGCTCTTCCTTCTTCTCCGCGGCTCAATGGCGTCTCCCGCGCTCTCCCTTCTTCTCCCCGCGGACACTGTTCAGCCCTTGAGTCCTGGCTGTGCTCTGCGCGTTCTTTTTTTTTCTCTCGACGCCGCTCGGTCCTGAACCCGGCTGTTGCTTTACCCTCTCTCTCTCCGGTTTGTTTTTCTTTTTTTTTTTCGACGCCGCTCGGTTTTCAACCCCCGGCTGCGCCCTGTGCGCTTCACCCTCTGTCTTACCCCGTCGACGCTGCTCGGCTTTCTCTCCGCCGTCGGTCGGCTCCAGCCGCCGCTGTCCGGGAAGGGTCTGCGCTGGACCTGTCGTCAGTCTCTTGCTGATCGTCGTGGCTGGGGAACCAAGCCCGGCTCTCCACAGCCTCCCCTGCAATGTTCACTCTCTGCCGGATGACTGGGCGGTTGCTCATGGTCGACGCCCGTGTTCCTGTCCTCGACTTTTTTTTTTACACCGCCCTCCCGGAGCGAATCCTCGAAGGGAAATGCAGAGTTGCAGGTAGATTCGAATCGACACTCGTCGCCACTGTTAGATCCGTGATTCTGAGAGTATGTTGTTTTTCAATAACCACATGGATGCTGTAACTAAACAATAAACAGGTATTTACTGGAGGAGGGTAGTCTCAAGACTGGGGGTACAGAGGCATGCACAAGGCTTATATACAGGTGTGGTCACTGCCGGTACTACAGTATACAGGAGCTGTAAAAGTAGTTCTGTCTTAAAGGCACATACACTACAGTTATTACCTAAAAAAACGCCATTCAGCCCATCAAGCTGGTCCTTCTAGTATTTAAACTCATTCAGCTTTGCTGTTCAACTATATTCTGAACTCTCCTAGTATCTTTAACTCCACCGCCTTATTGGTAGGTTATTCCAAACCGTTATCAATCTTTGAGGAATAATATATTGTGGGAGACTACAGTCTCCCGCGTAAAGAAATAGGCAACACAGCGAGCTACAAGAAATAGGTCTTTTCTCCAACTCTCACAATACAGTGCTGAATTCGTAAAGCCCGCGAACCTGTGATGACTCACGGATTGGTCACCTGCTGGAACCTGATTGGTTTTCCTTCTCTCAGCAGCAGGCGAGTCTGAACATGCCTTATTCCTCTCAGCTTGCAACTGTCTTGCGGGGGGAGGGGAATACAGCAGTTAAAAGGGGATTATACAGGTTTACCTACATACACACAGTGTTTCCCCAATGTGGTAACGCCCCCCCAGAATCCTCGTTAACTGTAAAAGTCAGTCTCTGCGGAGGTTTGACCAAACGGCCGTCGCGGCTGCAGTAGCCATCTGGCGTGTGAGGAGGGTTGTCTGGGAGGTCGGCCGGTTGGTTCGTCGGCTGGTCTGGCGGCTGGTCTGCCGGTGGGCTGGCTGGACGGGCTGCCGGCGAAGGTGGGGCGGCAGCTGGGAAGTAAGGTTCTGGCATGTCTTGGTCCTCTTGTGGGGCCGCCGCCAACGCGGGAGGTCTGCCCCGCTGTGGGGGAAGAGCCGGACGAAACGGGAAGCTGAGGTCCAGGTGCGCCGGTTTGAGGCGGTCTACTGAAATAAGGTCCGGCTTCCCGCCGACGTCGATAAGAAAAGCTTTGTTCCCCGTCTCCAATACTGAGAAGGGGCCGGTGTATGGTGCCTGCAGCGGGCCTCTGTGCGCGTCCCGGTGCACGAAGACAAACTCCGCATGTCGTAAGTCCCGAGGCACGTAGGACGGCTGCGGGCCGTGTTGCGAAGTGGGCACTGGACGGAATTGTTGGGCCGCGTCTTGGTGCAGGGAAAGCTGTCTGGCGGCCGACCACGGCTCCGTTGTCAGGGGGAGGAAGTCGCCTCGTACTCTGAGCGGTTGGCCATAGACCATCTCGGCCGCGGAGGCGCGGAGGTCCTCTTTGGGCGTGGTGCGCAATCCCAGGAGGACCCAGGGTAGTTTGTCGATCCAGCTGGTGTCGGCCAGGCTGGCGCGGAGGGAGGCTTTCAAGGAACGATGAAAGTGCTCGCAGAGCCCGTTGGCCTGCGGGCGGTAGGCTGTTGTCCTGTGCAACTTGGTGCCGAGGCCGGCGGTGATGGCATTCCACAAGTGGGAGGTGAACTGGGGGCCTCTGTCCGAGGATATGTCGGTCGGCACGCCGAACCGGGCCACCCATGTCGAGACGAATGCTCGCGCGATGTCGGTCGTGGTGGTGGAGGCGAGGGGAACCGCATCGGGCCATCTGGTGGTGCGGTCGATGATCGTGAGCAGGCGTGTGAAACCGTGCGACGGCGGCAAGGGGCCTACCAGATCAACGTGGACGTGGTCGAAATGCCTCTCGGGCACCGGGAAACACTCCAATGGCGCCTTGGTTTGCTGCTGGACCTTAGCGCGCTGACACGCCACGCATGTGTTGGTCCAGTCTCTCACATCCTTGTGGAGTCCAGGCCAGACGAACTTGGCAGACATGAGTTTCTGAGACGCACGCATCCCTGGATGTGAGAGGCCGTGGATGATGTCGAAAACTCGCTTGCGCCAGGCGGATGGGACGACCGGTCTAGGCGAGGGGACTGAGACGTCGCACAGGAGGGTTGTGTCCGCTGCGTGGAAGTGGATGTCGGCCAGAGTGAGGCTGGTGGTTGACGTCCTGAGGGCCTGGATCTCCGAGTCGGCGGCCTGGTCTCTCACCATGCTGGCGTAGTCGACGCCCAGGTGCACTGCATGGAGCGAGGGTCTTGAGAGGCAGTCAGCCACCAAATTGTCCTTGCCGGCGACGTGGCGGATGTCCGTGGTGAACTACGAGATGAAGTTGAGTTGGCGCTGTTGGCGCACGGACCAGGGTTCGGTTACTTTGGCCATGGCGAAAGTGAGCGGCTTGTGGTCCAAGAATGCGGTGAACGGCCGGCCTTCCAGGAGGAAATGGAAGTGCCGGATTGCCAGGAACAGGGCCAGGAGCTCTCTGTCGAACGTGCTGTAGGCCTGCTCGTTCTTGCGCAGCTGTCGGCTGAAAAATGCCAGTGGCTGCCACGTGCCTTCGACCCACTGTTGCTGGACAGCGCCGACGGCGTAATCCGAGGCGTCCGTGGTGAGGGCAGTCTTGGCGCCCGGGATGGGGTGGGCCAGTAGTGTGGCATTGGCCAAGGCGCTTTTGGTCTGGTGGAAGGCTGTCGCCATCTCGCTGGACCAGGTGAGTTGCTCTTTGCCCGTTTTGCCCCTGGTGGCTTCGTAGAGGGGGCGCATGAGTGAGGCGGCCTTGGGCACGAAACGGTGATAGAAATTGACCATCCCCAAAAATTCCTGCAGCGCCTTGACCGAGGTGGGCTGGGGAAAGTCCGCCACCGCCTGCACCTTGGAAGGTAGGGGAATGGCTCCCCTTGGCGAGATTCTGTGGCCGAGAAAGTCAATTTGGGCTGCTCCGAACTGGCATTTGGCCGGGTTGACTATTAGCCTGTGTTGGCTGAGGCGCTGGAAAAGAGAGCGCAAATGCGCGATGTGCTCGGCCTTGGTGCTGGCCACGAGGATATCGTCCAGATAGACGAACAGGAAGCTCAGGTCCCGTAGGACGGAATCCATGAGCCGTTGGAAAGCCTGTGCGGCGTTCTTGAGCCCGAAGGGCATGCGCAGGAACTCGAACAGTCCGAAGGGGGTGATGACCGCCGTCTTCTGGACGTCTGCGTGGTGGACGGGGACCTGATGGTAGCCGCGAATCAGGTCGACCTTGGAAAAGACAGACTTTCCTGCTAGGTGTGCCGAGATATCTTGGATATGCGGAATGGGGTATCTATCGGGCGTGGTGGCGTCGTTGAGCCGTCTGTAGTCGCCGCAGGGGCGCCAGCCACCGCCCGGCTTGGGCACAATGTGGAGGGGGGACGACCAGGGGCTGTTCGAGCGGCGGATGATGCCCAGTTTCTCCATCATGGCGAATTCTTCCTTGGCCACCGCCATCTTAGCTGGGTCCAGGCGTCTGGCTCGGGCGAAGACTGGTGGTCCCGTAGTGGCGATGTGGTGCTCGACACGATGCTTGGCTGCCGCGGCTGAGAAGGTCGGTTGTGTGATCCTCGGGAAATCTGCGAGTAGGCGGGCGTAGTCGTCATCCGCCGAGGCAGAGCAGGACCCGACGAGGGCCGGGCTGTTGCTCTGCTGGCAGGCCAGTGAAGCGAAAGTTGCTGCGTCGATCAGGCACCTGTCGCGGACGTCGACCAGGAGTCCGTGGGCGCAAAGAAAATCGGCGCCCAGCAAGGGATGTGCCACCGAGGCCGTCACGAAATCCCATGTAAATCACTGGCCGTTGAAACAAACCTCGGCCCGTCGCTTTCCAAAAGTAGCGATGGCTGCGCCATTTGCCGCCACGAGGGGTGGGTCGCTGCAGCCTGCCTGGATGTCGAGCTGGGAGGCAGGAATTATGCTGCATTGGGCTCCGGTGTCGCAAAGGAATCTGCGCCCTGAAAGGGATTCGGTTATGTACAGCAGTTTACCTGCGGTGCCGATGGCCATCGTGGTGGCGGGGGTGCGGTCGAGCGGGCCTAGACGGCGGCGCGGGGCTGGCGCGCTGGGCCGGGCGGCCATCTTGGTTTGATCAAAAGAGCAGGGTGCTCTGCAGCGTTGGGCCTTGTGGCCGAAACGCGCGTGGTAGTAGCATAGTTCTGCGGCCTGGCGTGGCGGCGCGCGCTCGGTGGTGTCGGGGAGCCTCGCGGCTGCACAGCCGAGTTGGGCGACAGCGAAGACTTTATCCGCGGCGGCTGCCAGTTGTACGCAGTCCGTAATCGGGGACCCCGCGCGGGCAGTCTGTACCTGCTGCGGAAGCAGGCTGAGGAAAAGGGCCCGAAACAAGAAGCACTGCGGTTCAGAGCCCAGGAGCGCAAGCATCCGGCTCATCAACTGGGTCGGGGTAGAGTCGCCGAGGCCTGGTAGTGAAAGAAGCCTACGGGCCCTCTCCTCCCCGGACAGGCCGTAAGCCTGCAGCAAGCGGCCCTTAATGGTTGAGTACTTGTGGGTCTGTGGTGGGTTCCCCAGCAGGTCAAGAACTTCGGTGGCGGTGGAGCTTGCTAGTGCTGAGACTACGTGGAGGTACCTTTCTTCATCGTCTTGAACCCTGCGAAGGGTGAATTGGGCCTCCGTGTGCGCGAGCCAAGCTGGTGCTTGGTGTTCCCAGAAGGTGGGGAGCTTCAAGGACGCGGCGCCGGCCGACATCGGGCTGCTGCTGGTTGCCGTCGGGTCGTTGCTGGCCTCTGTAGGGCTATGTGAGTCGGGGGCTTCGGCCGCCGACATTCGGGGTCACCAATGTGGGAGACTACAGTCTCCCGCGTAAAGAAATAGGCAACACAGCGAGCTACAAGAAATAGGTCTTTACTCCAACTCTCACAATACAGTACTGAATTCGTAAAGTCCGCGAACCTGTGATGACTCACGGATTGGTCACCTGCTGGAACCTGATTGGTTTTCCTTCTCTCAGCAGCAGGCGAGTCTGAACATGCCTTATTCCTCTCAGCTTGCAACTGTCTTGCGGGGGGAGGGGAATACAGCAGTTAAAAGGGGATTATACAGGTTTATCTACATACACACAGTGTTTCCCCAATGTGGTAATGCCACAATATATCTAAATTTACTTTTCACTAATTGAAGCCAATCACTTCTTGTCCTACTAGCCAAATGTACCTTAAAGTCATATTTTTGGCCAGTCCCACTTAATATTTTAAATACATCAATGAAGTCCCACCCTTTTGTCCAGATTGTAGAGCCTTTGGTCATGATTTTGCTGGCGCTCAGAGTGCGGGTTCGGAGGCAGGTACGCTGTCGAATTTGAAGTGATTGACAGCGGGTTGGAAACCACCTCCAAACCCGCCTCCATGTAAGTTTCCAAAGTGTCGGGTCTGCGATTTCAGAACAGACTCAACACCAAGTGGCGGGGGAGGCATTTAAGATAGTTAAATACTTGTTAAATGCTTGATAACTACTATTTTGCCAGCCTATTTCTATGTTACCGCTTTTTTAATGGGGTTCACATCGTTCAGAGATCACGTCAAGTAAGTAGGTCGGGTTCTCTATGTCTCCCTTGCTGTGAATAGGTGACAGCTGCAAACGTGGTATGAAATCTACCATTTCACAGCTGGTTGCTTTCCAATGTCAGAAGCTTGAGCCTTCAGGAGTTGGAAGACACTTTTGAGCTTTATGCAGTGTTTGGAGTAAACTTTCTATCCACTGTCACCTGCTTGGAGAAAGCTCTCTCATCATTGACAGATCCCTTCTGTCATCTCAACTTCAGCTGCCATCTATTCCAGCAACATCAGTTCCCTTGAAAAAATCTCACCATGGTCCTCGGAATCCCTCCGCGATCAGCCCCAACACCAACATCACCAGGCACACCAACATCACCAACAACAATACCAACCTTCTCCACAATCACCTGATACTGCAGAGGACACAGGGCATCAGCACCCGACAACATTGCTGCCCACGAGGCCAGCGATGGCATCACTATGGCCAGATTTACTTCACTTGACACTGTACACCCTGGCTGCCACATGATGTGCCAGGTTGACACCCCCCCCCCCCCAACACCAGCACCATAAAGTATCCCTACAATGTCCAAGCCATTTCTTTCACACTCATCACAATTGGTGGGGGAGAAGTTATGTCTCAACATTCACTGCAACTCACTAAGACACTTCCAAAAGTGAGCACAGATCTGTCCAATAAGGTAAAGTCGTGAAAATATAGATTTCAATGTTTGACAACGCATTAACAGAAACTTCACATGAACATTGGCTAAACCACCCTGGTACCTACCCTTGTGTGTTGTTAGTTCGTATGCTTGCTGTAGGTTGAGGGTGAATGTAAGGGGTGGCTAGTGAGATGGGGAAGTGATAATGTAGATAGAGAAGGCTGGGTGGAGGTGCAAGGTAAGTTGGTGTGAGTAAAGATGTGTAGGAGTAGGGTAGGGAAGACAGAGTAATATGGATGTGGTGAGTGGCACAGCAGGATGAGATTGAGTGTGGCTTGGCAGTAACATTTCGTGATCTGCTTAGATCATTGAAAGGCTTGCGTCACTGCAGCCTGGTCCTCCTGATGGCAGCGCTGCTTCTGCCCTCCTGTGCAATGTGCAACCAGGCTGCGTTGCTCTCCTGGGGAGGTCTCTTCCACCCATGGGAAGGGAAGACAACCTCCCTGCATGCTGGGACTCCATCCATTAGCATATGGAGGGAGTCATGGGAGAGCCTGGGTGCAGCCGTGCACCTTTGTGCAGTGTTTGTCAGTGTTTGCAGCACCTCAATGCTGTAGAACACAGTTGTGCTGTCAGTCAAGATCAATTTGGACATGGCCCCTTTAAGGAAACCAGCTGATGGTGCATCATCAAATGACATCAGACCCACTTCCTGTTAATTGGTCGGGAACCTCGCAGGGTGGGCTTAACAAGCCCAATCAATGAAAAATTGTTTGGAGGGTGTGGGCTGCGGTAGGCAGTGGGCTGGGACCGCAACACTGACCCCGACCACCCCGGACCCGCCTCGGTTGGCGAAATCGCGGCCCTTGTTTCTCAAATCTTTCCTTGTACTTATTCCCTTTACACTTGGTATTATTCTTGTTGCCCTTTCTGTAACATCTCCAATATATCTATGTTCCTTTTGAAGTGTGGCAACTAAGACGGCAGGTAGTGCTTCAAGTTATTCTGACTATATATAGTAATATTCTATTTTCTTTTTTAATTGCTTCTGCACATTGCCCCAGGAGTGCGAATGAGCAGTCTATTTTATTCCCAGGTTCCTTTCAAAGTCTTGTTGTGCTAACTCTATTCCCTTCATTTTTCTCACTTTGCATTTGTCAGTATTAAATTAAATTTACTGTTTGCATAAGTGATCCAAGTCCTTTTTGTAAAAACAGTTAACTGCTTCCTCCATCTCTACTACACTTCCTGAGTTTGTGTTGTATGCAAAATTAACAAACCCACAATTTCTGTTGTATCCAGGCCCTTTATGTAGATAAGAAATGACGAGTGTACAACCACTAACCCCCGAGATACTCAGTACAGGAAGCTTTCTGGTATCCGGCACGGACGGGACCGACGTGTTGCCGGTTCATCAACAATTCCGGATAACCGAACGCTATAGTAAAAGATACAGAGCTCAGAGCTCCGTATAAAGAAACAAACCCTGTCTTCAAAACAATCGGCACAAGTTGTAAGCGTCTCTGTAGCTTAGCAACAGCTTCAGCTACACCCTTGCACAGCAACAAATGGAGTAAAAAAAAGTAATAAAAGTTATCTGAACCGACTCCTGAATTTTGCCGGTGGATAGAGCGTTCCGGTTATTTAGGGGCCGGTTAATCGAAAGTTTCCTGTAGTTCCCCCTTCCCAGTCTGATGCTGCATCTCTCACATAGATTCCTGTTTCCCACTTCTATCGAATTTCTTATCCGGTCCCATGGATTCCCATGGGGTTTAGTTTTGATAAGTACAACCTGTCAAAGTTCTTCTGGAAGTCCAAATAAACAACATCATAGATAATTCCACTATTTACGTAATTTGTAATGTTAAAAAGGTTTGTCAAGAAGAATCCTCCTCCTCTGTCCTGATCCTGATTGATGCTATTTATGGGATGATCTCAATTTAGATCGTTACATGCCCCTGGTGGTCCCACTCCTTTTGAAATTGTGGATGCCATCTGAATTACTTGCAAGAATCAAGTCTAGCTAAAGGCTCCCCCTCCCCACCAGTGGGCCTCCATTACACATGGCGACAAGAAGCGATCTTGTACAAGAATTTGTAGCTCAGATTCTGTCGCTGCACCTATTTGTGCATTTCCAGCTTGTATTGGGTTGGTTTGGGTTCGCTGGATCCCAGTTGCAATGGCATGGTAATGAAATAAATGCCTCAAAAATGTGGCACGGCATCAACCCAACATACCAACAAGAGCCGGGGAAGGTCAGAATCGGAGGGAAGAGTATTGGAAGAGTAATTTGTGGATGTTGGACCTAACCTGAAAACTAGCGAATTTCAAAAACAAGATGAAGCTGAACAGTAGACCATCAACAGAAACATTCCTCGGGGGATTTATTATTATTGTTGTTAAAAAAAACAACAGCCTATTTTGGAGGATACCGACGAGACTGAAAAGAATAAAAGACAAAATGAGACAAATGAGGAAGTGGTGATCAGTTGCTGCCAAGGTAGGGTTTTAAAAGCCTGAAGGAAAGGCTGAGGAAGGTATGGAAGTAGTGCCACAGAACCAATATGAGCTTCAGGTCAGATGTTTGACTCAAAAATGTAGTGGGGAAATTGGAAAAGTTAAAAGTCAAAGAGGTGAATCTTGGCTCTCAGTGAATAATGTGAGGACAGAAGTCCACAAATGGAAATCAATACAAGGGTTAGTTGAGGAGATGCCACAAATGTTGTTGACGTGAGAAGAGAAAGCAGCAGATGCAATTGGTACAGTTCTGGATCTTTCAGAGGATGTAAAAAGTTGCAAATCTTCAGATTCTATTCACGATGTCAATAGATAGAAGGAAAGGAAAGACTAAAGGGACCATAAGATGAGAGGACCTGGCATATCACAAGTTGTTCCATGTAGTACACTCGGAGAACTCCCTGTTCTTTTGAAAAGTGCCATGGGATCTTTAATGCCCACCTAAGCATCAAACGGGATGTTAATTTAAAGCCTCATTTGAAGTAGAGCACCTACGACAGTGCAGCACTCCCTCAGCCTAGATTATGAGTTCATGTTCTCAAACCCACAATCACCTGACCCAGAGGCGAGGTTGTTACCAACAGAACTAAGCTGGCACGTAGGAGGACCACCTATCAGAAATAACGACATTCATTTATATAGCGCCTTTTGTGACCTCAGTGTCTTGTTTTGCACACTTTGTACAAAAATAATAAATTGCAGGACAACGGAGTATTACAGTTTAAACTCTTTTATGAAACATCAGGTCTGTGATCTCAATCATACAGCACAGTGGGGACAAGATGGAGTCAGGACCCGCTGGGTCTTCCAAACAATAGCAGTCCTTACAGATGCCTGCAGGCCAATGACAACTCAGTATGTGATCACATGTGAATATAATAGGTATTCCTTACAGATGCCTGCGGGCCAATGATAAATCAATATGCAAATGTTACATCCCCTTTCTTTTAAAAGAAAAATGTTATGCATTACTTTTGAACCTTTCTTCTACATAATGTTCTCAGTAGCATCAACATATAAGTAAACTCAACATTTAACTAGCACTGAAAACATCTCAACGTTTCAATAACGATGTATAGTTTTTTTTTAGGGCAGCGCTCCACCTACACCTTTTGACAGTTCACAAGTCAAGGATAACTCTAGGCTTGACCTCTCGTCCCGACCTTGTGTGGTATGGAACTGATCCTCTCGTCGGAATGACGGTGTTGTTCCTTGGTGTTCAGGGAGTGCCTGCGATTGCGGCGGTACACCTGTCCTTCTGGGGTGCGGACGTGATACGATCGCTCAGTGTCAGCTGGCTGGATGACGACTGCTGGCTTCCAGTAGTCATGCTCCTGGATTCTGACGGATTCTCCATTGTGCAGCAGCGGCAGTAGTCTAGCTGACCTGTCATAGTATCTCCTTTGGTGTTGCTGTCTCTGTACACGTTTTGCATGCATTTGCTTGCAGCTGACGACCTGCCAGGGCCTGTCTGGGATATGGTGAGGTATCATGGGCTCTCTGACATTTGATGGGCGGCGTTCTAGGCAAATGGAACATTTTCCGACAACGCCCTCAATGTGTTTGCACATTCCGGGCCAAAACATAATGTCACGTGCTCTTTGTTTGCATTTTTCCATGCCCATATGTCCAGCATGAATTTTTGTCAACATCTCTTCTCTGAGACTGGTAGGAATGATGATTTTCTCCCCTTTGAAGATGATTCTGGTGATTTGTGACAGTTCGTCTCTCTGGTTCCAGAATTCAGATATGCTCTGAGGGCATTTCCTCCTTTCCTCAGGCCATCCTTCATGTATGACTTTGCTCAGCAGTGTGAGTTGTGCATCTTTCTCTGTTCCTGCTCGGATCTCCTTCAGTTTTGAGTCACTCACAGGTAAGCTGTTGTACACCATGTGCACCTGCACATCCATGCCTTCACTGAGGTTGCTGTCCTGGTAGCTAAGAGACTTTCTGGAGAGCGTGTCTGCGACAGGAATGTCTTTGCCTGGACGGTGAATGATTGTGAAGTCGTACTTCTGTAGTTGAAGGATCATTCTCTGTAGCCTTGGTGGGGCTGCGGCTAGTGGTTTCCTGATGATTGACTCGAGGGGCTTGTGGTCGGATTCCACAATGACTTGTCGGCCATAGACGTACTGGTGGAAATGCTTACATCCGAACAGAATTGCATATAGCTCTTTCTCAATTTGAGCATAGTTGATTTCACTGTCTGTGAGAGATTTGGAAGCGTAGCCAATGGGCTTTCCTTCTTGCAGTAATACTGCGCCTAGTCCGTACTTTGACGCGTCCACTTGTAGTCTGAGCTCTTTGTTGGGGTCGAAGTAGGCAAGAACTGGTCCTGGTTCTCTGGTGATTAGGTCTTTCATTTTCTGAAATGCTGTGTCATGTTGTTTGTCCCATAGGAACTCATTGGATTGTTTGAGCAACTGACGCATGGGTGCGTTGATTTTGGAGAGGCTCGGGGCAAACTTGGCTAAGTAGTTAACCATGCCTAGTACTGTCTCTAGCTCTGCGCTGTTCTTCGGCGGCTCCATCTTCTTGATGGCGGCAATTTTCTCTGGATCCGGCTTAATGCCATCAGTTGAGAGGCGATGCCTGAAATAACTGATCTCGGTGGATCCGATTATGCTTTTCTCGGGGTTGAGCCGGATGCCTTTCTCCCGTGATCTTTGTAGCATCGCACGGAGGTTCCTGTCATGTTCCTCTCTATTCCTGCCATAGATGAGGATGTCGTCTACGATTGCGACTACTCCATTGAGGCCTTCATAGGTTTCGTCGATCTTCCGCTGGAATTCATCCTGAGCTGAGATAAGACCAAATGGTAAACACAGAAATCGGTAGCGTCCAAATGGTGTGTTGAATGTTGTTAGCTTAGATGACTCTTCCGTGAGCTTGATATTCCAGTATCCTGATTATGCGTCCATTACACTGAAGTAACGTGCTCCCACTAGCTTGGGTGTGATGTCATCTAGTGTTGGTAGAGGGTAGTGAGGGCGTTTGATAGCCTTGTTCAAATCTCTGGGGTCGAGACAGACTCTGAGCTTGCCTGTACGTGGTTTCTCAACCACTACTAACGCATTGACCCACTCTGTCGGTTCTGTTTCCCGGACGATGATTTCTGTATTCTCCATGCTCTGCAGCTCCTCCTTCAGGCGACTACGTAGAACAAGGGTATCCTTCTCAGTGGGCAAACCACAGGGGTTGCTGCTGGGTCAAGGTGAATAGTGCATTCACCTGGGAATAGTCCGATTCCTTTGAAAACGTCAGCAAACTCCTCCATGAATGTCTGCTTCTCAACTGGTGCTGTCAATGATAGCACTAGCTTGATGAGGTCCATGTCTAAACATGCCTTTAGACCTAGCACTGGAGGTGCTTGAGTGTCAACAATGTAAAAATCCAACATCATGTCGCTTTCTTTGTACTTGCATTTCATCACGCATGTGCCTTTTACAATGAGCTGCTCACCCCCATAGCTGGTCAGTCTGCGTGAGGTGGGCTGTAGCTCACACTCATCCTTCAAGCTGAGAGACTCACTCAGAGGAATTACATTAACCTGAAATCCAGTGTCTAGTTTAAACTTAAGCTCTTTGCCCTGTTTTCCTATCTCAATATCGGCATAGGCTTGGTCAGTCCCTGAAATCTGTTTTTTCTGTGACACAGAATCAATAAACAGTTCCTCTGCATTTGGCTCTCTATCTGGCATTTGGCTGTCACTCACTGTGTGTACTGCTTTTCCAAAAACAGTCTTGCAAACTTTAGCAAAGTGGTTCCGTTTACCACATTTAGTACATTGCCTTCCTTTGGCAGGGCAGTACTTCTTTTCTCCATGCCAGCTGTTTCCACAATATCCACAGTTTTTGAAGCGTTTTATGTCTGTGTCGCCCATTTTTAGAACTCTCGCTGTTCTTTCTGTTCTGAAACACGCTCTCTGGGCAGTGTTCTTTGGTGTGTATCTATTAACTGCGTGCACTGTCTGTTCACTCGAAGTGCTCGTGGCGCCGGTTATGGTTTTCAACTGTTCTTGGGCTATCTCGTGCGATCTAGCTATGTCTATAGCTTTGTCCAGCCTTAGCCCGGACCCAACATTCAAAAGTTTCTCTCTCACTTTAGCTGAATGTATTCCAAACACGATGCGGTCTCTGACCATCTCATCTTTATCGGCATATGCACAGTCTTTTACCAGCAGTTTTATCTCAGTCACGAACTGTTCAAATGACTCACTAGCTCCTTGTACTTTCTCCTGAAACTTGTACCTAGCGAATATCGTATTTGTCTTGGGCATCACATATGCTTCAAAACGGTCAAAATAACTTTTCAGTACCTTTGCTTCATCTGCGGTGAGAGACCATGTGTTAAAAATGTCTCTCCCTTTTTCTCTGATCCACAAGAGTAGGTAGCTGCATCTTTCTTCCTCCCCTTTGCTTTTCAACGGACCCGACAACATCAATTCCACGTGTTGCTTGAACTTGCACCATTCTCTATGTAAGTTCAAAGATTCCCAATTCATTCGAGGCAAGGGAGCTCCAACGATGTCCATTTCAAATCCCTGTTCTGACTCCATGTCTTGTTTTGCACACTTTGTCCAAAAATAATAAATTGCAGGACAACGGAGTATTACAGTTTAAACTCTTTTATGAAGCATCAGGTCTGTGATCTCAATCATACAGCACAGTGGGGACAAGATGGAGTCAGGACCCCCTGGGTCTTCCAAACAATAGCAGTCCTTACAGATGCCTGCAGGCCAATGACAACTCAGCATGTGATCACGTGAATATAATAGGTATTCCTTACAGATGCCTGTGGGCCAATGATAAATCAATATGCAAATGTTACACTCAAAACGTCCCAAAGCGCTTTACAACCAATGAAGAACTTTTGAAGTGTAGTCATTGTTGTAATGTAAGAAATGGGGGAAGCCAATTTGCACACAGCAAGGTTCAACAAAATAGCAATGCACTAATGACCAGAAAATTTGCTTTTAGGTGTTATTTGGGGGATAAATTTTGGGCAGGACACTGGGCAGAACTCCCTGCGCTTCTTTGAAATACTACCATGAGATCTTTTACATCCACCTGAGAGGGCAAATGGCACCTCTGACACTGCAACATTCCCTCAGCACTGCTCTCGTGCCAGCCTAGATTGTGTGCTTAAGTCTCTCGAGTGGGGTATGAATGCACGACCTTCTGACTCAGAGGTGAAAGTACTACCGACTGAGCCGCGGCTGACGTAAATTGCAGACTTTACTCCCAACGAGGGATGCAAAAGAGCTCCTCGAGGAGGCTCCCCCAGTATATAAGGAGTACTCAGGAGGGACACGAGCTTCAGAGGGAGGAATGGCTGAGGGATAAAGAAGAGTTTGTCACGAAATAGGAAACAGAGCTTTGTTGGGACGGTTTTAGATGTGAGAGTTGCACGCGAGATCGAAGACCCTAATTTGGCCAAAGGAAAAGGCTTACTCTTTCAGTAAGCTTAACTTTAGTTTGGCATGCAAGCAAAAAAAAAAGAAAAATGCACATCTGGCCACAAAATGAATTCTAATTGTTTGATGAAAATTGCACATTTAATAGAAATATGTTTTTTTAAAAGACCAACTGGACTGTTTACATATTTATTGGCTAAACAGATCAAGGGTTATTTATTTCATTGGGCCCAGTTCTGAGAAATGTGCATTTTAAAAGAAAGCAGTATTGATTTGAAGACTATACAGGATTATTTTAAGATCACTAACTAGTAAATGAAAAATGTAGCAATAGATGGTAAAATATAATTAAAGGCTGTAATTGGCTTGGCAGGAGTCCCCACCTGACATTAGTAAGGAAATTAAATTTGAGATTTGATTGGTCAAGACAGCTGGTATTAATGCACAATAAAGCTTGTATCCTAAATTGGTCATTATCTAGTAATGACAACAATTAACACTGTACCATGTTTTATTCTCACATGGGGAATGCTGAGCTGATTGAAGCACTGGGTTGCACCTCATACCATAATTTGCTTTCAGTTCAGTATTTCCGCTGAAAGCAAGTCAGAATCATCATTATAGCCACCTGAAGACCAGCAGCTAACTCTTAAGAATCAGAGTGGGTTCTCATCCATCAAACAAATGGATGGACAAAGGTTGGCAATTGCCCCTTCATGGATGCATAGAGAGGAAATCACATTGAAGATTAACTACATTCGTCTAAATTGCTGCGTAATCCTGAATATTATAAAGGGAGAGGACTGTACACACACTGGTGTGTCCTGAATATTATAAAGGGAGAGGACCGTACACATAACTGGTGTGTCTTAATTATCCCTTGTGTTCATGTGTTTTTATATATGCTTTTAAAACTGGTTGATCAGGGGAGCTGCTTTCTGGGGACAGCAGTTTTGTACGGAACCTTCTGAAACAGCATAGCTTCTGTTGCTTGACATCAGGAATGGGAAGCATTGCCAACAGCTCACTGTTCCCACTCATGAAGTCACCGGTGTATCCATGTGAACTTTAACTTTTTTGTGCATTTGATGGTTAAAATGGAAAGAAGAAAAGCAGTGTGTGCGAGTATTTTTTGATTGTTGTGCATGTTAAGTAAATATACACGTGAAGTATATTTCCCTGTATTATGTGTAAAGTAAATTTCTACTAAAATTGGTGCATGTGCTTAAAATGGTGCCGCCGTAACAATGCCGGTGGCTCGTCAGCGATTTCAATTGGACAACACTGTTCTAGCAATTTGTTGAGAACAATTCAATTTACAAAACCTTACCTGGAGAAGCATGAGATATATTGGAGAATGAGCAATAATAAGATAATGTAGAAACAGTTGATTTGGGGAGAATGGAACATGACCTCAGTGGTTATTTGAAATTCAGTAAGAATAGTTAAGATGCTTCTTTAGACCTGTTCATTGCTGCTATTTTGAACCACTCTGCCATTTCAACATCAATCATGGCCGCCCTGGTTCATAAGCTGTCCTACCAATAGGGTCACTTTCACAAAACCTCGGATTAAAGTGTTTCATTAATACGATGGCATGCCAATTTCACTGTTTCCATACTTGATGTGTTTGCACTTGCAAAAAATGTAGGCAACTAAATATATATAAAAATATAGTTACCAATAAATCCAATAGGGAATTCAGGAGAAACTTCTTTACCCAGAGTGGTGAGAATGTGGAACTCACTACCACAGGGAGTGGTTGAGGCAAATAGCTCAGATGCCTTTAAGAAGAAGCTAGATAAGCACATGAGGGAGAAAGGAGAAGGAGGATATGTTGATGGGGTTAGAGGAAGAGGGGTGAGAGGAAGCTTGCGTGGAGCATAAATGCCAGCACAGACTAGTTGGGCATAATGGCCTGCTTCTGTGCTGTAGACTGTAATTCTACATAAAACCAGAGAAGACAGGCACGAGATAGTAATATTCAAGGCTGAGGAAGTGTGTATTGATTCAGTGAGGAGTAGTTGGAAGGTATTAGTACTCTGTGGAGGGATCTACAGTCCCTTTGTCCCAGCTTAAGGGAGTTGTTTAAATGCGAGCAATCCACGTTGAGGTTTTTTGTAACAAAACAGAGAACCTCAAAAGGGCTTTGAAGCATTTTATAAATGGGCAATTTGCATAAAGAATTAACGCAAAACTGCAGCGAGGAGCCAAGCACTGCTGAACATGACCGTTTTCAAACTAAACTGTAGGATTTGCTAATTGGGCTGGCAAAATATTAAATGTCCAGCTATTTGCAACAATGGATAATTTGAGCCAAATTATGCTGGATTTCGACTAATTACAAGGTATTATTCAGCGTTTTTCACTGCCGATGCAAGGGATTGCTAAAGGAAAAATTAATTAAAGGTCAGTTCAACTGATTTCAGCTCAAATCAGGAGACGCGTTGTTAATTCAACACATTTAACTGTTTCGTACTCAGACTAGTGTTGGCAGAATTTCCACTGCTTGCCAGAGGCTTTTACCTTTTGAATTCTTGTGTCTCACTGTGCAATTGGCCTTGATGCAAAGATTTCCCCATTACTGGCTATTGACTAGCTTCCAAGGGAATGGTTTATGTAACATTCGAGTTGATGTGATGAAGTTATGACTTTGCACTTGAATGAATGAAGTTTTGAGTCCTCGAGGGGACGCATAATGACTTTCATCAAGTGGCCGATAAAGTTCCATCTGGCTTCAAACTGACAATCTACGCATCTTGCTGCAAGGATCTTTTGAAACAAAGAACTGCGACTCAACTGGGCAAAAATTCACCGAGAAAAGTTTTCCTGAAGAGGTAGTTTGTACCTGACAAAATTCCCACTCATTTTGTTAAAAAGGTTTTGAAGATTGTTCCTAAATCATAGAATCATAGAAAGTTACAGCACGGAAGGAGGCCATTTCAGCCCATCGTGTCCGCGCCAGCCAACAAAGAGCTATCCAGCCTAATCCCACTTCCCAGCTCTTGGTCCGTAGTCCTGCAGGTTAGAGCATCCCAAGTGCACATCCAAGTACTTTTTAAATGTGATTAGGGTTCCTGCCTCTACCACCCTTTCAGGCAGTGAGTTCCAGACCCCCACAATCCTCTTGGTGAAGACATTTCCCCTCAAATCCCCGCTAAACCTTCCCCCAATTACTTTAAATCTGTGCCCCCTGGTTTTTGCCCCCTCTGCTAAGGGAAATAGGTCCTTTCTATCCACTTTATCTATGCCCCTCATAATTTTATAAACCTCAATAAGGTCTCCCCTCAGCCTCCTCTGTTCCAAGGAAAACAGACCCAGCCTATCCAGTCTTTCCTCATAGCTAAGATACTGTACACCCAGCAACATCCTTGTAAATCTCCTCTGTACCCTCTCTAGTGCAATCACATCTTTCCTGTAATGTGGTGACCAGAACTGCACGCAGTACTCTAGCTGAGGCCTAACTAGTGTTTTATACAGTTGAAGCATAACCCCCCTGCTCTTGTATTCTATGCCACGGCTAATAAAGGCAAGCATTCCGTGTGCCTTAATAACCACCTTATCTACCTGGCCTGCTACCTTCAGGGATCTGTGGACATGCACTCCAAGGTCCCTTTGTTCCTCTACACTACTCAGTGTCCTACCATTTAATGTGTATTCCCTTTCCTTGTTAGCCCTCCCCAAATGCATTACCTCACACTTCTCCAGATTGAATTCCATTTGCCACTGTTCTGCCCACCTGACCAATTTATTGATATCTTCCTGCAGTCTACAGCTTTCTTCTTCAGTTTCAACCGCACAGCCGATTTTAGTATCATCTGCAAACTTCTTAATCATACCCCCTATATTCAAGTCAAGATCATTGATATATACCACAAAAAGCAAGGGACCTAGTACTGAGCCCTGCAGAACCCCACTGGAAACAGCCTTCCAGTCACAAAAACACCCATCAACCATTACCCTCTGCTTCCTGTCTCCGAGCCAGTTTTGAATCCAACTTGACACTTTGCCCTGGATCCCATGGGCTTTTAACTTCGTGACCAGTCTGCCATGTGGAACATTATCAAAACCCTTGCTAAAGTCCATATACACTACATCAAATGTACTACCCTCATCTACCCTCCTTGTTACCTCCTCAAAAAATTCAATCAAGTTTGTCAAACACGACCTTCCCTTAACAAATCTGCGCTGACTATCCTTGATTAATCCATGTCTTTCTAAATGAAGATTTATCCTGTCCTTCAGAATTCTTTCCAATACTTTTCCCACCACCGAGATTAGGCTACCTGGCCTTTAATTACTCGGTCTATCCTTTTCTCCCTTTTTAAACAAGGGTACCACATTAGCAGTCCTCCAGTCCTCTGGCAGCACACCTGAAGCCAGAGAGGATTGAAAAATGATGGGCAGGGCCTCTGCTATTTCCTCTTTTGCTTTGCTTAACAGCCTGGGATACATTTCATCCGGGCCTGGGGATTTATCCACTTTTAAAGCTGCTAAACCCCTTAATACTTCCTCTCTCACTATGTTTATTTCATCTAATATTTCACACTCCTCCCCCCCGATAGCAATGTCTGCTTCGCCCCTCTCCTTTGTGAAAACAGTTGCAAAGTATTCATTAAGAACCCTACCGACGTCTCCCGCCTCCACAGACACGTTACCCTCATGATCTCTAATAGGCCCTACCTTTTCTTTAGTTATCCTCTTACTCTTAATATATTTATATAACATCTTTGAGTTTTCCTTGATATTACTTGCCAAGAATTTTTCATGCTCTCTCTTTGCTTTCCTAATATCCTGTTTAATTGCACCCTTGCACTTTCTGTACTCCGCTAAAGATTCTAGAGTATTTAGCCCTCGGTATCTGTCATACGCCTCCTTTTTTTCTTTATCCTACCCTGTATGTCTCTAGACATCCAGGGGGCTCTAGATTTGTTAGTCCCACCTTTTTTCTTTAAGGGCACATGTTTGGTCTGTACCCTCCGTATCTCCTCCTTGAATGCCTCCCACTGCACTGACACGGATTTACCTTCAAGTAGCTGTTGCTAGTGATCTCTCTTTAAAAATAGTTACCACAATGTGGCGCGGTTGCCAACCCTCCAGGATTGCCCTGGTGGCTTCGGGAATCAAAGGATAATCTCCCGGAAACTGCTGCGAGCAACCCGCAAGAAAAAAATCATGTGGCATTAAAAATATAATCGAAAATGGGGAAAAGAGGCTGTTTGTCGAACAGTCATGAATCAGTAATGAAGAGTCTGCTGCTTTCCAATTGGAAGGCAGTGCACCGCGAGGATGGTGGTGTCGAGCGACCAATGGTGGAAGCGAGGGGTTGGGGCTGTTGCGAGGTGGGAAGTCATGTGATGCAACCTCCTGGAATACGTCTGACCAGAGTTGGCAACCGTACACTGTGCTGAGGTAAGAAACATAGCTCACTCGGACTTGAAGGGGTAGTTGGTGAGTCTCTACACCTGGTGCAGAGCCTCACTCAGCAGGAGTGCAGAACGGAGAATTGGGTGCGGACCTCAGCATGCTCAGGTTGTAGTCCCAATGTTCCCAAGTTGGGGGCAGTTTACCCGAGCGTTCAATGAAAATTTGGTGACTTAAGTAGAGAAGCTTAAAGAATGATCTAATTTAGGTGTGTAATGTGATTAAAAGATTTGATAAGATAGAGAGGAAACTATTCCCTCTGGTGGGGGAGTCCAGAACAAGGAGGCATAATCTTAAAATTAGAGCTAGGCTGCTCAAGGTTGATATCAGGAAGCACTTCTTCACACACAGGGTAGTGGAAATCTGGAAAACTTCTCCAAAAAGCTGTTGAGGATGGGTCAATTGAAAATTTCAAAACTGTGATTGATAGAATTTTGTTAGTTAAGTGTATTAAGGGTTACAGAACCAAGACGGGTAGGTGGAGTTCAGATACAGATCAGCCATGATCTAACTGAATGGCGGAATAGGCTCATGGGGCTGAATGGCCTCCTCCTGTTCCTATGAAATTCTCGGGGAGGGTCTCTGCCAGTTTCCCACTGAAGTTCAAGCGAGAGAAACCCGGCAGAATTTCAGGGCCTGTGTAAATAGTGAATCACTGCTCCAACAAAAACAGAAAGAAATCCAAGTTTCACACACAGTTCATCACTTAACATCAGAAGAACAAGTGGGAAGCCTTCTGTGCACACTGTGTAGCAAAATCAAAGATCTGTTCTTTATAATTATGTTTACATATTAACAGCTTTTGTTACACAAATGCACAGAGGAATTCTTCATTTCCTAACCCTCCCCCACCCCTGTTGATAAACGGAATACTTCATGATAATATGTTCAATGCTGCATTTATCTCCCTTTGGGCCAGGCTTGCATAATCTGTTTGCAATTTCAAATTTTCTAAGCAGTGAACTGAGGCCTTCAAATCCCTGTGGAAATATACAGCAAAAATATTTCTGTTGTTATGATTCGGGGTTAGATCTACTATTTACAAGAAAGAAAGAGAAGCTGTTTCCTCAGATATGAGCAGCTCGCCTGTGGTATTGCTGTGATGAGTGAGGCTGGGTTGGCATCGAGCATTGAGTTGAATTAGCCTTGGCAAACTGCTACGCTCCTTCCCAAGCTAGAAAATGGTATTAGAAAAAACAATGGCACGAAAGACTGACAAATCCCCAGGACCTGATGTTTCCACCCTAGGGTGTAATGTATGTACCTTTAAGGGGGGAACTACTTTCTACAGCTCATGTATACTATAGTACCGGCAGTGACCACACCTGTATATAAACCCTGAGTAGTAATCTGTTGTTTCAGTTGCAGTTTGAACCACGTTGAGTAAACACCTGTTGTACCGTTCTCTGCAGTCCTTTTCTTATTATTACACGGACGTAACAGTGGCGACGAGCAAGTTCGAACCTACCTGCAACTCTGCATCACCTCCCAGGGATTCGCCCCTGGAGAACAGTGGAAGAAGGTCGAGTCCAGAAGCACGGGCGTCGACCACGGGCAACCACCCAGTCATCCAGCGGAGATTTGAGCATCGCAGGGGAGGCTGTCAAGAGCCAGGCTTGGCTTTCCAGTCACGGTGGTCCAGCGAAACGGGCTGGCAACAGGAACTGCGCAGACCCTTCCCGGACAGCGACAGGCTAGAGCCCGACCGAGCGGCACAGAAAAAGGCCGAGCAGCGTCGACGGGGGAGAGAGAGAGGGCAGAGCGCACAGGGCACAGCCGGTGTTCAGGACCAAGTGGCGTCAACGGGGGAGAGAAGTGAGAGAGAGCAGAGCGCAGCCGGTGGTCAATGGCCGAGCAGCATCAACGAGGGAGAGAGGCGCGCAAGAAAACACGAGGCGTTGCCATTGCCACGAGGACCGCAGAGAGCGGCGTTGGCAGCAGCGCAGGAGCAGCGCATGAAACCCACAGGGCGTCGCCATTTGCCACGAGGACCGCCGAGAGCGGCGTTGGCAGCAGCGCGGGAGACGCCATTTTAAGCTGCAGCGGGGAAGAAAGGAAAGCGCGGGAGACGCCATTTTAAGCCAGTCTAACCACACCCAAAAATGCCGAAGAGTGGCAGTATCACAGCGTTCGACAATGAAGTCGAAGATTGGACGACATATGTCGAACGCATAGAAGTATACTGCAAGGCGAATGAAGTGCCAGATGACAAGAAAGCGCTGGTATTGTTGAATTCAATGGGTGCAAAAACGTATGGCTTACTACGAAACCTAGTAACCCCAGAGAAGCCAGTAGAAAAGGATTTTGAAAACATAGTGTCAATCCTACAGGACCACTTAAACCCCACACCGCTGCTGATAGCAGAAAGATTTAAGTTTCACAAAAGGAACCAGCATAAAGATGAAAGTAATGCTGAGTATTTAACGGAACTGCGCAAGCTATTGAAACACTGCCAGTTTGGAACGGGACTAGCAGATACTTTAAGGGACAAATTTGTGTGTGGGCTTCAAAGTGAAGGAACCCAGAAACGGCTTCTATCAGAAAAGGATCTTACGCTGGACAAGGCTTTCAGCATTGCAGTATCACACAAAGCAGCAGCACGGGGCGCTGCAGAGATACAACGGAGACCGCAAGAATATGGCACAAATGAAATGTCATACGGAACAGTGAAGTGCTATCGCTGCGGCAGAACAACACACGACCATAATGATTGCTGGTTCAAGGACAAAGTGTGCAGACAGTGTGGAAAAGTAGGACACATAGCAAGAGTCTGCAGGTCGGGAAAGAAAACCAGCAGCAAGAAATCTCCACAGGAGAAGTACAAGAAGGTACATAAGGTGACGGAGAGTAGTTCAGACGAACAGAAGAGTGATACAGACTCCGGAAGCAAGGAGCTGGGTTGTCTGAAACTACATAATGTGATCAAAACGGAGGATCACCAAACTATCTGGGTCACGCTCAAGATAGCAGGAGTCCAAGTAAAAATGGAATTGGACACAGGATCAGCCCTAACAGTCATAAACCGAAGGGACTACAAGCGGCTATTCTCACATATACCCTTGAGAGATACCAAGATTGTCTTGAAGACGTACATGGGGCAAAAATTCTACCCCAAAGGAAAAATAAGGGTGAACGTTATATATAACGGCAAGGAAACACCAAAAATTGACCTATATGTATTGCCAGATGGAGGACCACCACTACTAGGATGTGAATGGATCCGGAAGACACAGCTAGATTGGCATTCCATACAAGCACTGACTGTAGATGCCAAAAAGGATGACGACGTCACACCTGGACGACTGTCAAAAATGCTAACTGACGCACAAGAAGTATTCCAGCAGGGACTCGGAACACTAAAAGGCATAACAGCGATGTTCAAAATAGAGGGAAATGCAAGCCCAAAGTTTTTTAAGGCCAGACCGGTACCTTACGCGAACCGCCCAGCCGTCGAAGCAGAGCTGGAAGGTTTGGAACGTTCAGGAGTACTGTCCAAAGTGGACTGGAGCGAGTGGGCTACACCCATCGTTCCTGTAATGAAGAGGTCGTTGAGTAATACGTCTGGGGAACCAAAGAAGGTTCGCATCTGTGGGGACTTTAAGGTGACAGTGAACCCAGTCCTTCACACTGTACAATATCCGCTTCCGTGGATTGAAGATATTTTCGCCTCGCTATCTGGAGGGAAACGCTTCACTAAGATTGATCTGGCCCAGTCGTACCTGCAAATGGAGGTAGAAGAAGCCTCGAAACAGTACCTCACGATCAACACTCATAAAGGTCTCTACCAATACAACCGGCTGGTGTTCGGGGTAGCATCAGCTCCGGCTATTTGGCAAAGGGGAATGGAACAAGTCCTGCAAGGGATTCCAGGGACCCAGTGTTATTTGGACGACATCCTGGTCACGGGCGAAAATGACAGTGATCACCTCGCCAACCTGGAGCAGGTGCTCACTAGATTGAAGGAATATGGGCTCCGAGCTAATCGCCACAAATGCGAGTTTTTCCAGAAGCAGATCTCGTATTGTGGCCACGTTATTGATAAAGAGGGGTTACATAAGTCCCCTGAAAAGATTGAGGCAGTAGTCAAGGCTCCAGCACCGGAAAATGTGTCACAACTGAGGTCGTTCCTCGGGCTGGTGAACTACTACCATAAGTTCTTGCCGAATTTGTCCACCGTACTACACCCACTGAACACCCTACTGCAAATGGGGGTACCATGGAAGTGGAGTGACGAATGTAAACGAGCTTTCCAGAAGAGCAAAGCATTGATCACATCAAGAGAGGTGTTGGCTCATTTCAACGCAGCACTACCAATTCGGTTGGCGTGTGATGCATCACCCTATGGCATTGGAGCGGTGCTGTCGCAGAAATTCCCGGACGGCTCGGAGAGGCCAGTAGCCTTTGCGTCTCGGTCACTAACCTCAGCCGAGCGTAACTACGCCCAGATTGACAGGGAGGCCCTCAGCCTAGTGTGGGGATTTAAAAAATTCAACCACTATCTGCACGGGCAGAAGTTCACCTTGCTGACTGACCACCAACCACTTGTCTCCATCTTTAATCCAAAGAAGGGCGTTCCGGTGATGACTGCGCAACGGCTACAAAGATGGTCCCTTTTTCTAGGGGCGCACCAATATGAAATCGAGTATAATGGCACGAAACAGCATGGAAACGCTGATGGGCTATCACGCCTGCCACTGCCTACTACGGAGGAAGCACCAGCAGTGGATCCTGTCGAAATATTTCATTCGACTGTAATTGAATGCTTGCCAGTAACTAATGCTGGTATAGAGAAGGAGACTCGAAATGACCCGACACTGTCTCGGGTATATGATTTGACAGTGAAGGGATGGCCAGCACATGGCGACTCACTGTTGCCAGCATTCTCATCCAGAAGAGAACAGCTGTCAGTATGCCAGGGGACCTTGATGTGTGGATCCCGAGTGGTAATTCCACCCAAGTTAAGGGAGAGAGTGCTCAATGAGCTTCACGAAGGTCAACTGGGAGGGGTGAAAATGAAAAGCCTTGCTAGGGCTTATGTGTGGTGGCCGGGGATCGATCAGCAAATCGAGGACCTGACAAAGAGCTGCTCAGGATGCCAGAAGGTCCAAAATGCACCACCACATGCCCCTCTACACCCATGGGAGTGGCCCTCCTCTCCATGGCAACGGGTGCATATTGATTTTGCTGGTCCATTCATGGACTCAATGTTTTTAATAGCCGTGGATGCGCACTCGAAATGGCCTGAAGTGATCAAAATGTCCTCCACCACCACGGAGAAAACTATTGCAGTCCTACAGACCATTTTTGCCAGGAACGGCTTGCCAGAGCAGATTTGTCATAGAGTCATAGAGTTATACAGCACGGATAGAGGCCCTTCGGCCCATCGTGTCCGCGCCAGCCATCAAGCCCTGTCTAATCTAATCCCATATTCCAGCATTTGGTCTGTAGCCTTGTATGCTATGGCATTTCAAGTGCTCATCCAAATGCTTCTTGAATGTTGTGAGGGTTCCAGCCTCCACAACCCTTTCAGGCAGTGAGTTCCAGACTCCAACCACCCTCTGGGTGAAAAAGTTCTTTCTCAAATCTCCTCTAAACCTCCCGCCATTTACCTTGAATCTATGCCCCCTAGTTATTGACCCTTCTACTAAGGGAAAAAGCTCCTTAGTATCCATCCTATCTATGCCCCTCATAATTTTGTACACCTCAATCATGTCCCCCCTCAGCCTCCTCTGCTCCAAGGAAAGCAAACCCAATCTGCCTAGTCTCTCTTCATAGCTGAAGCGCTCCAGCCCTGGTAACACCCTGGTGAATCTCCTCTGCACCCTCTCCAAAGCTACCACATCCTTCCTGTAGTGTGGCGACCAGAACTGCACACAGTATTCCAGCTGTGGCCTAACCAGTGTTTTATACAGCTCCATCATAACCTCCTTGCTCTTATATTCTATGCCTCGGCTAATGAAGGCAAGTATCCCATATGCCTTTTTTACCACCTTATCCACCTGTTCCGCCACCTTCAGGGATCTGTGTACTTGCACACCCAGATCCCTCTGCACCTCCGTCTTGCCTAGGGTCTTACCATTCATTGTGTATTCCCTTGCCTTGTTAGTCCCCCCAAAGTGCATCACCTCGCACTTTTCCGGGTTAAATTCCATTTGCCACTGTTCCGCCCATCTGACCAACCCATCTATATCGTCCTGCAGACTGAGACTACCCTCCTCGCTATTTACCACCCTACCAATTTTTGTATCATCCGCGAACTTACTAATCATACCTTTTACATTCATATCCAAATCATTAATGTAGACCACAAACAGCAAGGGACCCAGCACCGATCCCTGTGGTACCCCACTGGCCACAGGCTTCCAGTCACAAAAACAACCTTCGACCATCACCCTCTGCCTTCTGCCACTAAGCCAGTTTTGTATCCAATGTGCCAAGGCACCCTGGATTCCATGGGCTCTTACCTTCTTGACCAGTCTCCTGTGCGGGACTTTATCGAAGGCCTTACTGAAATCCATGTATACCACATCCACTGCGTTACCCTCATCCACACACCTAGTCAACCCCTCAAAAAATTCAATCAAATTAGTCAGACATGATCTTCCCTTGACAAAGCCATGTTGACTATCCCTGATTAATCCTTGCCTCTCCAAGTGGAGACTAATTTTGTCCCTCAGAATTTTTTCCAATAATTTTCCTACCACTGATGTTAGGCTCACTGAATAATGGTACTACATCAGCGGTTCTCCAGTCCTCTGGCACATCCCCTGTGGCCAGAGAGGTTCTGAATATATGTGTTAGAGCCCCCGCAATCTCGTCCTTTGCCTCACACAGCAGCCTGGGATACATTTCGTCCGGGCCTGGGGATTTATCCATTTTTAGGCCTGCTAAAACCGCCAATACCTCCTCCCTCCCGATGTTAATATGTTCGAGCATATCACAGTCCCCCCGCCCTATTTCTATGTCTACATCATCCCTCTCCATAGTGAAAACAGATGCAAAAAATTCATTTAGAACCCCTCCTACATCTTCCGGCTCCACACACAGATTGCCACTTTTGTCCCTAATGGGCCCTATTTTTTCCCTAGTTATCCTCTTACCCTTAATATACTTATAAAACATCTTAGGATTCTCCTTTATTTTGCTCGCCAGTGTTATTTCATGGCCCCTCCTTGATCTCCTAATTTCTTTTTTAAGTATCCCCCTGCATTTTTTGTACTCCTCTAGGGCTTCCTCCGTCTTTAGCCTTTTGTATCTGCCAAAAGCCCTCCTTTTTTTTCTAATCCATTCTCGTATATCCCCTGACATCCAAGGTTCCCTGTGGTTTTTGGAACCACCCTTGACCTTTACGGGAACATGTTGCCATTGTATGATCTCAATCTCCCTTCTGAAAGCCTTCCATTGCTCCGATGCGGATTTTCCTACAAGTAGCTGATCCCAGTCCATTTTGGTCAGATCCTGCCTTATCCTATTAAAATCGGCCTTCCCCCAATTTAGAACCTTTATTTCCGGCCCATCCCTGTCCTTTTCCATGACCACCTTAAATCTCACCATATTATGGTCACTGTCACCAAAGTGCTCACCTACTAGCACTTCTTCCACTTGGCCGGCCACATTCCCTAGAATTAGGTCCAGTACCGCCCCCTCTCTTGTAAGACCTTCTACATGCTGGCTCAAAAAGCTCTCCTGGATGCACTTTAAGAATTCTACACCCTCTGTGCCTTTCACACTCTGACTATCCCAGTTAATATTGGGGAAGTTGAAATCCCCCATTATTATTACCCTATTATTTGCACATTTCTCTGAGATTTGCCTACATATCTGTTCCTCTATCTCCCCTGACTGTTTGGAGGCCTATAGTACACTCCCAGCAAAGTGCTTGCCCCCTTTTTGTTTTTAAGCTCCACCCATATGGCCTCATTAGAGGAACCTGCTAATATGTCATCCCTCCTTACTGCAGTAATTGACTCCTTAATTAATATTGCGACACCTCTTATACCTCCCCCTCTGTCTCGCCTGAAGATTCTGTACCCCGGAATATTGAGCTGCCAGTCTTGCCCCTCCCTCAACCATGTCTCCGTGATAGCAACAATATCATACTCCCATGTGTTTATCAACACCTTCAGTTCATCCACCTTATTTGCAAGACTCCTTGCATTAAAATAGATGCCATCCAGCCTTGCCCTTGTATATTTGCACTGTCTACCAATCTGACTTGCTTTTTTCTCTATAATTGGTGCAAGAGAGAAATACTCACCAACCAATCACTTACCTGCTCCCTGGTGACGTCACACCCCAAATACTTTTTACCTCTCTGCTACCCTCTGAGCTCGCAGACTGGAGTTTGGTATGCCTCTCCTGGCTTCGCTGCCGCTTTAAGTACCCCGCCGCCGCCGAGTCTCCCGCAGGTCCGCCGCTCTCGCTGACTGCCGCCGCTGCTCTGAGGCCTCTCCTGGCCTCGCTGCCGCTTTACGTACCCCGCCCCCGCCGAGTCTCCCGCAGGTCCGCCGCTCTCGCTGCCTGCCGCCGCTGCTCTGAGGCCTCTCCTGGCCTCGCTGCCGCTTTAAGTATCCCGCCGCCGCCGAGTCTCCCGCAGGTCCGCCGCTCTCGCTGCCTGCCGCCGCTGCTCTGATAACGGACCACAGTTTGTGTCCGAAGAATTTCAAAGATTTATGAAAAGGAATGGGGTAAGGCATTACACATCCGCCCCGTATCATCCAGTCACAAATGGATTGGCTGAGAGGTTCGTACAAACCTTTAAAAAAGCAGTAAAGGCCATGTGCAATGATGACATTCCACTGCAGCATAAGGTGGACAATTTCCTGTTAGCCTACAGAAATGCGACACATGCCGTCACCAACCAGGCCCCGGCCATGATGTTCTTTAACCGAAGGTTGAGATCTCGTCTGGATTTGCTCAGACCAAATGTACGAAGAGATGTTGAGAGTAAGCAATTCCAGCACATCAATGAGAAGCCGACAAGGAGCTTCAATGTAGGGCAACCAGTCTTGGCCCGCGACTACCGAACAGAGAAATGGCAACCAGGAACAATATGCACACGGCAGGGCCCACTAATGTACACAGTGGACGTTGGGGAGAGCATCGTGAGACGCCATGCTGACCAGATCCTAGAGTCACAGGAACGAGTCAACCCCATGCCTCGCCCATACGTACCTGGTGATGAACCCGACGTACAGGTCGCATCTACCCCAGAAACAGTAGCATCGGAAGCTGATGAACCAACCGACGGCAGGGGGCCAGAATCGCCTCCGCACCAAGAGCAAGACACTCGGGAAAGGCGCTATCCAGAAAGGATCAGGAAGCCTCCCCAAAGACTGAATTTATAAATAGACTATTTTCAGCTAATGTTGCATGTTAAAAGTGTTAATTTTAATTAGTTTGATATTTAATTGTTAAATGAGTGTTATGGTACTGTTAATCTAAAAGGGGAGGAATTGTAATGTATGTAACTTTAAGGGGGGAACTACTTTCTACAGCTCCTGTATACTGTAGTACCGGCAGTGACCACACCTGTATATAACGCTGAGTAGTAATCTGTTGTTTCAGTTGCAGTTTGAACCATGTTGAGTAAACACCTGTTGTACCGTTCTCTGCAGTCCTTTTCTTATTATTACACGGACGTAACACAGGGTTTCAAAGGAAGTAGGTGAGGAAATTGCAGATGCTTTAGCCATAATCTTACAAAGCACTCTCGATTCAGGAATTGTCCCTTTTAGATTGGAAAATTGCAAATGTAAATCCATTATTTAAGAAAGGTGTGAGAAAGAGAGAGAGAGAGAGAGAAACCAAGAAATGCGAGACCTGTAAGTCTAACATCTGTTGTGGGGAAGTTATTGAAATCTTTAATTAAGGACAGAGTGACAGAGCACTTAGAGAAATATCAGCTGATTAGAGGGAGCCAACATGGATTTGTAAAGGGTTGGCCATGTCTAACGAACCTAACTGAATTTTTTGAGGAAGTAGCTAAAGTTGTAGGGGAATGTCTATGGATGTAGTATGTATGGACTTCCAGAAGGCATTCGATAAGGTGCCGTGTAAGAGATTGTTAGTTAAAATAAAAGCTCATGGAATTGAATGCAAATTACTGACCTGGTTAGGAGATTGGTTAGGCGGTAGAAGACAGAGAGTATGGATAATGGGTATGTCCTCAAATTGGAAGGAAGTGGTGTCCCACAAAGATCTATGCTAGGGCCTTGACTATTCACTATGGGGGAGAAATTCAGTATCGCTCCGTTTGGGGCGCAATTATCGGCCGGGCGCAAAGTTTAGCTCCTGTCGCTAATTATCACCTCCAACTGCAAACTTGGCTTTTATCGCCCCTGGAGGTGATTGGAGCGCTAAATCAGGTGCTACACACCTCTCTTAAGGTGCTAATGCCGAGGAGCGAGGCACTACCTCAGAGCGTTGGCGAAGCTCAGATGATTTCAGTCAGCAATGGAGCACAGACAGACTGGCGCCGGCCAGTTCTTAAAGGGGAGTGTCGATCTTGCTCTCCAGCCACACCCTGCTCATTGCAACCTTGAATCTCGGCCTGTACATCAATTCTGCTGGAAAGAACAATGGAGAGACCCAGCGAAAGAGCTCAGAGTGCAGCCCCCATAGTCTCTTCTAAATCGATGCAAGGAAGGTCAAATCAAAATGAACCTGCAAAGTGCTGCTCAGTACCCAAAACTCCTTCACACAGCATTGAATCTCTCCAGAAGTCTCTCTCTCTCTCAGAATGCGTGGTGCAAAAATGTCGCCAACAAAAAAAGGCAGGAAGAGGCAGCCTTTAAATAGCGCTACCCCAGTCCCTTCCCAACTGCAAAATGTCCCCCTCTACCTGTCATTGCTAGCGGCAGGCGGAAAGGCAGGGGACACCACTCAATATCCGGTCCGGGCCGTTACCGGGGCATTGCACGCTCGACTGACATCACGATCTGCGGGAGCAGGAGATCGTGGCAGTAGTGTTTAGCGCTGCCGCAAAATGTCTGGTCAATTTCGTGAGCGGCGCAAACATCACCGCGCCCAGGCGCTAGTTGCTTTGTGCCCCATTAGCGCCCACTCTAACGAGAGGCGCTAATCAACCAAATTTTTCCCCCTCTATTTATTAATGACTTAGATAACACAATAGAGAACCATATATCCAAGTTTGCTGATGACACAAAGAATGGTGGTGTAGTAATTAGTGTAGACGGGATCATAACATTACAAAGAGACATTGATAGATTAAGTGAGTGGGCAAAACTGCGGCAGATGGATTTCAACACAAGTAAGTGTGAGGTTATCCATTTTGGACCAAAAAAAGATAGATCTGAGTATTTTTTATATAGTGAAAAGCTAGGAACAGTGGAGGTCCAAAGAGATTTAGGGGTCCGTGTACACAGATCAGTAAAATATGGTGGTCAGGTACAAAAATAATCAAAAAGGCCAATGGAATGTTAGCCTTTATATCTAGAGGGCTAGAATATGAATGGGAGGGGTTTTGCTACAGCTATACAAAGCCTTGGTTAGACCACATCTGGAGCACTGTGTATAATTCTGGGCACCGCACTTTGGAAAGGATATATTGCCCTTGGAAGGAGTGCAATGCAGGTTCACCAGAATGTTACCAGGGCTCCAAGGGTTAGATTACATAAACTAGGCTTGTAGTCCCTGGAATACAGAAGGTTAACAACAACAACAACTTACATTTATATAGCGCATTTAACATAGTAAAACGTCCCAAAGCGCAATTTCAATAAAAAAGGTTTTTGATGTTAAAATAAGGTTAAAACCAGAGATGGAGAGGTTTAGGGAGGGAATTCTAGATCTTAGGGCCAAGGCAGCTGAAAGCACGGCAGCCAATGGTGGAGCGATTAAAATCGGGGAAGCGCAAAAGGCCAGAATTGGAAGAGCGCAGAGATCTCGAAGGCTTGTGGGGCTGGAGGAGGCTACAGAGATGAGGAGGGGTGAGGCCATGGAGAGATTTGAAAACAAGGATGAGGATTTTTAAATTGAGAGGATATCAGACCGGGAGCCAGTGAAGGTCAGCAAGCACAGGGGTGATGGATGAACGGGATTTGGAGCGAGTTAAGATATGGGCAGCAGATTTTTGGAAGAGCAGAAGTGTATGTAGGATGGAAGATGGGAGGCCGGCCAGGAGAGCATTGGAATAATCAAGTCTAGAGGAAACAAAGGCTTGGATGAGGGTTTCAGCAGCAGATGAGCTGAGGTAGAGTCAGAGTCGGGTGATGTTACGGAGGTGGAAGTAGGCAGTCTTGGTGATGGAGTGGATGTGTGGTTGGAACCTCATCTCGGGGTCAAACACAACACCAAGGTTGTGAACGGTCTGGCTCAGCTTCAGACAGTTGCCAGGGGTGGAAACGATGGTCAGGGAATGGAGTTTGTGGCGGGGCCCAAAGACAATGGCTTCAGTCTTCCCAATATTTAGTTGGAGGAAATTTCTGCTTGTCCAATATTGGATGTCGGATAAACAGTTGTGACAGATCAGAGACTGTGGAGGGATCCAAAGAGGTGATGGTGAGATAGAGCTGAGTGTCGTCGGCATACATGTGGAACCTGACGTGTTTTCGGATAATATCGCTAAGCAGTATTATATATGTAGCCAAGTGGGAAAATGCAGTGAATATTTAAGTCCACTAGATGGCGCGGTTCATTTTCCCCTTTAGAATTTGAAAAAAGGAGAAAAGGGTTATGGGTAGGGCCATGTGATGCCAAAGGAGCCTCCCCTTTCTTCACAGCCTCCATTTTCTAGATCCAGCATGAGAGATGTGCTCTGAGGAGAGCTGGGGTGAATATGACTTTTGAAATGAACTTAGTCTGCGTAAAGTACAACTAAAACAGCATTTAGTGCAGCCAGACATAGTTTTAAAGTGATATTGTTTCCCAAATCACTCGCTATCACGGGGATGCTTGCAGATTGTCCCACCATGTGCTGGTGTTAACCTTTGTTAAAATTGTTGTTGAGTCCTTGGGGCTACGTTTCGAACGAGTTTAATACTTTCTGTTTGCTTGTAAGAGGTAACAAGTGATAACGGGACATACGAATGTATGGTATGATATGTTTTGTTTTGTATAATGATTGTTAGCTAATTAACTACCTGCACCTGTGGTTTACCTCATGTTCTGTTTTACAGCAAGCCACTGCCGTATTTTATCGACTGTGTTTTATGTATTTACAATTTCATCCTAAACCTAGACCCAAGTTATTAATACAGAATAAAAAAACCCCAAAAACGAAAGTTCGTGTCCTGTGCTGCTCCATTTCGCCAGGCTACATATAGATGAGAAATAGGAGGGGGCCAAGGAAAGGTCCTTGGGGGACTCCAGGGTAACAGTGTAGGAGTGGGAAGAGCGTTTTAGGATTTTGAAAGGAATTGATAGGGTAGATAGAGAAAACATTTTTCTGCTGGTGGGAGAGCCTAGGACAAGGGGACATAATGTTAAAACCAGAGCCAGGCCATTCAGGATAGAAGTTAGGAAACATTTCGTCATGCAAAGGGTGGTAGAAGTGTGGAACTCTCTGCAACACAAAACAGTAGATAGTAGCTCAATTAATAATTTTAAATCTGAGTTCGATAGAATTTTGCTTAGCCAAGGGTATTAAGGGATATGAAGCCACGGCGGATAAATGGAGTTAGGATACAGATCTGCCATGATCTCATTGAATGGCGGAACAGGCTCAAGGGGCTGAATGGCCTCCTCCTGTTCTTATGTTCCTTCACAGTCCGATGGTTGTCCATGAGGTTACCACCAATCCCTCGTTCTGTGCATCTTTTTATTCTGACTGGTCCTCTGGCACAAAAACAAATTGAGTTCTTGGGGGAAAAATTCGGTATCGCCCCATTTGGGGCGCCATTATCGGCCGTGCGCAAAGTTCAGCGCCTGGCGCTAATTATCGCCTCCGACAGCAAACTTGGCTTTTATCGCCCCTGGAGGTGATTGGAGCGCTAAATCAGGCGCTTCACACCTGTCTTAAGGTGCAAACGCCGAGGAGTGCTAGCGAAGCAAGGAAAGGCAAATCAAAATAAACCTGCAAAGTGCTGCTCAGTACTCAAAACTCGTTCACACAGCGTCGAATCTCTCCAGAAGTCTCTCTCTCTCTCTCTCTCTCTCTCTCAGACTGCGTGGTGCAAAAATGTCACCGACAAAAAAAGGCAGGAAGCGGTCGTCTTTAAATAGCTCTCCTCTAGTCCCTTTCTGACAGCATAATGCTCCCCTCAACCTGTCGTTGCTAGCGGCAGGCGGTAAGGCAGGGGGTGCCACTCAATATCCGGTCCGGGATGCTAACGGGGCGTTGCGCACTCGAATGACGTCAAAATCTGCCAGCGCAGGAGATCGTGGCAGAAGTGTTTAACGCCACTGCAAAATGTCTAGTTAATTTCGCGAGCGGCACAAACATCGCCGCGCCCGGCCTCTAGTTGCTTTGCACCCCAATTGGCGCCCTCTTAACGTGCTAAAGGGAGGCGCAAACAACTGAATTTTTCCCCCCTTGTGTCTTGTACTTAGGAATGTAGGAACAGGAGTAGGCCATTCAGCCCCTCAATCCTGTTCCTTCATTCAATTTGATCATGGCTGATCTGCAACATAACTCCATTTACCCACCATGGTTCAGTAACCCTCAATACCCTTGCCAAACAAAAATCTATCAATCTCAGTTTTGAAATTTTCAGTTGACCCCCCCAGTCTCAATAGCTTTTTGGGGGAGAGAGTTCCAGATTATCACTATCCTTTGTGTGAAGAAGTGCTTCCTGATATCAACCTGAACAGGGCAGTGTCCTAGGCCCAACCATCTTCAGCTGCTTCATCAATGACCTTCCCTGCAACATAAGGTCAGAAATGGGATGTTCGCTGATGACTGCATAGTGTTCAGTGCCATTCACAACTCCTCAGATAATGAAGCAGTCCATGCCCGCATGCAACAAGACCTGGATGATGTTCAGGCTTGGACTGATAAGTGGCAGGTAACAGTCATGCCACAGAAGTGCCAGGCAATGACTATCTCCAACAAGCAAGAGTCTAACCACCGCCCCTTGACATTCAATGGCATTACCATCGCTGATTCCCCCACCATCAACATCCTGGGGGTCACCATTGACCAGAAATTTAACTGGACCAGCCACATAAATACTGTGGCAACAAGAGCATGTCAGAGGCTAGGTATTCTGTGGCGAGTGTCTCACGTCCCAACTCCCCAAAACCTTTCTACCATCTACAAGGCACAAGTAAGGAGTGTGATGGAATACTCTCCACTTGCCTGGATGAGTGCAGCTCCAACAACACTCAAGAAGCTCGACACCATCCAGGACAAAGCAGCCCACTTGATTGGTACCCTATCCACCACCTTAAACATTCCCACTCTCCACCACCGGCGTACCATGGCTGCAGTGTCTACCATCTACAAGATGCACTGCAGCAATTCGCCAAGGCTTCTTCAGCAGCACCTCCCAAACCCGCGACCTCTTCCACCTAGAAGGACAAGGGCAGCAGGCACATGGGAACACTACCACTTCCAAGTTCTCCTCCAAGTCACACACCATCCTGACTTAGAAGTATATCGCCGATCCTTCATCGTCGCTGGGTCAAAATCCTGGAACTCCCTCCCTAACAGCACTGTGGGAGTACCTTCACCACACGGACTGCAGCGGCTCAAGGGCAATTAGGGATGGGCAATAAATGCTGGCCTTGCCAGTGACGCCCACATCCCATAAACAAATTTTAAAAAAAGCTTTCATTTTAAGGTAATGTCCCCTTGTTCTGTATTCCCCTCCAGAGGAAAAAGTTTCTCTCTATCTGCCCTATCAACTCCTTTAATCATCTTAAACACCTCAATTAGATCACCCCTTAATATCCGATACTCAAGAGAATACAAGCCTAGTCTATGCAACCTGTCCTCAGAATTTAACCCTGTATAATACTGACCATATCTGGTTGTCGTTAAGTTGCTGAATGCCATTCACAGTGACAAAAATACCCACAGAGTTCGAAAGCAACAGCAAATAATAGAACTGAGCTTACTGATTTGTTTTCATTTTACACCGCATTGTGCACAGCAAGCAAAGCTAATCACACATGCAAAGAAGTTTACTTTATCATAACCATCGCTTTGATTATGCCAGCCTCACTATTAATGAACAGCATCTCTGTTGTCATGTTATGGGGATGAATTTGTTTAGCCATAAGTGTTGCATAACCTGCAGGATATTGCTGACCGCGTGCTCACCTTTTAATAGGATCGATAGTGGAAATCCACAGCTGGAATGTCCAGAGGGCTGTAAACAAACAGCAGACACACGGCTACTGGTAAAGTGTATGCCTCTCTCCACCGGCACTTATACATCATCTTTTAACGGGGAAAACAGATATTGGGCAATCTGACTATCTTGAAGACATAGCATTTTGGAAATTTACCTTCAGAATTCTTGATGTTCGAGGAAGGTGAAACGTCAACGGCAATACCTTTCTTTGGTATACTGCATATTTTGACAGCAGAATAATAGGCAGATCCAGTTCTGTATCAAACTGACGGCTAGCTAATTAATTGTTAATTCCTCCTTTTCAAATGGCACTTATAAAGAGACGTTAATGCATGCACAGAATGATAAGCAAGGTTGTCATCTGCCACAGTTCAATGTGCCTGCTGAAATAAGGATTCTGTACAGCTTTAATCCTGCGCATATACAAAGTGTGCAGCTCCATCAAAACAACATCAGTAGTGACCACTGAAAAAAAAGATAACGTCCAACAGAAGACTCTGCAATTTTACAAACTGATCACTGTTGGACAACTCGAAGTATCGCTCTTTCCGTTAATATTACATCGAATTTACGGCACAGAAACAGGCCATTTGGTTCAATTGGTCGATGCCGGCATCTATGCTTCACACGAGCCTCCTCCCACCCCTCTTCATCTAACCCTACCAGCATATCCTTCTACTCCTTTCTCCCTCATGCGTTTATCTAACTTTCTCTTAAATGCATCTTTGCTATTCGCCTCAGCTACTTTAATCTTTAAGACCAATCAGTGCCAACTCTCACTTGCTCCATTGCTGGGAGCTACCGAGCAGAGGCCAGACCCCTGCCCCTGGGGGAAGAGTGAAACTCAGGGGAGAGTCACCCCACGGGCTCCCTCCACTCTGCAGTGGGCAGCGACACCTGGGAAAGAATGAAAATAACGAGCTTGCCAAAAACATTTCAAACCCTTGATTTTTTTTTTTTAAATAGCCAGCCTATTCGTGATCCTTGTAAAAGCTGTCAGAATAACTAATAATGAATTAGGTGTAATAATGGGGGAATTAACGAAAACAATCCGGGCACTCGGGTGTAGCTTATTTAAACTGGGTAGTCCATTATACAAGTGACTGGTTTACAACATTGTCATTCACCACTTATAGTGCTGCACATGGGCCTCGAAATTATGTTGTACAATATCATTATACGGACACTCATAATCTAAATGGATTAATGCCTCTACTCAAATGTTGGAGCAAGGAACTTTATATGAACATATTAAAGGTTTGTGTGCCTGTATCTCATCGTATAATCTTTTGGCAGCAGAAATCACAGTTTAGTTTTGGCAATGACTGATTTCCCAATGTTTGATGGTAGACTTACCAGAATTTATAATCAGATATGAATAATGACTGAACTCTGAATCAAGATAAATGAGACTACTTTCAAAATACTGGCCTAATATCCCATGTTCATACTCTTTGAAATGAAGGGACAACATGCTGGAATAGATTTAATATTATCCTTTCTGTGAATGTAATGTTGAAGCAATTTGCCTTAAGATTACATTGCTGTGAGAATTTGTGGTTCAATATTGTGCTTTGCTGCGAATGAAAGTTTAGAATGAGGTAGTTGTTTTTGTCACCTACACCTTTCAGCTTTGCTACCGTGTGCAACGTGAGTTTGGAAATGGGGTGTACCTTTGATATCCCAGAGGGTGAAATGACGACTGTCGGCTGCCTCAGGAGCCAGCGTGAAGTAAAAGCGATGGCCGCCCTGCGGTTCGTCCTTGTCCACCACACTGACCGTATGGATCAGCTGTAACAAAGAACAAAGCGTCAAACTGCGACCTGCAAACCTTTTGTAGCCAATCCATATTCTTCCAGAGCGCTTAAGGTATCGCCAACTGTGGACCAAATGCTGAAATGGAACTCTGTTTGCACGAACAAGTGTTGGGTTTCATCGATACAGTCGCCGCCACTTACACCGTCCCTGCTTATCTCGGGCAGCCACCTATATTCTATATTGGGCAAATGGCGGTAACCATCTGCCAATACCATAGGAATCAATCACAAAGGCGCCACTTTTAACACACTAAAGGCGGTGGCTATTTCGGGCAAATCAATACGTTTTTCCAACTTCGTTAACAACAACAACTTGCATTTATATAGCGCCTTTAACATAGTAAAATGCCCCAAGACACTTCACAAGACTGTTGTCCAATAAAATCTGACACTGAGCCACAGGGCCAATGACAAAAGCTTGGTCAAATAGGTGGGGTTTTTTAAACCAAGGGGAACTTGGAAGAAAAATTGAGGCATTCCTCCTGTCAAAAACAAAAAGTTTTCACAAGATGATTTAAATGGTCAATCTGTCCCAGCATCCTTTCGCTTAGGTTTTTAATATTATAGCAAAAGTGGAGTAAAGGGAAAATCTTAAACTTGTCTCTCTGTATGGACAACAGTTTGAAAACACAATGACACAGATTGATAAACACCCAAGTCGAGAAAAAAGGCTCATACTCTGATAAGAGACTAGTTGCCAAGACAACACATACCACAGTTTGAGATGAAGATTGGCCTACACCCTTATTTTATTATAAACAAAGCTTGTAGAACAGAGGCAAGGGCCAAAAGATTATAAGTGGGGTAAGCATCTAAAGAGTGCGTCCTCAGCTAAACATGCAACGTACGTAATACGTAGGCACAGGCCAAGGTTATATTATAGTATAAGAATAGAATAGAAACTGTCTCTCCTTTAGGACAGAGTGTTCTTGGGAGGGTCAGGAGCTACGCAGCTGCACGGAGTGCCTTGAGGGCTGGAGCTCATCGCTCCAGGTCTTGGGAATGGCGTGCTCTCTAGGTAGTGGGAGCCTGGGAACCAGGTTGCATTATTTGCATGTCATTTAATATAATATGGAAGACCATTATCAGTCAATGTATTAAAGCTTGTTATTATAAAAACCACTTGTGCGTGAATCATAAGAGGAGTTATAGTCACCTGACTAACAACCCTTTGTTGCGACAGTAAATACAGAGAAAATCCGCTAACGCTACCTTTCTAAACAAAAGGGACTTGCACCAAGTCCCATTCTTCCATCACCCATGTGCTCGCTGACCTACACTGGCTTCTGGTCCAGAAACACTCTGATTTAAAAATTTTCATCCATGTCGTCAAATTCCTCCATGGCCTCTCCCCTCCCTATTTCTGAAACCTCCTCCAGCCCTACAACCAATGTTCCATTAAGCTGCGCAGCCACACAGTGGTCTGGAGGCCCCGTGCAGCCGGCTCACAGGCTTTTAAATGGAAAAACTGTGCATGAGTGGAAATTTGAATGGGCCGCGCATCCCGTTAAAGGGGCCGCGTAGCCCCAAAAAAATTAGAGGGAACATTGCCTACAACCCTCCAAGATCTCTGGTTCCTCCAACTCTGGCTTCTTGTGTCTCCCTGACTTCCTTCGCCCCACCATTGGCAGCTGTGCCTTCAGCCATCTCGGCCCTAAGCTCTGGTATTCCCTCCCCAAACCTCTCTGCCTTTTTTTCTCCTTCTTTTAAGACGCTGCTTAAAATTACCTCTTTGCCCAAACTTTTGGTCATCTGTCCTAATGTCTCCTTCTTTGGCTCGGTGTCAATTTTTGTCTGATTACGCTCCTGTTACAACATTAAAGGCGCTATATGAATGCAAGTTGTTGTTGTTATCATCTTTCTGTTCTGGCTGGTTTGCTCAAAGACATGTTTTCTTGTGGCTTTATGTCAGCAAATGTCTGTTCAGCTACGTGACTGGCGCAGACTAACTTTGCTTACCCACGTTGGCCATTTTATCATTAATTAATCCTAAGCCCTACATAGCAGCGCACTTATTTTCCAAATTATTTCCAACCTGTCTGATATTAAATTGGGCAAACTGCCTTTCACTCCAGAGTCCTGAAAACAAAATCTAGGCTGATACTCCCAGTGCAGCACTAAGTGACATTTTTCAGATGAGACATTAAACCGAGGCCCTGTCTGCTCTCTCAGGTGGACGTAAAAGATCCCATGGCACCACTCTGAAGAAGAGCAGGGGAGTTCTCCCCGGTGTCCTGGCCAATATTTATCCCTCAACCAACACCAATAAAACAGATTGTCCGGTCATTATCATGCTGCTGTGTGTAAATTGTCTGCTGCGCTTCCTACATTGACTACACTTCATAAGTGTTTTATTGGCTGTAAAGAGATTTGTCTTGAGGTCGTGAAAGGCACTATATAAATGCAACTTCTTTCTTTTAAGTGGAGTGGAGTACCCTGCAATTTCAAAAATTTTGACTGGAAATGACTGGCTGGGATTTTCTGCTTCAATCCTCCAGGTATACAGCGGGAGCATATAATGGGAAAGTCCACATTCCCAGCCTGTGATTTTCAGCCATTAAAATTAATGTCAGGGAAAAAAATCAGGACCAGGAGGTTGCAGACCTTCCCTCTATGCCCTCCCAGTATGTGGCAGGAAGACTGAAGTGGAAACTCCTGGGCAAAATGTCCATTTTGTTCCACTCACTCCCGTATCGCAATGGTGTGTGTGCGTTAATTATTCAGGTTTTCCGAAAATCTTCAGTCAGCAAAGCAAGCCTTGGCACTCGAAGCAAGTTGCAGTATCAGGACACAGCCAGTGGGACATTACCTCAGGCACCTATTGATTCTCTATTTATTGTAATCAATACGGATGGGTTTGCTTAATGAGGATAAGAGTTGGCTCTGTCAATTCATTGAATTTGCATGCTCTGGGAGGAGATTTAGCCGATCGTATTAACTCAAAAATCCAATAAATATTGCATCTGTTACCTGACCCGGTTTGGCGTCTTCACAAATAGCAGCTTCAAATGGCATGGAAAGTTCCGGAGCATTGTCATTAACATCCAGAATCCTGACACTGAGGGAGGCCTTGCTCA
Organism: Somniosus microcephalus; assembly: GCF_052327205.1. Classification (NCBI taxonomy): domain Eukaryota; kingdom Metazoa; phylum Chordata; class Chondrichthyes; order Squaliformes; family Somniosidae; genus Somniosus; species Somniosus microcephalus. The sequence goes on from NC_140999.1 coordinate 114,870,303, forward strand.
CTTGGGCGTGGTTATCTGCATAAAACACATCATTTTGGAAACAATGAGAGACTAATTGGAGGTTAACAAACAGGCAAAACAATCCTGAGAGGAGATGGCGCATCATGCCCACACTCATGGCTTCTCGCAGCTCTTGTGAAAGAACAGAATTATTAGACTTCTACCAGAGATTCTTGTTTTTCTCTCACTTTTTGTGCTAAAGGGATCAGCATTGCCTTCATAATAAATTAATCATCTTTGTTCAAATGTACCAGAGGGATTCGATTTCTGAGGAGGCGGTAGTTATTTTACAAGCAAAGACACATTAGAAATTATATTTACACATCCTTCCAACTCTGTTCCATTAAATACATCCAGTTCTTTATGGTTATAATGGATCACTCCACTATTTTCAGTCCTTAATTAAATGACATCTCATTGTGATGCTGTGCAAAAATATAAGGGCAAAGTCATGGTCATAATTTCAACATGGTGCTTGCTGAGATTGCCCTGGGTGCAGGGAGATGGGTGATTGGGGAAGGGGCTCTTCAAGGACTGCTGCTCGCACTTGAAGGGGAGCTGCATTGAAGAGCAGCAACCACTGGTAGAAGGCCGAGGAGGGAGGCTGCCCATTTCAGGATATTGCCCTCGTGCTGTTGGAAGAGGTGCAGGGAAGGAAGAGCTGAGAGGCACTCTTGCTGTCAGGAGCACAGCAAGGTGGATGTAGCAGAGTTGCTAATCGTGGTCTCCCACATTCAGAGGCCATGGGAAAAAATAAGGGGAAAAAAATTCAGATGTCCGGAAGATTGCTAGGGTGAAACGACATGAATTTGCCTACTCAAAATATGTCGCGCTGCAAAAACAGCCAACCTTCACTGGTTTTAAATGTGTGCCATGATTCTGGGCTTTTGAACCTGAGGGAAAGGAGAAAATTGGGTTGCAAAATGCAAATAGGGCTATTCACCCCTTCTTTCCAATTGCCCCAGCCTCTGTTTAGCCAGTGTGATACCATAGAACCCATTTGTTTATAGCATACAAGGAGGCCATTCGCCCCATCCTGTCTCTTTGGTAGAGCAATCCTAAGCTAATGCCACTGTGCTGCTCTCCCCAAAGCCTTGTACCTTTTTCTGTTTATCACTCCTCCATTAAGGGTGCAATGGTCTCTGCCTCAACTACTTGCTGTGGCAAAGAATTCCATGCTCTTAACAGCTCTCTAAGTGAAGTCATTTCCCTTAACCCTTCTCTTCACTCTCATTTTATGTGGGAAAAATCCAAGATGAGAGAAAGTTTAATGGGGTATCAACAGCAACATCAAATATCCCAACACTGCAAAGGTGATTGACTTCATTTTCCCCCCCTGAAATTTAGTAAATAGTTCAAATGAAACCAACGAGTTATTTCTGGTGTTTACAACACACTAATGTGTACAGTGATGCCCAGTATTTTTTCAACTGTTATGTAAAGATTGCAATGGACACAGTGGTCTAGAAATTGGATCGTGCCCAATGCAGGGCATATGCCCAATCAGGCTGGTGACAGGACCATGCCAAATTGGTTTGCCAGCCTCATTGGGATAGGACTGGCGAGCTGCAGGCTCCATTCGTGACCCTAGAGACAGGTTGCCCATGAGGGGAGGGGGGGTTGGGGTGCGGAAAGATTGGCTGGCTGGGGCGCTGGCCAAGGGCCTCAAAGAGTGTCTGGGAGGGGTGGGGGGAAGTTAAATTGGGGGTGGGGGTGGGGCAAGCGATAGCTGGCACCAGCCCATGGTTTTAATGTGAGGCCGGGAGGAACACAGAGTGAAGCAAGCAGCCCAGTTGTTGTGATCTGGAACGCACTGCCTGAATGGGTGGCGGAAGCAGATTCAATAGTAACTTTCAAGCGGAAATGGAGAATACTTAAAAAAGAAAAAATTGCAGAGCTATGGGGAAAGAGCAGAGGAGTGGGGCTAATTGGATAGCTCTTTCAAAGAGCCAGCACAGGCATGATGGGCTGAATGGCCTCCTTCTGTGCTGTAAGATTCTATGATTCGAACTATAAGCACGCACCAAGAAATGAATCTGGGAGCTTAAGGTCTGTATGCTATATCATGGATAACATTATGTAACCAGTGGATCAACTGCAGCCTTCAGAAGCCTTTGTTACATTTCTCAGCAAGGCCCTAACACGTCCCATGGTATTTTCACTGTTTTTCTGCCAATCTCGCTCCTGCTGATGCGAGAGTGTCGATTATGCCCATTCTTCTGTTTAAACCAAACTTAAATACAGATACTTAAAGAGAAAAAAAATTAATGTATGGATATAGAAACCGCCAGATGATTAAATTAAATGCATATAGCTGTTCATGTGCAGTTGGCTTGGTGGCTGTTAATTGGGAGTCTAGCCAGTTTATCCTTTTTATATCTTTTTGCATTGCACCCAAGTGTGAAATGCATGCAGGGCTGTGCTTCCCAGTGGAAGGTGTAATTTCTAGTCTGTACGCCTGAATCAATGGGTGCCTCTGTATTTGATATGTGATCCTAGGAGAGCAGCACTTAAATGGAGACCTCGGTCCGTCCCTCCTTTTTATGTTCAGTGGTTCAGTCCCTTTGATGTGATCAGAGCTCAAAGGAACGGTATGAATATGGGTGCCTGGAGCTCGACAGGTTTGTGGTATTTTGACAGTGGGAGAATCGTACAATGTAAGAGTGCCCAATGTGGGAGAAATCCATTGTAATTCTGTTTTGTGCAATGCCTATGTTGTTATTTGTCAGTATGAATTCAGCTGATACCAGAGATACCACAGCTATGATACTAGTTGATCACATAGGAATTGCTAGATGATAAAACACCAAGGTCCATCTAGATTGTCGTCTACCATCCTGGTAGTCGCATGATAGAATGATAATGGAGTTGTTGACTAACCATAGCAATCAATCTCCATCAATTAGTCTACAACAGACCCAGGCATGAGGTGAGATATACCCCAGTGGTGGAGAGCTTTGGGAACCATAGGTCCAAAGTTAGCATTTCCCCGACCCCCCCCCGCCAGCATACTACACTTACCATATGTCATGTCAGAAATTGCTCATATTTTTTTTTCTTTATTCGTTCCTGGGATGTGGGCGTCGCTGGCAAGGCCAGCATTTATTGCTCATTCCTAATTGGCCTCGAGAAGGTGGTGGTGAGCCGCCTTCTTGAACCGCTGCAGTCCAAGTGGTGAAGGTACTCCCACAGTGCTGTTAGGGAGGGAGTCAAACACTGTATCCCAAAATGTTATTTTCCGAAATAAATCTATCTAATAATATTTGAATGAATCAATACTAATTGCTTCCACCGTCTCCTCAGGGAGCCTGTTCTGTAGATTGACCACTCGCTCACTGAAATATTGTTTCCGCAGATTAGTTTTAAATTTACCCCCCTTCAAGCACAGGCCGTGTCCTCTGGTTCTACTGTTTGGAATAAGGTGAAATAGCTATGGCATTGCTCTCAGGCTAAATATTAAAAAAGACTTCTAATTGAGTAGGCCCCAGCATCTGAGATCTCTGACTGGGATTGCTCATAAATTGAGCCTCAGGTTTGTCCGGGGCCCAGAGTTTGACTAAGGCAGATGCCTTTAATTTAACTTGATTTGATTTTTTTTCACAGTTGCTTCATCTTGTTTATTTAAACCTTCAATGATACCCTTTGAACAGTTACAAATATTTCAACTTAATTACATTGTGGAAATGTAATGGCTGCCTTCTGTTTTTGTTGTGAAATCAATGCCGACTGTTCTTAATTAAGCCATGTCTTTCTAAGTGTGTATCAATTTAACCCCATGTTATGGTCCTTCGAACCTCACCCACTACCAATGTTAGGCTGACTGGTCTACAGCTACCCAGTTTATCCTTTTTTCTATTCTTCAACCGAGCACTTACATTGGCAAACTATTCTGTGAAAACTAAGGCAAAGTAGTCATTGATTATCTCTGCCATTCCTTCATCTGCCCTTTATTTTTGATGTATTTATAAGATCCTTTACTATTTCCCTCTATGCTGTGTTGCAATATTTCTTTATACCTTCTCTTAACTTTTTAAAACTTTTTTTTGCTTCTCCACAGTTTTGATATTCTGCTTGATTTTCTTTTGTGTCATTGGCCCTAAATCTCTGGATCTCTTATGGGAATATGCCTACCCTGTACCTAGATTATCTCTGGTTTAACATTCCAATTGGTTTTCTGCCAATTTTTCTTCCAAATTATTTCTGAATAAGTTTCCTTTTTATCTTGCTGAATTTTACTTTTTTTTTGCCAGTGAAGTACTTTTAAATCTTTGCCTTTACCCTCCTCTTTTGAAATATTTATATCAAACTTAGTTGTGTTAGTCACTGGATGTTCCCCTACCCTTACATCACCTACTTGCCCCACTTCATTTCTGAGACCTGCAGTAGGTGCAACATTGATCTCAAAAGCCCCACTGGACACATTACAGAAACTAAGATCTATTAAGAGAAGGTATAAAGAAATATTGCAACACAGCATAGAGGGAATAGTAAAGGATCTTATGTTCTCCTCATGTTCTTTGATATTGGGACTTGGAGGGTTAAATTATGAGGGCAGGTTGCATAAACTTGGCTTGTATTCCCTTGAGTATAGAGGATTGAGGGGTGATCTGATCGAAGTGTGTTAAAATGTTAAAAGGATTTGATAGGGTAGATACAGAGAAACAATTTCCTCTGGTTGGGGGAGTCAAGAACGACAGGACATAATCTTAAAATTATAGCTCGGCCATTCGGGAGTGAAATCAGCACTTTTTCACACGAAGGGGAGTAAAAATCTGGAATTCTTTGCCCCCAAAAAGCTGGGGATGCTGAGTCAATTGAGGCTTTCAAGACTGAGAGCGATAGATTTTTATTAGGTAAGGGTGTCGAGGATTATGGAGAAAAGGCAGGTAAATGGAGCTAAGGTACAGATCAGCCGTGACTTCATTGAATGGCGGAACAGGCTCGTGGGGCTAAATAGCCTACTCCTGTTTCTATGTTCCTATACAAAAATAAACTTTAACCCATTCAACAGTATTTTTGGATAAGCCACCCATTATTATGGCCTTGTTATTTTTGCATATTCCTTTAATTTGTCAGCATATCTCATTTATACTGTTCAGCAGGCTATAATGAACTCCCAGTACAGTAACAGGTCCCTTCTTATTCCCTAGGTCTAACCACCCCCTGTAGCATCTTTATGTTCGAGTGCTGAAATGGAATCTTTGATTAATACTGCCACCTTCCTTTTTCTCCCACTCTCTCCCTCCTGAATATTATGTAACCAGGAAGGTTCAGCTCCCAATCCTGCGCTAGTCTCTGCCACATCTGTTGATATGATAATCATCTCCCTTCCACATAGCAATATGTGCCTTTAGCTTACCAATTTTATTCAAAATATTTTGTGCATTTACATACATACAGCTCAAACCACCTTTGCCTATTTGACCATCTTACTCTTTTTAATCCCTCCTTCTGATCTGTACTTCATTATTTTTCCACTTTTCACTTTTATCCTTCCTATATCCCTTACTTTTCTTTCTGCTTCCTCGGCTAGTTTTTCCCTGCCTTCCCTGCACTAATTACTCTGCCAGCGAGGACACTGGGCCTCAACCCCATTCAGGTGAAGCCCATCTATCCTGCACAGGCCACTTCTATCCAAGAACTGGTGTTAATGTCCCAGGAATCTGAACCCTTCCCTCCAAACGATGCAATTACCTCTTTACCTTACCATTCCTTTGCTGACCTGTGTTGTCAACAGGAGTAACCCTGAAAATAATAGTGGTTCAGCTCTTAAATCTAACTCTGATTTCCTGAAACTCACTTCTGTTTCTTCCTATGTCATTGGTTTCTATATGAAACACAAGTTCTGACTGTTCTCCTTCTCTCCCAAAATCTTTTCCCCCCTGTTGTGGCAGCTAAGGCCCATGATTGCCAGATACCTTCTGTCATGAATCTTACCATTCATGTAGAAATGACTCATGAGATAACACTCGGGCGTGGGCCCAGCTTGCTCAGGACATTTTTGTAACCAGGAACTAGTGATGTAACTAGAACTCATGGTTGTGAAACAGTTGATTAAAGCCTTGTTTTACACTCAAACCAAGTGCTTAGTGGTTTTCTTACATTCCCTTCTCTATTTGGGAGGTCCTGAATGTTTTGTGTGTCCAGGGATGTGTCTCCGACTGATATTGCTCAAGGTTTCTGAGCCTGGGTAGCAGGTGGCAACACTCAGTCACATTTGGGAATGTTCAAGATGACCCGAGAAGCAACTCGCTATTTGTGAATCTTGGTTGCAGCTACAAAAACTCCTGCCTATTCTCCTGACTATGGAATCCTAAAGAAAGAAAAGAAAGACTTGCATTTATACAGCATCTTTCACCGGACGTCTCAAAGCACTTTACAGCCAATGAAGTACTTTTGGAGTGGAGTCACTGTTGTAATGTGGGTAATGCGGCAACCAATTTGCGCACTGCAAGCTCCCACAAACAGCAATGTGATAATGACCAGATAATCTGTTTTTGTTATGCTGATTGCGGGATAAATATTGGCCAGGACACCGGGGATAACTCCTCTGCTCTTCTTCGAAATAGTGCCATGGGATCTTTTACATCCACCTGAGAAAGCAGACAGGGCCTCGGTTTAGCGTCTCATTCAAAAGCTGGCACCTCCGACAGTGCAGTACTCCACTGGAGTGTCAGTCTAGCTTTATGTGCTCAAGTCCCTGGAGTGGGACTTGAACCCACAACCTTTTGACTCAGAGACGAGGGTGCTACCCACTTTTTTTTTATTATACTTTATTGAACATTAAGAACATTTACAACATCGTGATCATTACATTGTATGATACAAATCAATTCCACCACCCTGCACAGCCATTCCGCCACCACATTTTAACATCAAAACCTAAAGTTTAATTTGTCACCTGTAACATATATTAATCGATTGTACTTTAAAAATTGGTTGTAAAATACTGTCCTTAAATTCCTTTCTGAATAAAACATCCACAGAGACTTATAATGATCTTTTAGCTTATATTTAAAATACTCTTTTAGATTGATTCTCCTCCCCTTAAAAAACAGAGCATTCCTTCTTTGCACAATCACGAATCTAGCCAAACTGAACATTAAATTAATTGCCACTCTGCTAGACTCTGGCAGACTCTCCTGCAATCCCCATCTCAAAATTGAGTCCCACGGGATTCCCATTCTCGCTGTTCGGTCCTCACCCAGCAAAAAAGCTTCACACAACTGTCGAACATAGTACTTAAAGTCATTTAACTGCGGACATAACACCAGTAAATGGGACAGAGTCTCATCCTGTGTCCCACACATTGGGCAAGTTGCCGCCTCCACTCGTCCAATCTTGCACAAGACCGTCATGGTAAAAATCCAGTTATGAGCCAATTTGAAATCCAGTTCAATCCATTCTGGGCATTTAAAATTCGCCCACACTCCCTTCCAAATCCTGTTGAAGTCCAGCTGTGGGTATATACTCTGCCAAAACTCCTGACCAGCAGGTGTCTTGAATCTCCATTCTCTGAAGAACTCATAGAAATCTCGAGTATTACAGTTGTCAAATTGGACTAACTCTCCCCCTTTCTCCAGTACAAAGCTTGGAAAAGCAGGACGCATTTTACTTCCTTTGGAGATTTCCGCATTTATTTCTTCCATCCAATCCTGTGGCATTGCCCTCACAATCTTCTCATACATGATTCCTATTGCTTTTCCTTCTACCTCCTGATCCTCCTCCCACACCATGTCCCTCACTATCGCTTCCGGCAACCAACCTGGAATCACCTCGTATAATACATCTTTCACAGATATAATCCCAGCTTTTATAAAAGCTTGATTAAATAAAACCTCTCCTTCGATGTTGACCCACCTATTCAAAAATAAGGGCTGTTCTAAAAATTCCTCAGCCCCCTTGGGCATAAACTGCACACTTTTTAAAAATTGAGCCCAAGTCTCTACAACCCCCTTATAAAACCTAGGGAGAAGCTTAATCAATTTCAAAAACATATTATTGTATTCCATATACAATAGCCCCTGCCCTCCTATCCCACTTTGTTTAAAAAAATGCTCAAAACAACTCTTCCAAAAACTTGAATTTGACTTCTGAAGAAATCTCTTCACCCATTTGATTCTAAAGGATTTTTTCTTCAAATCAATATCTGGGAAATTGAGTCCTCCCTGATTTCTCCGTCCAATGATGGTATTGTAAACCACCAAGGCTGGTTTCCCTTCCCATAAAAACCTCACACAAGCCTCTCAGATGGACTTTTCTGCCCACTCAGGAATATCCTCCACCGTCAATAAGTACCATAGCTTAGATAGCAGGAGAGCAGAAACCACTGTCGCTCTTCCTTGCACTTTCAACTACCTTCTTTCCCATCTTCCCAAAATCTTTTTAATTTTCATAACCTTTGGTTCCCAATTTAATCGATTCACTTGTTCCCTGTCTTTCTTGCACCCCATATGCACCCCCAGAACTTCCAAAACCTCCACCACCTTAAAGTGACATTCCCCCAACCATTCCCCCCTACTCCTCCCTGCAACCAGGCATTGGGATTTACTATAATTCACTCTGGCACCTGAAGCTCTACAATATTCCTCCACTACCTCCATAGCTTTCCTCACTGACTCCCCATTTCTCAATGTTAAGGTTGTGTCATCTGCATATTGGTGTATCACCGACACCAGCCCAGAACTGGGTACCACAATCCCAACTACACCTTGTTTCTTTCGCATCATGTAACCTAATGGTTCTGCTACCAATGTGTACAGCAATGGGGACAGGGGACAACCCTGTCTCACTGATCTCTGTATCGGAAAATACTTAGATAAAAAACCATTACATTTAACACAGCTAAATATGTTTGAATAAAAAATCCTTATCCACTGAATGAAATTTTCCTTGAAACCAAATGCTTACAAAACCTTCAATAAAAACTCATGAGAGACCCTATCAAAGGCTTTCTCTTGATCTATCTTTAATACATAAGCCTCCCTCCCACTCTCTTCCATGAGCTCTATCGCATCTCGGATTGAGACCACAGAGTCTGCGATGTCCCAGCCTATGACTCCATAGGACTGAGAGGGCTGATGTGCCTCAATAATCCCGAGACTCGATGTTAGCGAAACAAAACAAGGCTTTTATTAACTTAGAAGATAACACGCAGTGGAGAGAGGTGTCTTCCATCTGGAGGTCAGCAGTACTGGATATGAGGCCAGACTGCTTGCTTAAATAGAGGCCAGGTATGGGCGGAGCCCTACACACAACACATTCCATACATTCCAATATACAATACAATGGTGAGGAGGAACCTGAAACCAACCACAGTCACAGGCAGTGATGATATACAATACAATGGTGAGGGGAAACCTGAAACCAACCACAGTCACAGGCAGTGATGAATGGAATATTTCATCACATTCACCCCTTCTATAGATTTAGTCTGTTCGGGGGTTTGGTAGTCCTCTGCGACCGACGTGGCTGTTGTGGTGTCGCGGGTGTCGGCTGGGTGTCCCCGGTGGCCTCCTGGGTCTCTGCCGGGGGTGCCGCCAGGGTTGTTGAAGGGGTAGTTGGTGGGGGTGCCGTTGGTCGATGTTCTTCCGGGGGTGATGAAAGAGTAGTGGGTGGGTAAGAGTTGCTGTGGTCGTTGTTGCTGCTATTGCCATGGTTGTTGTCGTTACCGGCTGGGGCGACGTCTTTTATTGACACGGTGTCCTCCCTTCCGTCGGCGTGCCGGACATACACGTATTGGGGGTTGGCGTGGAGTAGGTGCACTGGCTCCACGAGAGGGTCCGTCTTATGGCCCCTCACATGCCTTCGCACGAATACCGGACCTGGGGTGGAGAGCCATGATGGCATGGATACGCCTGAGGTGGATTTCCGGGGAAAGACAAACATTCGTTCATGAGGCGTGGCATTAGTGGCAGTACACAATAGCGACCGTATCGAATGGAGCACATCTGAGAGGACTTCCTGCCAGCGGGAGATAGGGAGGCCCTTGGTCCTTAGGGCTAGAGTGACTGCTTTCCATACTGTCCCGTTCTCTCGCTCCACTTGACCGTTACCCCGGGGGTTGTAGCTGGTGGTACGGCTCGTGGCGATACCCCTGGACAGCATGTACTGGCGTAGCTCTTCACTCATGAAGGACGCCCCCCTATCCGTGTGGATGTAGCTTGGCATACCGAACAGGCAGAACAGGCTGTTGAGGCATTTAATGACCGTGGCGCTGGTCATGTCTGGGCAGGGGAAGGCGAATGGGAACCGGGAGTATTCGTCCACAATGTTCAGGAAGTAAACATTGCGGTCGACGGACGGGAGGGGGCCCTTGAAATCTAAGCTGAGCCGCTCGAAGGGCCGTGTAGCTTTGATTAAGTGGGCTCTATCAGGGTGGTAGAACCGAGGCTTGCACTCAGCGCAAGTGCGGCAGTTCCTGGTCAGAGACCGAACTTCCTCAATTGAGTAGGGTAAGTTGCGGGACTTTATGAAGTGGAACAGCCGCGTGACCCCTGGGTGGCAGAGGTCGTTGTGGAGGGTCTGTAGCCGATCCCCGGTGGCGCTGGCACACATCCCTCGTGAGAGGGCATCTGGGGATTCGTTAAGGGCCCCTGGCCGGTAAATGATGTCATACTCGAAGGTGGAGAGCTCGATCCGCCACCTAAGAATCTTATCATTTTTGATCTTCCCCCTCTGTTTATTATTGAACATAAACGCTACCGACCGCTGGTCGGTAAGTAGGGTGAAGCGTTTGCCGGCTAGGTAGTGGCGCCAGTGGCGCACTGCCTCCACGATGGCTTGGGCCTCCTTTTCCACGGAGGAGTGTCTGATCTTGGGCCCTTGGAGGGTCCTCGAGAAGAAAGCTACGGGCCGCCCCGCCTGGTTGAGGGTGGCCGCCAAGGCAAAGTCAGACGCATCACTTTCCACTTGAAATGGAGTGTTCTCGTCCACTGCCTGTAGCGTGGCCCGCTCAATATCCTGCTTAATGCTTTTGAAGGCGGCGTGGGCCTCAGCAGAGAGCGGAAAAGAGGATGCTTTCAAGAGGGGGCGGGCTTTGTCGGAGTAGTTGGGGACCCATTGGGAATAATAAGAAAATAACCCCAGGCACCTTTTCAGGGCTTTGGGAGTGTTGGGCAGGGGCAGCTCCCGTAGGGGGCGCAATCGGTCGGGGTCTGGTCCGATTTCCCCATTCCTCCACCACGCTGCCTAGTATGCAGAGGCGCGTGGTGTTGAAAACGCACTTGTCCTCGTTGCAGGTGAGGTTGAGTTTTTGTGCGGTTTTCAGGAACCTCTCGAGGTTCGAGTCGTGATCCTGCTGGTTGTGACCGCAGATGGTGACTTTGTCGAGGTAGGGGAAGGTTGCCTGCAAGTGGTGGTCATCGACCATGCGATCCATCTCCCTCTGGAAGACCGAGACCCCATTCGTCACCCCAAAGGGGACTCTGAGGAATTGGTAGGGGCGTCCGTTCGCCTCAAAGGCGGTGTACGGGCGGTCCTCTGGTCTGATAGGGAGCTGGTGGTACGCTGACTTGAGGTCGATGGTGGAGAACACCCGGTATTGGGCGATTTGGTTCACCATTTCTGATATGCGGGGTAGCGGGTAGGCGTCTAGTTGGGTGTACCTGTTGATCGTTTGGCTATAGTCGATCACCATCCGTTTCTTCTCGCTACCCCTTACCACCACCACTTGGGCGCGCCACGGGCTATTGCTGCATTCAATAATGCGCTCTTTCAGGAGCCTGTCTACCTCGGTCGCGATAAACCGCCTGTCCTCCCAGCTGTACCTCCTGCTTTTGGTCGCTATTGGCCGGCAGTTAGGGGTAAGGTTCGCGAATAGCGAAGGCGGCTTTACCTTCAGGGTAGCCAGGCCGCACACTGTGAGGGGCGGCTGGGACCCACCGTACTTGAGCGTGATGCTTTGGTGGTTGCACTGGAAATCCAGGCCCAAGATCACGCTCGCGCATAGATTCTTCATGATTAATACTTTAAAATTATCGTATACCGTCCCGTTAACGGACAATTGTACCGTGCAGTAACCCAGAATGGTCGATGTCTGGGTTTTATCAGCCATAGAGATGGTACCCCGAGTAGGGACCACCTTTAGGGAGAGTTGTTGTGCCAGTTCAGGGTGGATAAAACTCTCCGTGCTTCCACTGTCAATTAAACATTTAACCCGGCACCCGTTTACCTCGATGTCCACCATTGATTTGGATAGCTGGTGGGGCCTGGTCTGGTCCACTGTGACCGATGCCACTGTAGGGCCCTGATCGAGACAAGATGGCGTCCACGCTGTCTGCTCACAAGATGGCGGAACCCACGAGGTCGGGCAAGATGGCGTCCAAGATGGCCGCTCCCACGGCGCACACGCGGCGGTGGCGGGTTTTGGTTTTCCGGCGGGGCTCCCTCTGCACACCTTCCCGAAGTGCCCCTTCTTACCGCACTTAAAGCAGGTGGTGCCTTTCGCCGGGCACAGTTTTCTGGTGTGCTTTGGCTGCCCGCAGAAGTAGCAGTTGGGTCCCCAACGCGTCGCGGCTGTCGTAGGGCTTCTGGGGGGGAGAGCGGGGCCCCGACGGTGTCGGGCTGCCGGGCGGGGAAGATGCCTTCCAAGATGGCGGCGCCCTTGGTGCACACGTGGCGGCGTGGACGGCGCGGGCTGAGGAGTAGGCGTCCGAGTTTCTCTGGGCCACATCCAGGGATCGCGCGGTGTCCGCAGCCTGTTTCAGGTCCAATCCCGTTTTTTCCAGCAGTCTTTGCCGGATGTAAGTGGAGCTGAGGCCTGTGATAAAGGCATCGCGAACAAGCTCGTCGGTGTACACTGCGGCTTTTACATCTCGGCACTTGCAGTCTTTGCCAAGCATTTTCAGGGTGCCTAGGAACTCCTCCACCGATTCCCCAGGTCGCTGTGCGCGAGTGGCGAGCAGATGCCTAGCATACACCTCATTCGTAGGCTGCTGGTAATGTGCCTTTAAGATGTCACAGGCGGCCAGGTGCGTGTCGGCGTCTTGGATGAGGGGGTAAACCCTGTGGCTTACCCAATTCCGCAGAATTCCGAGTTTCATACTCGCAGCGTCCGTAGCGTCTTTGACGGCTGCGGAATTGTCCAGGAAGAATTCCATACACATAAACCAGTGTCCGAAGCGTGCTGATGCGTCCGGAGCATGCTGATCCAAATCCAAACGTTCGGGTTTCAGGAGTTGATCCATTGTGTTGAAAAATAAGTTAATAAAATTGATGTGCCTCAATAATCCCGAGACTCGATGTTAGCGAAACAAAACAAGGCTTTTATTAACTTAGAAGATAACACGCAGTGGAGAGAGGTGTCTTCCATCTGGAGGTCAGCAGTACTGGATATGAGGCCAGACTGCTTGCTTACATAGAGGCCAGGTATGGGCGGAGCCCTACATACAATACATTCCATACATTCCAATATACAATACAATGGTGAGGAGGAACCTGAAACCAACCACAGTCACAGGCAGTGATGATATACAACACAATGCTGAGGGGAAACCTGAAACCAACCACAGTCACAGGCAGTGATGAATGGAATATTTCATCACAAGGGCCAAACTATCTCCGGTAACACCTCCTTCAAACGATTTGCCATAACCCTCACCAAGATCTTATAATCCACATTTAATAGTGTGATGGGCCTCCAATTCTTCAGATCCCGTCTATCCACTTTATTTTTATAAGCTAAGCTTATGATCCCTCTCCTCATAGATGGGGCCAGGCTTCCCTCAATTTTAATTTCCTTAAAAACTCCGAAGAGCAATGGACTTAAAATCTCAAAAAATTCCGTATAAAATTCTGCACTTAGTCCATCGGACGCTGGGCTTTTCCCCCCCTCCATTCCACTTATTGCTATTTTTATTTCCGCTAATCCTACTTCTTTATTACACATGCTTCTCTCATCCTCCTTTAAACCCTTTTCAATAAAAGCAGTAACCTTCTCCATCTCCAAATTGGAAATGTCTTCTTTTGTATATAGCTCTTGATAAAAGCTGCTAGTCGCCTCCAAAATCTCCTCACTTTCATGAATGATCTTCTCCCTAACCTTCAACTCCTCAATTAACGATAATCTCTGTCGCAGCTTCTCTTGCTCTAGGAAATATCTAGTGCATCTTTCGCCCTCCAATGCATCTCTAGCCTTTGCACGGAGAATGGCCCCCTTGCATTTTTCAGCTTGCAATAATTCCCACTCTTCCTTTAGCACCTGGAACTTAGTCTCAGCTCCCTTATCCCCTCCATCAACTGCTTTACAGACATCTGTAAACCTTTTGTTTATATTCTCTTCTTGATGCCGGTTAGCTGCCGCCCTCTTTTTCCCATAACGTACCGAAAAAACTTTTACCTCATATTTGAAATTGTCCCACCAAACTCTTCTTTCTTTCAAGAACAAAAGTTCCTTCCGAGCATTCTTTATTATATTTATAATCCCTTCTTTATAAGCACTTTCCTTCAGGTATTGATTGTTTAAAATCCACACCCCTGAACTGATCTTAACTCTGCTGTTCCTAATTCTAAGAACCAAACCGAGTGATCACTAAAAAATACTTTTTTATAATAAATCTCCATCACCTCCGAACTTAACCCTTCCCGCATTAATACAAAATCTATTCGGCTCTGTTTTAAAACATCACCCACCCAACCTGCTCTGGAGAACTCCCTTTTTATGGGGTTGCGGTCCCTCCATAAGTCTCTCAAATTTAAATTTGCCATCATTTTTACAATCATCCCTCTGGAGTTATCATCTTTAAAGGTCATCTGGGCTGAAATGTCCATCCAAGATAAAAATACATTAAAATCCCCCACTACACAAGGATTTTCCACCTCTGCCACTTCAGTGAATAACCCCTGAAAAAACTTGCGACGCTTGCAATGGTCGTTCGGTGCATAGATATTAAAAAGATCACAAATAAATCCCTCCAATTTTACCCTTAGCCGTAAAAATCTCCCCTCAGTGTCCTTGTCCACCAAGGCAACGTTCTCTTCTATGGACGGACTCACCAAAACAGCCACCCCTCTACGGTTATTGTTTGCACAACTTGCAAACACCTCTCCCTTCCAAACCTTCTGAACTCGTTCTAGAATATCCTCATCCCAAAAGGTTTCTTGCAGACACAAGTCCGTGCCTTTAAAACCCTGCAACAACTGCTGCAATTTCTTCTCACCCCTCAGTCCGTTCACATTGATCGAGACCAATGTAATCATGGCTCCAAAGAAGGGAAGTATGCCCAATAATCTCCCCATCATTTAATCTCTGGCTCTTCCCTCCTCTCATGCTCCTTCTCAACTTTTCGGGCAGCTGTTGCTTTTTCCTGCAGCCTCCAGCTCTTTTTCCCCTCCTGTTTGACCCCTCCCTGCTGTTTCAGCCTCTTCCTTGCCTTAAGTTTGGACCGAGGAGCTGCCCTTTCTCCCTCCTTCTGCCCCTCACTGACCTTTCCCCTGCCACGTGATGCCACCCCATTCCCGACTTCCATTTCTCTGTCCCCCTCTAATACCTCACACTCAAGCTCTTCTGCAACCCCCGTGCCTGCTCCCCGTCAGATACATAATCCTGCTGCCCGTCAGATACTTCCTCTCCCTTAGACAGTCTTCCTGCTATCGCCGTTTCAACCACTGTGCCGGCCCCTTCGAACACGTCTCCACCTCTGACCCTTGCACCTCACTCCATGGGACAATGGCGCACCTAAATTGTTCCCTTCTGACGTCTCTATCTCACCGATCCCATTCTGCTGTCCCTTTAAGGCTCCTGCCTCTTGCACCCTCTCCCCACCCTGCCCCCTCCCGCTCACCAAAATATCCGACTCCCCGCCTCTCCCCGGAGCACTCACTTCCACCACACACCCCACTCCTGCCTCCTCTCCCCCCGCAGACACCAGACTCCCCAGGGGGAGCCAAACTGCACTATGGCTCGAGTCTGCACTTGACCCTCGCTGCCTGCTGCTGTCTTTGTTCCCCTCCATAGCACTCGCCATGTTTTCCGCCATCTCCATCTCGATCTCCGCTCCGATATCCTCTGCCTCTTCCTGTGCTCCTTTTTCCTTTATTTTACAGGCTGTGTCCTCCGACTGCACCGCACCTCCGGCCATTCCACACTCCTCTCCTGCTCCTTCTCCCATCTCATCACTCATTTCGCTCCCTTCTGCCACACACTCACAGCGGGTGGGGCCTTTACGACACACCCCACAGCTCTCCGCCTTGCAGCTCCGCGCGATATGTCCCGACTCACCGCAATTGTAACAATACAAATCAGGACAATTTCTTACGAGATGGTCATGTCCCAGACAATAGTAACACACCTTTACTTGGTTATCGTGCAGCACACGAAAGTACTGTACTCCTTCCAGTGTCTCGAACTTCATACTGTACAGCAAAGACCTCACCCCCTCTGGGAACCGCACCTTTACATACCGGGTTCCGTCTGGTACCCGTGTTCCCGGATAGCACCTCCTCTTTATTTCGGAACAGATTTTAATATCCCACGGCTCCAACTTTTTGCTCAGCACTTCGTCCTCGATGTACACAGGCAAGTTCAAAAATGAAACCACCACCTCCTCTGAATATAGCAGAGTCACCTCCAAGAATTTCTCCCCAACTTTCAGACTGAGCAGCAGTTTTTCCACTTCCTCATGGCCACTGACCGTCACCTCAAATCCCACATTTGGTTTTGGTCGGCAGGCAAAGTAGCTTCCCTCGCCACAGTCCTCATGAACCGCCTGGATTATATCCCAGGCTCGAATTTTCTTATTTTCACATTGCACCACCACCGTATTTTCTTTACCAAACCTCCTGAGGTCCCGGCCCAAATCTTTGGGCCTTTTTTTTCC
Organism: Somniosus microcephalus; assembly: GCF_052327205.1. NCBI lineage: Eukaryota > Metazoa > Chordata > Chondrichthyes > Squaliformes > Somniosidae > Somniosus > Somniosus microcephalus. The sequence goes on from NC_140999.1 coordinate 114,887,120, forward strand.
CCTTCCCACCACAGTTTCTTCCCTAATAAAATTCCTCTCGGGAATGTTGTCCTCTCAGGGGCCCGGCACTCCGGACCCCTCAGCAGCCATTTGGCTGTTTTTTGTGGGCCAAAAAGGCCCTAAAACCTGAAAACAACACCCCAAAACCCTCCAGCAACTTTTTACAAAACTCCCTCCAACACTCAGCTGCAATTAGGCAACCAGTCACACCTGGCTCACTCCTAGCCCCTCCCACCTAGAGAGTGCTACCCACTGAGCCACAGCTGAGACTGGTAAGCTTGACATCGGTAGTGGGGAAAATGCTAGAGTCCATTATAAAAAATGTAATAGCAGAGCACTTGGAAAGCAGTGACTGGATTGGACAATGTCAACATGGATGTACAAAAGGTAAATCATGCTTGACTAATCTACTGGAATTTTTTGAGGATGTAACTGGTAAAATAGATAAGGGAGAACCAGTGGATGTGGTGTATTTGGACTTTCAGAAGGCTTTCGATAAGGTCCCGCATAAGAGATTAGCGTGCAAAATTAAGGCACATGGGATTGGGGGCAGGGTATTGACTTGGATAGAGAACTGGATGGCGGACAGAAAGCAAAGAGTTGGAATAAACGGGTTGTTCTGGACCAATGAACATTTATGTGTGCAGATAGCACCCACTGGTGGTGGTTATTGTGTTAACAGTTTGTATGCTGGAAAGGTCCTCTGATCTTTCTTCCTGTGTGAGGTCATTTGACCTTTGTTCCTTTCTTCCTGTGTGAGGTCATTTGACCTTTGTTCCTTTCTTCCTGTGAGAGGTCATTTGACCTTCCTACCTTTCTTCCTGTTGACCCCAGGAAGCAGTTTTGCTAGGAAGAACCTAACTTGAGTAATGGAGAATCTGCCATGAGAGGTTCCATTTACAATCTGGTGTAATCTGATTTCATATGTGAGGCCAAGCGCAATATCTTTTCACAAATTTGTTCAAGTAAAGCTTCAAAACAGCAACCGGCTTCAGAAGAATTATTTTTGAATGAGTGTTTAACTTGCTGGATAGCTCGATAGGAGCACGTCTAGCGCGGCCAGTACAGTGAAAAGATATCAGTGAAAAGATATCAGTGAAAAGATAGCAATACGGCTAGCTGTGAAGAGCAGAGCAGGAGGAACCCAGAGTAAGCCTTAACCTCGTAGAGCACATCTACCTCACATCAACATGTCAGAAGATAATAACGAAAATGCTTTGCAGCAAGTAGAAGACCTTAAACAGGCAGACGAAACTGTAGAATGTGACAATCGGTCTATAAGCTCCAGTTACTACAGATCGCAAGTTGGTTCACGGTCATCGGGTGGTTCTAGAGTAAGCATAGCCATCGCCAAAGCACGGGCTAAGCTAGTAGCAGCTCAAGCTAGAGCTGCGCATACGGACAGTGAAATAGAAATAAAAGTAAGACAGGCCCGCCTCCAAGCTGAACCCCAAGCAGAACAGGCCCGGCTCCAAGCTGAATTCCAAGCGGAACAGGCCCATCACCAAGTGGAACGCCAGGCTGAACAGGCCCGTCTCCAAGCCACATTAGACGCTCTGCAGCAACAAAAAGAGATAGATGCTGCATTAGCCGAGACACAAGTATTCGAGGCAATTTTGGAGGGAGTTGATCCCGAGTCAGCTTACAAACCTTTAATTCCCATTCCGTGGCAGAGTCCACGACAGCGCACCATAGATTACGTGAGCGACCATGCCGACATACAGTTTACAGGAGAAAGGGATGGAGGCCCGCACATCTCTACAGACGCAAACACTTCGTATAACATGCCACAAGTTGCCAACCAAGGTCAAAGCAGACGGCGTGCCTCAAGCCGCAGAGTCTCCGCCAGCAGAACGGAAGACACGGTGCAAAGGAATAGGACGCCAAATAGAGAAAGTCAGAGGCAAATCCCCTCTCGGTCCCTTGAGACCCCCAACAGAGCCCCCAGCCAAGGCAACCCTGGCACAGGTCCCAGCACCTACGACCTCGCCAAATACTTTGCACGCACCCAGCTGGTGACTTCGGGGTTAATCAAGTTTGATGACAGGCTGGAGAATTATCGGGCTTGGAAGTCCTGCTTCCACGATGCCATATCGGGCTTAGACCTGTCGGCAGGAGAAGAGCTTGGCCTCCTTATCAAATGGCTCGGCCCAGAGTCCGCCGGACAGGCCTGCAGGATAAAAGCGGCCAATGTGGGACAGCTGCCAGAGGGGTTGAAGAAGGCTTGGGTGAGGCTGGAAGAAAGCTACGGCTCGCCCGAAGCCATTGAAAGGGCTCTCTTTGACAGGTTGGAGAACTTTCCGAGGTTGACGAGTAAGGAACCCCAGAAGCTCCGCGACCTTGGAGATCTGCTGTCGGAACTCGAAGCCGCAAAGCAGGACGGCTATCTACCCAGTCTATCGTACTTAGACACTTCCAGAGCGGTAAGTCCCATCATTGAGAAGCTTCCATTTAACCTGCAGGAGAAGTGGATAACGTTTGGATCAAAGTTCAAGCTAAAGCACAACGTGGCGTTCCCACCATTCTCTGCGTTCGTTAAATTCATCCGTAAAGAAGCCAAAGCCAGGAACGACCCCAGCTTCAACTTCTTCTCCACCCACCCAGCACTTGCCAGAAGAGACAAGTTCGACAGACATGGAAAGACACCAATATCTGTCCACAAAATGCAAGTGTCCTCAACTGAGCACACAAAGATTCAGAAGAAACCTGAGGATACGAGCAAAAAATGCCCTATCCACAACAAGCCCCATCCTTTAAAGAAGTGCAGAGGCTTCAGGGAGATGTCCCTGGAAGAACGGAAACAATATCTTAAAGAGAACTCTATATGTTTCAGGTGCCGCTCGTCCACGAGCCATCTCGCCAAGAACTGCAAGGTGGATGCAAAATGCACGGAATGTGAAAGTGATCGGCACGTTTCAGCACTACACCCAGGCCCAGCTCCTTGGAAGTCAGAGACACCTCCTCCCGCATCAGAGCACGGCGGGGAGAGAGAGGGAGCTGCTGGTATGGAGATTACATCCAGGTACACCGAGGTGTGTGGAGAAGGAGTGAGCGCAAGAGCGTGCTCCAAGATATGCCCCGTTAATGTGTACCCTGCAGGATGTCGCCAAGAATCTGAGAGAAAGCCATCTCAAGTGAGCACACTCAAGACTTTCATCTTGGAGAATGGTCGTCCAAGCTACCTTAACCCATGCCGTAGACAGATCCGCATGGTGTTTGACTCCAGTGCACCATATCAGGGCATCTCTCTCAACGACGTACTCCTCACAGGGCCCGATCTTAACAACAGCCTCTTGGGAGTGCTCATGAGGTTCAGGAAAGAGCCCGTCGCCATCACTGCCGATATCCAGCACATGTTTCATTGCTTCGTGGTGAGAGAAGACCACAGAGACTTCCTCCGCTTCCTGTGGTATCGGGACAATGACCCTAATAGAGACATTGTGGACAACAGAATGCGTGTCCATGTCTTTGGGAATAGCCCATCCCCTGCTGTCGCCATATACGGACTAAGGAGGGCTGCCAAGGAAGAAGACGACGACTTTGGCAGTGATGTGAGTGGGTTCATCGAACGAGAGTTCTATGTCGACGACGCACTGAAGTCGTTCCCGACCGAAGCAGAGGCCATCAGTACTCTCGGACGAGCCCAGGAACTACTTGCACTATCCAACCTCAGGCTGCATAAGATAGCCTCTAACAGACCAGCAGTGATGGAGGCATTCCCCCCCGAAGATCGTGCTAAGGACGTCAAGGACCTAGACCTCTTCACTGATGAACTCCCCCTACAGCGTAGCCTAGGGGTGTCGTGGAACATAGCAACAGACACGTTCACGTTCCAAGTCCTAGACGCCAAGAAACCCTTCACACGTAGAGGAGTGCTCTCTACAGTCAACAGCCTATACGACCCTCTCGGCTTCTTAGCCCCTGTCACCATACAAGGCAGGCTGCTCCTCAGGGAACTCTCCACACGCGCTGAAGAGTGGGATTCACCTCTCCCTGAAGAGATGGAAGCAGAGTGGGACAGATGGAGAGAGTCACTCCAAGACTTACAGGAGATCCGAATACCTCGCTGCTATTCGTCTTTCTCTCCCTTAAATGCCCAATTCAAAGAGCTTTGTGTCTTTGCAGACGCATCCGCTAAGGCCATTGCAAGTGTGGCTTATCTGAAGGTCACCACTCAAGAAGGACAAAGCAAAATCGGCTTCGTCTTTGATAGAGGCAAGTTGGTGCCCCAGCCAGACCTCACCATACCCAGATTGGGACTGTACGTAGCAGAACGCAACCTACCCCCTCACAGCAGTCTAATGAAGCTGCATCCTATCATCGAAACCGACAGACTGTCTCCGAGGTGGTTCTTCTTTTGTCACCAGAGGACTCCAGTGACAAGTAGAGTTCGGACTATGTGGAGTCGTTAACGACCCCAAACGGGGAGTGTTCTGGACCAATGAACATTTATGTGTGCAGATAGCACCCTCTGGTGGTGGTTATTGTGTTAACAGTTTGTATGCTGGAAAGGTCATCTGATCTTTCTTCCTGTGTGAGGTCATTTGACCTTTGTTCCTTTCTTCCTGTGTGAGGTCATTTGACCTTTGTTCCTTTCTTCCTGTGAGAGGTCATTTGACCTTCCTACCTTTCTTCCTGTTGACCCCAGGAAGCAGTTTTGCTAGGAAGAACCTGACTTGAGTAATGGAGAATCTGCCATGAGAGGTTCCATTTACAATCCGGTGTAATCTGATTTCATATGTTAGGCCAAGCGCAATATCTTTTCACAAATTTGTTCAAGTAAAGCTTCAAAACAGCAACCGGCTTCAAAAGAATTATTTTTGAATGAGTGTTTAACTTGCTGGATAGCTAGATAGGAGCACGTCTAGCGCGGCCAGTACACGGGTCGTTTTCCGAATGGCAGGCAGTGACTAGTGGGGTACCGCAAGGATCGGTCCTAGGACCCAGCTGTTCACAATATATATTAATGATCTGGACAAGGGAATTGGATGTAATATCTCCAAATTTGCAGACGACACAAAGCTGGGTGGGAGGGTATGCTGTGAGGAGGATGTCGTGAAACTCCAGTATGATTTGGACAGGTTGGGTGATTGGGCAGAAACATGGCAAATGCACTATAATGTGGATAAATGTGAGGTTATCCACTTTGGTGGCAAAAACAGGAAGGCAGATTATTATTTGAATGGCAATAGATTGGGAGAAGGGGAAGTGCAAAGAGACCTGGGTGTTCTTGTGCACCAGTCGCTGAAGGTAAGCATGCAGGTGCAGCAGGCGGTTAAGAAGGCAAATGGTATGTTGGCCTTCGTAGCAAGAGGGTTCGAGTACAAGAACAAGGATGTCTTGCTGCAGTTGTACAGGGCCTTGGTGAGACCACACCTTGAGTATTGTGTGCAGTTTTGGTCGCCTTACCTGAGGAAGGACGTTCTTGCCATGGAAGGAGTGCAGCGAAGATTCACCAGGCTGATACCTGGGATGGCAGGAATGACGTATGAGGAGAGATTGTGTCGATTGGGCTTATACTCGCTGGAGTTTAGAAGATTGAGAGGGGATCTCATCGAAACCTATAAAATTCTGTCAGGCCTGGACAGACTAGATGCAGGAAGGATGTTTCTGATGGCCGGGGAGTCCAGAACCAGGGGTCATAGTCTAAGGATAAGGGGTAAGCCATTTAGGACTGAAATGAGGAGGAATTTCTTCACCCAGAGAGTGGTGAACCTGTGGAATTCTCTGCCACAGAGGGTGGTGGAGGCCAGTTCATTAAGTATATTCAAGAAAGAGTTGGATATATTTCTTAAGGCTAAAGGGATCAAGGGATATGGGGAGAAGCCAGGGACAGGGTACTGAATTTGGATGATCAGCCATGATCTCATTGAATGGCGGAGCAGGCTCGAAGGGCCGAATGGCCTACTCCTGCTCCTATCTTCTATGTTTCTATGTTTCCGCACTACACATCTCCCATTTGGCAACCAGCTACTCCATGTTGCTGTGTCTCACGGTTGTCCTCCTTTGAGATGTTATCAACATCACAAGTATTCAGTAGTAAATACCTGTTTGCCAATTCAATGCACTCAAGAGACCCCAGCCTGTTTCCAGTGTAGTACTGAGGGAATCCTGCACTGTCAGAGGTGCCATCTTTGGGATGAGATGTTAAACCGAGGCCCCATCTGCCCTCTCAGGTGGACGTATAAGATCACATGCACTATTCAAAGAAGAGCAGGGGTGTCATGGCCAACATTTATCCCCCAACTAACACCTAAAACAGGTTATTTGGTCATTATCTCATTGCTGTGGGTAGACTACTCCAGGATTGTGAATTCAAGGAATCCTCCAGATTCCCGAATATGATGGATCTCCTACATTACAACAGTGACCACACTTCATAAAAGTACTTCATTGGCTGTAAAGGACTTTGGGACTTCCTGAGGTCAGGAAAGGCACTATTTATAAATGCAAATTCTTTATTTATCTCTTTGCATCTCGAACCCTTCAGTGCGTATCTCTCTCTCTCTCCCATCCTCAGTAAGTCTCTCCCATCCTTCAGTGCATCTCTTCCTCTGTCTCTAATCCTTCAGTGTGTCTCTCCCTCTCTCTCTAAACCTTCAGTGTGTCCCTCCCTCTCTCTCTAAACCTTCAGTGAGTCTCTCCCTCTCTCTCCCATCCTTCAGTGTGTCTCTCCCTCTCTCTCCCATCCTTCAGTGTGTCTCTCCCTCTCTAAACCTTCAGTGTGTCTCTCCCTCTCTCTCCCATCCTTCAGTGAGTCTCTCCCTCTCTCTCCCATCCTTCAGTGAGTCTCTCCCTCTCTCTCCCATCCTTCAGTGTGTCTCTCCCTCTCTCTCTAAACCTTCAGTGTGTCTCTCCCTCTCTCTCCCATCCTTCAGTGTGTCCCTCCCTCTCTCTCTAAACCTTCAGTGTGTCTCTCCCTCTCTCTCCCATCCTTCAGTGAGTCTCTCCCTCTCTCTCCCATCCTTCAGTGAGTCTCTCCCTCTCTCTCCCATCCTTCAGTGAGTCTCTCCCTCTCTCTCCCATCCTTCAGTGTGTCTCTCCCTCTCTCTCCCATCCTTCAGTGAGTCTCTCCCTCTCTCTCCCATCCTTCAGTGTGTCTCTCCCTCTCTCTCCCATCCTTCAGTGAGTCTCTCCCTCTCTCTCCCATCCTTCAGTGTGTCTCTCCCTCTCTCTCCCATCCTTCAGTGAGTCTCTCCCTCTCTCTCCCATCCTTCAGTGTGTCTCTCCCTCTCTCTCCCATCCTTCAGTGAGTCTCTCCCTCTCTCTCCCATCCTTCAGTGTGTCTCTCCCTCTCTCTCCCATCCTTCAGTGTGTCTCTCCCTCTCTCTCCCATCCTTCAGTGAGTCTCTCCCTCTCTCTCCCATCCTTCAGTGTGTCTCTCCCTCTCTCTCCCATCCTTCAGTGAGTCTCTCCCTCTCTCTCCCATCCTTCAGTGTGTCTCTCCCTCTCTCTCTCGTCCTTCAGTGAGTCTCTCCCTCTCTCTCCCATCCTTCAGTGAGTCTCTCCCTCTCTCTCCCATCCTTCAGTGTGTCTCTCCCTCTCTCTCTCATCTTTCAGTCTCTCCCTCTCTCTCTCATCCTTCAGTCTCTCCCTCTCTCTCCTATCCTTCAGTGAGTCTCTCCCTCTCTCTCTCATCCTTCAGTCTCTCCCTCTCTCTCTCATCCGTCAGTCTCTCCCTCTCTCTCCCATCCTTCAGTGAGTCTCTCCCTCTCTCTCCCATCCTTCAGTGTGTCTCTCCCTCTCTCTCTCATCCTTCAGTGAGTCTCTCCCTCTCTCTCTCATCCTTCAGTGAGTCTCTCCCTCTCTCCCATCCTTCAGTGTGTCTCTCCCTCTCTCTCCCATCCTTCAGTGAGTCTCTCCCTCTCTCCCATCCTTCAGTGTGTCTCTCCCTCTCTCCCCCATCCTTCAGTGAGTCTCTCCCTCTCTCTCCCATCCTTCAGTGAGTCTCTCCCTCTCTCTCCCATCCTTCAGTGTGTCCCTCTCTCTCCCATCCTTCAGTGAGTCTCTCCCTCTCTCTCCCATCCTTCAGTCTCTCCCTCTCTCTCCCATCCTTCAGTGAGTCTCTCCCTCTCTCCCCCATCCTTCAGTGAGTCTCTCCCTCTCTCTCCCATCCTTCAGTCTCTCCCTCTCTCTCCCATCCTTCAGTGAGTCTCTCCCTCTCTCTCCCATCCTTCAGTCTCTCCCTCTCTCTCCCATCCTTCAGTGTGTCTCTCCCTCTCTCTCCCATCCTTCAGTGTGTCTCTCCCATCCTTCAGTGTGTCTCTCCCTCTCTCTTCTATCCTTCAGTGTGTCTCTCCCTCTCTCCTATCCTTCAGTGTGTGTGTCTCTCTCTTTCCCATCCTTCAGTGCGTCTCTCTCTCTCTCCTATCCTTCAGTGTGTGTGTCTCTCTCTTTCCCATCCTTCAGTGCGTCTCTCTCTCTGTCTCCTATCCTTCAGTGCATCTCTCCCTCTGTCTCCTATCCTGCAGTGCATTGCTCCCTCTCTCTCCCATCCTTCAGTGTGTCTCTCCATCTCTCTCCAATCCTTCAGTGAGTCTCTCCCTCTCTCCCATCCTTCAGTGCGTCTCTCCATCTCTCTCCTATCCTTCAGTGAGTCTCTCCCTCTCTCCCATCCTTCAGTGCAGCTCTCCCTCTCTCCCATCCTTCAGTGCGTCTCCCCCTGTCTCCCATCCTTCAGTGCATCTCACCTGCTCTGATCCCTGTTTTGTCTCTCTCTATTGAGCGCTCCCTGTGTCTTTTGTGTGTTTCTATTATTCTATCCATGTTTCTGCATAAAGAAGATTTAATCCATAAGATCTCTAATTCTAACTAGGCATCACGTAGGCATGTTTAGAGTTGTTTTACATAAAAGCCAGCTGTGCTGAACAATATGTTTATGTTACACAAAGGATTTCACTCAAAGCTCCCTGATGCTTCATGGAGCACTGATGTGCTACTGAGTAGGACAGACCATGAAAACCCCAGGTTTGATCCCTGGTCTGAGCTGAGTTAGCAGCTCCCAGGCAAAGTGGTGGTGAGGTCATTATAATTGGACCATGTCCCCAGGCCAAGGCTCCTGCTGGAATATTGGGCATGTGTGTGTGTGGGGGTGCGTGGTATGTGTGTGGAGCGAGGTGTGTGCATGCATGTGGGTGTGTGCGCGTGGGTACGTCAAGTGAAGATACAGGCTGGCTTGGCTGGAATGTCCCTCCCCCCCCCATGATACTTGCATGTGAAGAAGGCCAAAAAAGGGGGACATCATAGGAAAGAGATCCATGGATAAATAGACTAAAACTAAACTGAAACTTAAGAACTAAGGTTAGCGATGCTGAAGAAATTCACGAGGAACATAAAGTGTAATGGGGAGGTGATACAGAAGATTAGAAGCGCTAAAAGGTAATGTGAAAAAGGTGGGCAGATCATATAAAAGGATATTGTAAGGGTTTTAAGAACAAATTAAAAGTAAAAAAATATATCGGACCACTCACTGATAAAGGTGGAATTTAACTTTGATGGTGAAGTGATGGCAGAGATATTAAATAAATATTTTGGAACAGTTTTTACAAATGGTGGTGGGAGTGAAAATGTAGATGCATTGAGGAAGATGTGAAACAACTGTTGCATAGATGATTTGGACTTGGGCGTAAGGAGCATGGTATCAAAATTTTCTGACAACACAAAAGTCGGGGGTTTGACAAACGGCGAGATGACGTTAAAATGGGCAAACAGTTAGCAGGTGAAATTCAATGTGGAGAAGTGTGACGTGATGCATTTGGGAGTAAAACTAAAGAATGGGAATAAGCACTTAATGGAAAGATGTTGAAGGTGTGGATGAACAGAGAGACCAAAAGGTTCAAACACATTTCCTTGAAAGTACAAGCGCAGGTAGATAAGGCCATAAAAATGACAACAGCTTTTTGGGGGGTTTATAAATGGAAACATAAGAACATAACATAAGATCATATGAATTCCATATTCAATTAGAGGGTGAGAAGGTTGGATCTCAAACAAGCGTGCTAAGCTTGAATAAAGGAGACTATGAAGGTATGAGAGCGGAATTGAGTAGAGTGGACTGGGAAACTAGATTAAAGGGTAAGACGATACATGATCAGTGGTGTACATTTAAGGAGTTATTTTACAACTTCCAAAAAATATATATTCCACTGAAAAGAAAAGGGTGTAAAAGAAAAGACAGCCATCCGTGGCTAAGTAAAGAAATTAAGGATAGTATTTGACTAAAAACAAGGGCATATAAGGTAGCCAAATCTAGTGGGAGGATAGAGGATTGGGAAAACTTTAAAAGGCAGCAAAAAATAACAAAACGATTGATTAAGAAAGGGAAGATAGATTATGAAAGTAAATTAGCAAAAAATATAAAAACAGATAGTAAGAGTTTTTATAGTTATATAAAAAGAAAAAGGGTGGCTAAAGTAAATGTTGGTCCCTTAGAGGATGAGACCGGGAAATTAATGGTGGGAAATATGGAGATGGCAAAAACACTGAATGAATATTTTACATCAGTCTTTACAGTAGAAGACACTTAGAATATCCCAACACTGGACAAACAGGGGGCTAAAGGGGGGGAGGAGCTAAACACGATCAAAATCACTAAGGAAGTGGTACTCGGTAAAATAATGGGACTCAAGGCGGATAAATCACCTGGACCTGATGGCTTACATCCTAGGGTCTTGAGGGAAGTGGCGGTAGGGATTGTGGATGCATTGGTAATAATTTTCCAAAATTCCCTGGACTCAGCAAAGGTCCCGGCAGACTGGAAAACTGCTAATGTAACGCCCTTATTTAAAAAGGGCAGTAGACAGAAGGCTGGAAACTATAGACCGGTTAGCCTAACATCTGTGGTAGGTAAAATATTGGAGTCCATTATTAAGGAGACAGTAACAGGACATTTGGATAATCATAATTTAATAGGACAAAGTCAGTATGGTTTTATGAAGGGGAAGTCATGTTTGACAAATTTGCTGGAGTTCTTTGAGGAAGTAACATATAGGGTGGATAAAGGGGAACCAGTGGACGTAGTGTATTTAGACTTCCAAAAGGCATTTGACAAGGTGCCACACAAAAGATTATTGCTTAAGATAAAAAATCACGGGATTGGGGGTAATATTCTGGCATGGATAGAGGATTGGCTATCTAACAGAAGGCAGAGAGTTGGGATAAATGGTTCATTCTCGGACTGGCAATCAGTAACTAGTGGTGTTCCACAGGGGTCAGTGCTGGGTCCCCAACTCTTTACAATCTATATTAACGATTTGGAGGAGGGGACCGAGTGTAACATATCAAAGTTTGCAGATGATACTAAGATGGGAGGGAAAGTAGTGAGTGAGGAGGACATAAAAAACCTGCAAGGGGACATAGACAGGCTAAGTAAGTGGGCAGAGATTTGGCAGATGGAATACAATACTGGAAAGTGTGAGGTTATGCACTTTGGCAGGAAAAATCGTAGAGTAAGTTATTATCTTAATGGCAAGAAACTGGAAAGTACTGTAGTACAAAGGGATCTGGGGGTCCTGGTGCACGAAACTCAAAAGGTTAGTATGCAGGTGCAGCAAATGATTAAGAAGGCCAATGGAATGTTGGCTTTCATTGCTAGGGGGATAGAATATAAAAATAGGGAGGTATTGCTTCAGTTGTACAAGGTATTGGTGAGGCCGCACCTGGAATACTGCATATAGTTTTGGTGTCCATACTTAAGAAAAGACATACTTGCTCTTGAGTCAGTACAAAGAAGGTTCACTCGGTTAATCCTGGGGATGAGGGGATAGACATATGAGGAGAGGTTGAGTAGATTGGGACTCTACTCATTGGAGTTCAGAAGAATGAGAGGCGATCTTATTGAAACATATAAGATTGTGAAGGGGTTGGATCGGGTGGATGCGGGGAGGATGTTCCAGATGATGGGTGAAACTAGAACTAGGGGGCATAGTCTTAGAATAAGGGGCTGCTCTTTCAAAACTGAGATGAGGAGGAACTACTTCACTCAGAGGGTGGTAGGTCCATGGAATATGCTACCCCAAAAAGCTGTAGAAGCTACATCATTACATAAATTTAAAACAGAAATAGACAGTTTCCTAGAAGTAAAGGGAATAAAGGGTTACGGGGAGCGGGCAGGAATTTGGACATGAGTCTAGGTTCGGATCGGTCATGGCCCTGTGGGTAGCGGAGCGGGCCCAGGGGCTGTGTCGCCTGATCCTGCTCCTATTTCGTGTGTCTAATTCTGTTAGATTCAGGAGATGGTTCTGTGATTGTAGATTGGCGGTTAGGATCAGATCAGCCATGATCTTATTGAATGGCGGAGCAGGCTCGAGGGGCCAATTGGCCTACTCCTGCTGCTACTTATGTTCTTATGTTCTAGAATGCCCACATTCATAGAATTAATTAAAAACTTAAGCATAGAACTAGGTTAGATGTTACGGGGTACTGCTTCTCGCAGAGAATCGTCGACCTCTGGGGCAAGTTGCCCGCATGTGCAGTGAGTGCAGATTGTAGCAAGCATTCAAAAGAATACTGGATGGGTTTCTGAGTGAGGCCAAGAAGGTGGGGCCATGGGGGATGTGTCTCCCAGTCACCATGGTCTCCTGGAACTTGTCTGCTTTCTTCGGGGGTCAGAGAGGAATTTTCCTGTGTTTTTCTTTCCAAATCGGCCGAAGATTATTTTCTCTTTTTTTGTTTCGCCCAGGATATTGCATGGCTGGTGAGGTGGAAGGATGTTTTTAGCCTAATCCCTATTTTTAAGGTTGAAGTGTGGGATTCCCGACGGCTCCAAACCACGCCAAGGTTGGACTGCCGTTGCGTGAGCCCTGAGGGCAGGATGACTGCCCATCCTCTGTGTACAGAAAAGGTACAGGACACGGGGGTGTGGGGTGGGGGTGCAGAACCTGAAAGAGTGGGGTAGGAAAAACATGCAGGAGTCAGGTTAAGAGTGCTTGTAGTGAATTTATTAGCCCAGTCATTCTCTTCTGCTGGTAATTCATCTTTTCCATAACTGAAATCTCTTTCTGTGTGAACAGAATTCCATCCGATATCTATAGTGCATACATTATTCAAACCTGGTACTTTGCAGGCTATACCTAATGGATCAAACATATGTTGTGGTTAATAATGGCTCATGTTCCCGCAACTCGAGCAGCAGACCATTCCATCCTCATCATATCCCGAATATCATGGCCATCTATTGGTAGGGTTTTATGCCTGATAGAATGCAGAAAGGCAAAGCCCTAAATCTTTCACTGACTTTTATTATAGAGAAGAAAGACAGCCTTGCATTTTATCATCTCTCGGCCGAAGAACTCGGCAAGGCCGGGGACGTGGAGTTCCTGCCGAACTTAACGGCAGGACCTCACTATCATTTTATGTGTAGTAACCTGGGAGCTTATGTGTAACCTGATCCACCAGGTGGTGCTGTGGCAATTGCTCTCCTGAGTTAAGTCTGATCTGTACTGGTTGTACTCTTTATTTTTGCTGCCTCATGGCAGAAGCTTTTATGTGCAAGTGTTGATTAAACCATGTTACGGAGTTAACCTGTATCTGTCTCCATCTATGGCCAGCTCAAGATACCACATATGGCGACGAGAATAAAGGACGGAAAAGTTTTGGTGGAACAGTCATAGTTAGGGAGTATTCGGAAGAGGTGCTCGGGTTGGTTAGCAAACTAGTCGGAAAAGCACGAGGCTAGGCCGCGAGAGTCGAAACGGAGTTTGATTTTTTGGCTGAAGTGACCGGACTCCAAGGATGGCAGGAACGGTAGGCTCCGTGGCACCTTTTGACAGCAAGTCGCAGTATATTGAAATACTGAGCCATTTCTTTATGGCAAACGAGGTGGACAGTGCTGAAAAGAAAAGGGCCATTTCACTGAGTTGTGTGGGAGCGCAAACCTATACACGGATGAGGAATCAGCTGAGCCCGGAGCGGCCAGGAGAAAAATCTTTTGACGAGTTGGTGAGTCTACTAAAGAATCATTTCAATCCGAAACCTAGTGATATAGTACAGAGATGGAAATTCAATTCGAGGATTAGGAGGCTGGAAGAAAGCGTTACTGAGTATGTGGAGGAGCTTCGGAAGCTCGCACAGGACTGTAATTTTGGAAATACGCTCACAGTCATGTTAAGGGACAGACTAGTATGCGGAGTTAACGACGACAGTATACAGCAAATGTTGCTGTCAGAAGAAGGATTATCGTTTGAGACGGCACTTAAAAAAGCACAAGCCATGGAGATGGCTAACAAGGACATTAAGGACTTAAACAGTATGAGCAAGGAGAAATGGAGTAAACCAGTGGGAGGAGCTGTTTTCAAGATGGAAGCTGGTGCGAAAAGTCCACCAGTCGGGGTTGGGGATTGCTACCGATGTGGCGGGACGAGCCATTATGCAATGGACTGCAGGTTTGCAAAGGCAAAGTGCCACAATTGTGGAAAAATAGGGCACTTAAAGAAAGTCTGTAAAAGGGCAGTGAGTGAGAGAAGCAGTGCTAAAGGGGCAAAGCATGCTAAAGGGGGGAGGGAGAAGTACACAAAGCGGGCAAATTACATACAAGAGGAAGAGTCTAGTGAGGAGGTTTTCACTATATACAGTGCAGACACTTCAAGGCCCAACGTACCCCCTCTCACTCAGTATTTGATAGTGAACGGAGGTCAAGTAAAGTTTGAGATCGACACCGGATGTAGTGTAACCATAATGTCGCAGACTGAGTACGCCAAGCTATGGGAGGAAGCAAAAGTACCAGAGCTAGGTACATGCCCCATTAGTCTCAAAACCTACACAGGACAGAAGGTGGACATTTTGGGGGCGGCCGAAGTACAAGTGGAACACAAAGGAGTCACCAAAGAGCTTACGGTGGTAGTGGTGGCAGGGTCAGGGCCAAACCTGTTAGGGCGAGGGTGGATCAGTGAGTTGAGTGTGGACTGGCAGGCAATGAATAAAATGGAGGACAGTACAGAGGCACTGCAAGAAGTGCTGATGAAGCATGAGTTAGTGTTCAAGGACGAACTGGGCACCTTAAGGGGAGCCACAGCCAAGATTCATGTAGCCAGTGATGCCACGCCTCGTTTCTTTAAACCCAGGTCGGTACCTTTTGCAATGAAAACCAAGGTTGAGGCGGAACTAGATCGCCTGCTAAAGGACAAAGTAATAGAACCAGTGAAATTTTCAGACTGGGCGGCACCAATAGTCCCGGTATTAAAGCCCGACGGTAACGTAAGGGTGTGTGGTGACTATAAGTTAACAGTGAACAGAGTATCATCACTGGAACAGTACCCCATTCCGAGAATGGAGGACATGTTAACATCGCTCGCTGGGGGAGAAAGATTCAGCAAACTGGACATGAGTCATGCGTATCAGCAGATATTGCTAGATGAAGAATCAAAAAAGTTTGTCACGGTGAACACGCACAAGGGGCTGTTCACGTATGCCAGGTTACCATTTGGTGTCAGTTCTAGCCCAGCAATATTCCAACGGACTATGGAGGGCATTTTGCAGGGCATTCCAAAGGTGGCCGTGTACTTAGGTGATATTCTGCTAACAGGAAGTGACGATCAGGATCACTTAAAAACACTGGACAAAGTGCTACAGCGGCTGGAAGAGGCGGGGCTACGCCTGAAATGGAGTAAGTGTAGTTTCATGGAGAAGGAAGTTACATTCCTGGGACATCGGGTGGATGACACAGGCCTCCATCCATTACCAGGGAAAGTGCGGGCAGTGCAGGATGCACCGGCACCCACCTCAGTGACTGAACTGAAAGCCTATCTAGGGCTCCTGAATTATTATAACCGGTTTCTTCCAAACTTATCGATGCTGCTGGCACCCCTGCACAAACTGCTGAGAAAGGAGGAGCCATGGCGTTGGGGGCCAGAGCAAGCGAAAGCGTTTCAGCAGTCAAAGGAGCTACTTCAGTCCAGCAGGGTGTTAGTGCATTACGACAAGAAGAAGGAGCTGATAATGTCCTGCGATGCATCACCCTATGGAGTGGGGGCAGTGTTGGCCCACCGCATGCCAGATGGAGCAGAAAGGCCCATCGGGTTTGTTTCACGCACGCTCACAGCTGTGGAAAAGAACTATTCACAGCTTGATAAAGAGGGGTTGGCCATTATATTTGGAGTAAAGAAATTCCATAAGTACATATATGGGAGGAAGTTTGTAATCAGTACTGACCACAAGCCTCTTATTAGCTTACTGAATGAGATGAAAGTGGTGCCTCAAATGGCATCACAGAGAATAATGAGATGGGCAGTAATACTAAGAGCCTATGAATATGTGATCACGTACAGAGCCGGCAAGGAAAACAGGAACGCGGATGCTCTCAGCCGCCTGCCCCTCTCAAAATCTCCTCGCAGTACTTCCCCTGATGAGCACGTCCTGATGCTGGATCAGGAGATCAGTCCCCTGATGACCTCAGCACAAATCCAGGGCTGGACAGCCAAGGACCCCGTTCTGTCAAGGGTCCGTGAGTATGTGTTGAAGGGCTGGCCAGATCACCGTGAGGGACCGGAGTTCGCGCCGTACAGACAGAGACAGCACGAGCTCAGTGTCCAAGATGGATGTGTGCTATGGGGAGCACGCATCATAGTCCCAGAGCGGGGGCGCTCTACTTTGACGGAACAGTTGCATCAATCGCACCCAGGAATGACCAGAATGAAAGGACTGGCTAGGAGCCACCTGTGGTGGCCTAACTTGGATGCTGAAATTGAGTCAAAGGTAAAGTCATGCACTATATGTCAGGAATAGAGGAAAGCACCTGCCGGGGCACCACTCCATCCCTGGGAGTGGCCCAGCAAACCCTGGAGGAGAATTCACATAGACTATGCGGGACCTTTTATGGGCAAAATGTTTTTGGTGCTGGTTGACGCTCACTCAAAGTGGATCGACGTTTATCCAGTGAGCTCTGCAACGACTGATGCCACACTGAATTGTCTCAGGAACAGCTTCAGCACGCATGGTATTCCAGAAATGATTGTATCCGACAATGCACAGTGTTTCGTTAGTGAAGGGAGCAAAGAATTCATGGTAAGGAATGGAATCACACATGTCACCTCGGCTCCATATCACCCAGCCTCAAATGGGTTAGCCGAGCGAGCCGTGCAGACTTTTAAGGAGCTCATGAGGAAGAGCTCAGGTGACACCCTGGAGACCAAGCTAAATAGAGCCTTGTTTAGTTATCGTATAACACCCCAAGCTACCACGGGACTTTCTCCGGCTGAGTTGATGATGGGGAGAAAGTTGCAGTGCACGTTAGACCTGATACACCCAGATCTCAAAAGCAAGGTTGAGACAAAACAAACAAACCAAAAAGCGTACCATGACAAACATACTAAAGCTCGCCATTTCACCATAGGAGACCCTGTGTATACCCAGAACTTCGGTTATGGACCTAAATGGATACCAGGACTAATCCAGGACATTACAGGACCTGTGTCGTACTCCGTGTTACTAGGGGATGGTCGAGGGGTTTGTCGGCATGTGGATCAGCTTTTCAGCCGGCAGCAGGGGGAACTGCCTCAGATGGAACAAAGGGCAGTAGGGGAGGCTGTTCCAGGACCCAGCATGGCTTATAAGGTGCCAGTGGACACTGGTACTGCCAGGCCACAGCGGGACAGAGTGAAACCAACATCAGAGACTACTCCAATCTCAAGTGCGAATGAATCTGAGAATCCACCACAAGTGGAATTAAGATGTTCACAAAGGATTTGAAAGCAACCAGAAAGACTTATACAAACCTGTTAAATTAGTCAGGGGTTAACCATGGTTAGAGCATACTGGTTAATTAAAACATAGTACCTAGTAAGGGTTATTGTTTAAGAATTGCATACGGCAATCTTAAGGGGGGAGGAGTGTAGTAACCTGGGAGGTTATGTGTAACCTGATCCACCAGGTGGTGCTGTGGCAATTGCTCTCCTGAGTTAAGTCTGATCTGTACTGGTTGTACTCTTTGTTTTTGCTGCCTCATGGCAGAAGCTTTTATGTGCAAGTGTTGATTAAAACATGTTACGGAGTTAACCTGTATCTGTCTCCATCTATGGCCCGCTCAAGATACCACATTATGGATCCATTTCTCGCCCGGCAGCAGAACAAGTGGATAGCCTGGCCAGCGGCCAAGAGGAAAAACCAGTGGCAGGAGGCTGCAGCTGTCCCTGGCAATCAGGAGTGGGGAGGCGATCAGACATCGCGGGGGTGAGGTGCGGGTGGGGTAGTGCTGGACAAGGTGCTTACCGTGTGGAGTCGGCAGCTCCCGCTCCCGTCTCTGTTTCACGGCCGGTTTTCCCGACCACTGGAAACCCGCACAGCAGCAGTGAATTTTAAATTGTGCTTCCAAATGCACTGTGAGAGCCCGAATGTTAATGAAGTGTCCTGCCTCTCCACAGCGGGATACTCGGATGCCACGATACCCGCCGGTGTAAAAAAGGTGGTGTGCGGCGGGTTAATGTCATGCTTCATGTATTTGACAGTTTAATCCCCCCGACCTTCTCCCATCCGACATGGCGGGGGGGGGTTAATATCGAGGCCAATTAATTACTTTATAGCTGTTGGTATGGAGGCAACATCGATGTATTGCATATGATAAAGGGGGGATCTGTGGGTGTGCGACCAGTAGGGTCGCCAACTCTGGTTGGATGTATTCCTGGAACTATCATCACATGACCTCCCGCATCCAACTGCCCCGCCCAGTCAAACAGCTTTCTCTCCCCCCATCTCCAATATTTTACATGAGAGCTCTCCGACCCACAGATTTTTATGATATTTGCTACACCTATGTGAACATGCCCAGGAAATTCTTTCCCAATGTGTCAAAGGAGACAACATTTTGTTCTTATTAATAAAGTGGAGTAGAGTTTCCGCTTTGGGCACAATTGGCGATCCGGGGGCTAATTTGCGCTCAAAATTGCACCAGTTTTTGAGAAGTGTTTTTTTTTCTTGAGCTTCTGCTCAAATTCATTTGCATATCGCCAAACGTAAAATCTGCCGTGAACCAGCGCAATCAGGCAACGTTTTGGAACATAATTTATTTTAAAAAACATTTTGCTTTAAAAAATATTCCGTGCTATATTCAAGCATGGTAACTTGGTGCAGTTCGATTAATGCAGCTGAAAATGGGTTTATTACAAAAAAATAAGGATTTTAATCAGAGTGTCGAGTCCACCACCTGTGAGTAACTCGATTTTAAATAACTGAAAATGACTTAGGAAATAAAACAATATAGAACCATTTGTTAGTTATATTGGTGTGCAGTAGTCAGTTTCTTAGTAAATTGAAAAAAAATGATATTTTAAAGCTTTTAAAAGGTACCTATTAGTGTTCTTGCGCCTATAAAAAAAATCTTAACTTTTAGAGGCTCCTCGAAGGCCCGCAAACGGGTGTAATTAGCAGGAACTCGCAATGCTGATTAATTCGGTCTGGGGGGCGGGGCCAGTTTTGTGGGCGGGGCCAACTTCTAGCACCATGTTTAATAAACTAATGCAAAAGATCGCGGAAACTCGATTTGCAAATTCCGCGATCTTTTGAGCTGGTTTCGGCCGATTACGGGCAAATTGTGCCGAAAAAACCAGCCCAACCGAAACTCCAGGCCTAATGTTTACTAAGGTGCATTGTTCACTAATTTAACTAATGTTGCAAGGGTTTATCTGGTTCCTGGGTGGTTTGGAAATAAGTAAATGAGGCCTCCAAATCTGTTCAGAAGTGTAGAAAGAAGGAACTTGCATTTTTACAGCACCTTTCCCGACCTCAGGATGTCCCAAAGCGCTTTTGGGCCAATGAAGTACTTTTTGAAAATAACAACAGAGAATGCTGGAAAAACTCAGCAGGTCAGGCAACATCCGTGGAGAGAAATTTGAGTTGACGTTTCGGGTTGAAACCCTTCTTCAAAACTGGAAAGAAAATAAAAAGATCGAAGGCAAAGCTGCGATCGAACAAAAGAAGAAAAGGAGACAATAAAAAGTATTAGAAGCCAGATGAGATGGTAATGGGCCCGTGGAGACAAAAGGCAGCTGAGATTAGGTGCGAAGTGTACTGGCAGGTAAGACAGCTGCCAGGTGAGAGAGAGAAATAAAAGGAAAGGAGGGGGGGGGTGGAAAAGGAGGACCCAAAACAAAAGGGTGGAAAAAATTTAAAGGAAAAAAGTAATAGGGGCCGAGGTTATGATCTGAAATTATTGAACTCGATATTGAGTCCGGAAGGCTGCAAAGTGCCTAATCGGAAGATGATTTGCTGTTCCTCGAGTTTACGTTGAGCTTCCGTGGAACAATACAAGAGGCCAAGGACGGTGAGGTCCGAGTGGGAATGGAGCGGTGAATTAAAATGACAGGCGACCGGAAGCTCGGGGTCACCCTTACGGACTGAACGGAGATGTTCCGCAAAGCGGTCACCCAATCTGTGTTTGGTCTCCCCAATGTAGAGGAGACCGCATCGTGAGCAGCGAATACAGTATACTAGATTGCAGTATACTAGATTGCAAGAAGTACAAGTGAATCGCTGTTTCACCTGGAAGGGGTGTTTGGGGCCCTGGACTGTGGGAAGGGGGGAGGTATAGGGGCAGGTGTTACATCTCCTGCGCTTGCACGGGAAGGTGCCAGGCGAAGGGGAAGGGCTGTTGGGGGTGATAGAGGAGTGGACTAGGGTGTCTCGGAGGTAGCGGTCCCTACGGAATGCTGAAAGGGGAGGAGAGGGGAAGATGTGTTTGGTGGTGGGATCACTTTGGAGGTGGCGGAAATGGCGGAGGATGATCCGTTGAATCTGGAGGCTGGTGGGGTGAAAGGTGAGGACAAGGGGAACCCTATCGTGGTTCCGGGAGGGAGGGGCAGGGGTGAGGGCAGAAGTGCGTGAGATAGAACGGACACGGTCGAGGGCCGTGTCGACCACGGGAGAGGGGAATCCTCGGTTGCGGAAAAAAGACATGTCGGAAGCATTGGTGTGGAAGGTGGCATCGTTGGAGCAGATACGGCGGAGGCTGAGAAACTGGGAGAATGGAATAGAGTCCTTACAGGAGGCGGGGTGGGAGGAAGTGTAGTCCAGGTAGCTGTGGGAGTCAGTGAGCTTGTAGTGAATATTGGTCGATAACCTATCCCCAGAGATGGAGACGGAGAAGGCGAGGAAGGGAAGGGAGGAGTCAGAGATGGACCATGTGAAGGTGAGGGAAGGGTGGAAATTGGGGGCAAAGTGAATGAAATTGTCTAGTTCGGAGCGAGAGCAGGAAACGGCACCGATACAGTCATTAATGTATCGGAAAAAGAGGTGAGGGAGGGGACCTGAGTAGGGCTGGAACAAAGATTGTTCCGCATAGCCCACGAAAAGGCAGGCATAGCTAGGACCCATGCGGGTACCCATAGCAACACCTTTAATTTGGAGGAAATGAGTGGAGTTAAAGGAGAAGTTGTTCAATGTGAGAACAAGCTCAGCCAGGCGGAGAAGAGTGGTGGTGGATGGAGACTGGACGGGCCTCTGTTCAAGGAAGAAGCGGAGCGCCCCCAGGCCTTTCTGGTGGGGGATGGAGGTGTAGAGGGATTGTACGTCCATGGTGAAAAGGAAGCGGTTGGGGCCAGGAAACTGTTAAAGTGGTGGAGGGCGTCCGAAGAGTCGCGGATGTCGGTGGGAAGAGACTGGACAAGGGGAGAAAAGATAGAGTCGAGATAGGAAGAGATGAGTTCCGTGGGGCAAGAACAGGCTGAAACGATGGGTCTACCAGGGCAGTCCTGTTTGTGGATCTTGGGAAGGAGGTAGAAGCGGGCTGTGCGGGTTTGGGGAACTATGAGGTTGGTGGCAGCGGGGGGGAAGATCTCCAGAGGAGATGAGGTCAGTGACAGTCTTGGAAATGGTGGTTTGATGTTCGGTAGTGGGGTCATGGTCCAGGTGGAGGTAGGAGGAGGTGTCGGAGAGTTGGCGTTCAGCTTCCGCTAGGTAGAGGTCTGTACGCCAAACAACAACAGCACCACCCTTTTCAGCGGGTTTAATGACAATGTCAGGGTTGGATCTAAGAGAATGGAGTGCTGCGAGTTCAGAGCGAGGTAGGTTGGAGTGAGTGAGGGGAGCAGAGAAATGGAGACGGCCGATGTCACGGAGGCAGTTAGCAATGAAAAGATCTAGAGAGGGTAAGAGGCCAGGGGGAGGGGTCCAGGTAGAACGGGAATTCTGCAAGCGGGAGAAAGGGTCAGTCGTGCGGGGGGAAGACTCCTGGCCAAAGAAGTGGGCACGGAGCCGAAGGCGGCGGAAAAAGAGTTCAGCATCATGCCGAGCTCGAAATTCATTGAGGTGGGGGCGTAAGGGGATGAAGCTCAGGCCTTTGCTGAGGACTGATCGTTCGTGGTCAGAGAGTGGAAGGTCAGAGGGGATGGTGAAAACGCGGCAGGGGGTGAGATTGGGAGAAGGGGGGTCAGAGGAAAGTGAAGGGGAAGAAGGTTCCGGAGGGGCGTTGGTGTCCAAGAGTTGATGAAGCTTGCGATCCTTGACATTGGAAAGGAAGAGAAAAAGTTTTTTGTTGAAGCGTCGGATGAGTCGAAGGATGAAATGGAACTGTGGACCCGGACAGCTTTGAGATAGAGTGCGCCGGTGTTGCTGAAGAGAGAGGTCGAGAGTGTTCATGTGGCGATGCATGGCATTGAGCGTGGATCTCAGGATGCGGCGAGAGATGAAGTATAGTCACTGTTGTAATGTCGGAAAATGTATTGCTGCCAGGGACTAGGAGGCAGCCACCATCTGTTGATCACTGGTATGTTGCATTGAATCTTTAAGAAAGCGGGTTATTTGTATAACTGACTTTATTGAGACTTTGTATGAAGTAAGCCTATAATTAGTGTGCTGTTTGCTCCTTGCATCACACTGCGTCCTGTATTGGGAGCCTGACACCTGTGTGCTGTTCTCTGATGTTTACATGTGGACTGGAGAGCCGGTCTCTGTGGAAGTGCCGGGCCTTGCTTTTATATGGAGCTTCCAGGCAGCAAATGTGCTCCCTGCATTGGATCACCCCCTCAGTAGAAGATTAAGGGTTGATCTAATTGAGGTGTTTAAGATGATTAGAGGAGTTGATAGGGTAGATAGAAAGAAACTTCTCTGTGGTGGGTGAGTCCAGAACAAGGGGGCATAACCTTAAATTTAGAGCTAGGCTGGTCAGGGGTGATGTCAGCAAACACTTCTTCACACAAAGGGTGGTGGAAATCTGGAACTCTCTCCTCCAAAAAGCTGTTGAGGCTGGGGGTCAATTGAAACATTTCAAAACTGAGATTGATAGATTTTTGTTAGGCAAAGGTATGGAACCAAGGTGGGTAGATAGCAGTAAGATACAGATCAGCCATGAACTAACTGAATGGCGGAATAGGCTCGAATGGCCTCTTCCTGTTCCTATAATGAAAGCCAGCCCCCTTACCCTGATAATATTATTGTAGACCCACAGTTGCTGCAGGGTTAAGGGAACTGGGCTTGTCTGCAGTGTGGGATTGAATCTGAGGCAATCCTAGCCTGTATGGCTCTGTACCACACCGCAGGTAAAGTTATTACTGAGCCATGAGTAGGCCTGGGTAGCTGTTCTTAAGGTTGAAGATGAGCATTTTTCCTACCAAACTGCCCTCTGCAGCACTTAATAAATCATCTTGACTAGCGAATATTGCTGAGCACTACCACCTTCAATATGACTTAACCACGTCTGGCAGATTCCAATTACAGCTGATGTTAGAGACTGCAATAACTACCTCCTAATTCCAGTGCTATAATGCTTACATTTCATCCTGAACTGCCCGTGCCATAGATATGCCCTGTAGGATTCACACAATAATTAATACTAAAGATTGAAGACATTCTAATAACTGCTCAGACTGTGGATTAACAGGAACATTTGTGTAACGTTAAAGCCAACCAATTAATTATACTCTGCAGCAGCTGGGATGGAAACATGAAGTGAAATAAAAGTTCATTTTGAATTAAATATTTCATTAATACTTAATATTATAGGAAAAAATTCTCTGTTTGCTTTCCAATGTAGATAATGAATTTAATTTGTTTCATTTTCCTAATAGGAAATTCACACCTAAGTTCCTTGTTTATTGGTTTTACTGTTTTCATGCAGTGGAAAGTAAATTCATCTTCAGTGTTGGTTTGGAGGCCATTGTGGATCTGATAGAGATGCTAAGCTGTTCCACATTGTCTGCCGTGGCTCAGTGGGTAGCAATGTCGCCTCTGAGTCAGAAGGTTGTGGGTTCAAGTCCCATTTCAGAGCCTTGAGCACAAAATCTAGGCTGACACTCCAGTGCTGCACTGTTGGAGGTGCTATCTTTTTGATTAAATATTAAAGCAAGGCTCAGTCTGCCCTATCAGGTGGGTGTAAAAGATCTCATGGCGCTATTTTGGAAGAAGAGCAGGGGAGTTCTCCCGGTGTCCTGGCCAATATTTAGCCCTCAGCCAACATCACTGAAACAGGTTATCTAGAGATTATCACATTGCTGTGGGAGCTTGCTGTGCGCAAATTGGTTGCTGTGT
The DNA here is from genome assembly GCF_052327205.1 of Somniosus microcephalus. Taxonomy (NCBI): domain Eukaryota; kingdom Metazoa; phylum Chordata; class Chondrichthyes; order Squaliformes; family Somniosidae; genus Somniosus; species Somniosus microcephalus. The sequence goes on from NC_140999.1 coordinate 114,911,567, forward strand.
TTCTTACATTACAACAGTAACTATACTTCAAAAGTAATTTATTGGCCGTAAAATGCTTTGGGACATCCTAAGGGTGTGAAAGGCGCTATATAAATGCAAGTTGTTCTTTCTTTTCTTTCACTTGATTTCTGAAGGACAATAGTATATCAGTGAAAACTGCTCACTTCCAATAATATGTTCTGCTCTACATATATCATAACCCACACAGTCTCTATCTGTTGTTCCCTCCAATGTATGAAAGTGTGTATAATGTTTGCTCCCTTCATCAGTCAGTTTGGCTTTCAATGAAAAGCAATACAAGTGAATTCCCCTAAGAGTAGCTTCATTGATCTTCATGCAGATAACCTTCCTGTAGGCTATGGTAACATTTCTTTCTAAATTGGGGTCACTCTTGTAGATATGAACCATTTCAGACAAATAATTATGGGTGGTATTGCTGTGTTGTTTTACATGAAAGATGCCACCTTGGTGAGGTAACCAAGTTCAGGGTGTTTGGAGGGAGCACTACAATTGGTGCCAGCATTCCTCCAGCAGGGAGATGAAAAACCAGGCAGGGTTCCTGGTTATGAATCACTGTCCAGGCATTTATGGAAATGCATAAGAACAGGACAGGGCATGGATGTGATGCCCGTCACAGTCACTCATTGCCACACGTTGCATGAGATCTTGGACATCCACTTCAGCCTGAGATATTGCATTCGAGGAAGGGGAGAAGAACTGCCACATGGATTATACCACTTCACACCCATCCACACTGTCTTCCTCTTTGTCGATATACAATAGTTTACACTGAAACTAATTTGTGACCATCTTTATTTTCACAAAGAATCGTTGCTGAACAACACCGCAGTAGCAAAATGGTGAATCTGTTAAACAGCAAATCAGGCAACTGACTAACCCAGGAGTATAATCCGTATATTGTACATAACTAAAGTGGTTTTCTCCACAAGGCATAGAGTATTTCTACAGACTTTCAGCCTTAGATAATGGGTTAGCCCCAGGACTACCTTGAAAACTTTAACTCTTTATTTTTTTAGGTGGCCCATGATTTGTCATTTTCCAATGTGTATTACTTTTCCAAGATTAAATGTTAGAATCGTAACATTTTCTGAACGATAGGTAAAATTTTATTACACTTTCACCACGTATCTGCACAGCAGCTTATCTCATTTGAATGCGAAAGGTGCATTGACTGATTTTACAGAACAAGTCTGTTAGATAAATGGATTCTCTCCAAAGGCTGTTGAGGATTGCAAGTAAAATTAACTCTTATAACTTCTGACAGTTTTCATTTAAGTTCTAATTGGGGAAGAAGCTCCACAGATTGCCCTGATCTGAATCTGATCCAGTTCTGATGTCAGCTTTAGTCAGCCGTGTCACGGGAGTGTGGGAAATATAACAATGACTCCACTGAGAGTAAGGGGGAGGTGACACCAGTAGTTCTTTGTTACACTTTTCATGATGATCTACAACTCATTAAACACCTTGATGATATCACTAAGGATTGGCTTCTGACATTTGACATCCTATTTCTGTTCTGCAGGTTAACAGAAAATTCAGCACTCGGACAGACACCAAAATGTTTTATAAAATACAAACAGAAAGTGCTGGAGGCACTCAGCAGGCCAGGCAGCATCTGTGGAGAGTGAAACAGAGTTAACGTTTCAGGTCGGTCACCTTTTATCAGAACTCACCAACCCGAAACATTAACTCTGTCTCGCTCTCTCTCCACAGATGCTGTCTGACCTGCTGAGTGCCTCCAGCACTTCCTGTTTGCATTTCAGATTTCCAGCATCCGCAGTATTTTGCCTCCAAACTTTTATGTTGCTGCAGTGGAACCCAGAGACCCAAATTAACAGGGTCTGTCCTCCTCTTGTTCTTCCTCGGATCCCCTCAGATTTGAGGCCCAGATCTGCTTTTGCCAATAAGGCTATTCCTGACCCTGATCGTCTCACGGTAGGTATTAGGGATACCCTCCAGCAAGGTCCCCACTAAGCTGCACGGCCACGCAGCGGTCTGCAGGTCCCGCACAGGTCGCTCGCCGGCGTTTAAATGGGAAAAACTGTGCCTGCATGGAAATTTGAATGGACAGCCCGTTAAAGGGGCCGCGCACCAAAAAATATTTAGCGGGAACATTGCCCATCAGTATCAACCACTTTGTTTTTAATAAATGGACGGACAACTAGCCACCACAGCAGTAACACAGAGCTGGACAAATACTAAAATTGAATATTGATCTTGTTGCAGTTGGTGAAAATTTTCAAAGGTTTGTTGTGACGAGCAAATGGAATGGCATCTCTTTCCCATTCTATATGACGCTAGCTTGACTGCTGATTGTGCTGGTCTAGTGCTTTCGAATCAGGAGCAGAAATATTCTTCAGTCTCCACTTTGTCTCAGTGATAGCCCTCTTGCCTCTGAGTCAGAAGGTTGGGGGTTCAAGCCCCACCCCAGATTATGAGCACACAATCTGTAGGCTGACACTCCCGTGCAGTACTCAGCTGTCGTTTTTCAGATGAGATGTCAAATCAGCTGTTTTGGATTGCTCTGGCAAAGAGCCAGCACAAGCACAATGGGCTGAATGGCCACCTTCTACGCTGGAAACCTCTGTGGATCTAATTGGTGATACGGGAGACCAGCTCTAAGACTACTATTTGGAGCCATGCAGAAAGCATGTTCTAGAAACAGGCAAGGTGCAACTGGATGGCAGAGAGGGTTGAATTGCTGTCCTTTCACTTCTAGGATCTGAATTTGAATCCAGCACAGACTGATGCTCTGAAAGTCTCCTCAGTCTGCTGGCTGCAAGGGTCCTATGCACAATGAGTTTGGGCACTTTCAACTCAGTTCCTAAAGGGAATGGGCCCACTTTAGCATTTAAAGCTGAGAGTCTTCTGGAGGGATGACTAGTGGGAAGCAGGAATGGATCTTCTGCTGGGTGCAGGGCTAAGGAGCATTTTTGAAACAAAGTAGAGGCAGTTTAATTCTGTGTCTGACCTCTGCTGTACTTGATGGCGGCACTTGCTGCTTAAAATTCCCATTTTGTGGCATTAACATGCCTCCCCTTGAAAAGTACGAGTCACCTTTAGCGTAATGTATTAAAGTGTTATCTTGAACAACCTTCTGCCCTCCGTAAACTTGTGCTCCTCAAAACCCTGCTGCCTGTATCCTAACTCACACCTCCCCGTTTTACCTACCACCCCTGTGCTCACTGACCTACATTGGTTCCCGGTCCACAAACCCCTTGATTTTAAAATTCTCATCCTTGTGTTCAGATCCCTCCATAGCCTCGCCCTTCCTTATCTCTGTAACCTCCTCCAGCCCTGCAAACCTCCGAGATCTCTGCGTTCCTTCAACTCTGCCCTGTTGTGCACCCTCCCTTCCTTTGCCCCACCATTGGCGGGCGTGCCTTCAGCCATCTGAATCTCCGGAATTCCCTACCTTAGCCTCTCCAACTCTTTCTCCTCCTTTAGGACCCTCCTTAAAACCTAACTGTCACCTGTCACCTTTGGCTCAGGGTCAAGTTCTGTCTGATTATGCTCCTGTGAAGTGCCTCGGGACAGTTTACTGCGTTAAAGGCGCTATATAAATGCAAGTTGCTTGTTGTTGTAAGGGAGAGAGAACAATAGAGTGCACCTCATACCTTAGGTTGAGTTCAATGAGGAGCTTTATTTATATGAATAGTGTTTGCTTAGAAAGTTTAATTGGAAGATTTATCACTAAATTGACTCTGCTGGTTGCAGAGAGCACCTTGCCTGAGAGATATTCCAATTAAAATGTTTCTGTTAAATGAAGATTGCACTGACCAGTGACAACTCGCAAACATTATATATTTAATTACTACTTCATGATTAACTGTGCTGAGAGACTGCGGAGGTATCACAGAGACTGCTAGCAGAGTTTAGTAATCAAGGCCATGTTAGGGCGTGGGGTCTGCAGAATACCTACAGAGCACGGGGGATCCGATTGGTGATAACTGAAGATCATCCAATTCCAGTCTGCCTGTGGTTGGGCAGATCATGGGCTCTGAGCACATTGTCCTGAGAATGCAGTCTTCTATGTTTTTCTATATTTACTGATCAACGAGCAACTCTGTTGCTCTTTTATACTAATAATAAATAACATTTTCTGTTTAGCTTTGGACGGCTGACACTGTCCTTCAGAAGGTAGGTGTGAGGAGTCCTTGAGAGAAGCTCAGTATTTACAGGGGGTCCCTGGGTGTGTCAGTGGTTACAGGGGATTCCTGGGAGTGTGTCAGTATTTACAGGGGATTCCTGGGAGTGTGTCAGTATTTACAGGGGATTCCTGGGAGTGTGTCAGTATTTACAGGAGGTCCCTGGGAGTGTGTCAGTGTTTACAGGGGGTCCCTGGGGGTGTGTCAGTATTTACAGGAGGTCCCTGGGAGTGTGTCAGTGTTTACAGGGGGTCCCTGGGGGTGTGTCAGTATTTACAGGGGATTCCTGGGAGTGTGTCAGAATTTACAGGGGATTCCTGGGAGTGTGTCAGTCTTTACAGGGGGTCCCTGGGGGGGGGGGGGTGTCAGGATTTACAGGGGATTCCTGGGAGTGTGTTAGTATTTACAGGGGATTCCTGGGGGTGTGCCAGTGTTTACAGGAGGTTCCTGGGGGTGTGTCAGTATTTACAGGGGATTCCTGGGGGTGTGTCAGTATTTACAGGGGATTCCTGGGGGTGTGTCAGTGTTTACAGGGGATTCCTGGGAGTGTGTCAGTATTTACAGGGGATTCCTGGGAGTGTGTCAGTATTTACAGGGGATTCCTGGGGGTGTGTCAGTATTTACAGGGGATTCCTGGGGGTGTGTCAGTATTTACAGGGGGTCCCTGGGGGTGTGTCAGTATTTACAGGGGGTCCCTGGGAGTGTGTCAGTATTTACAGGGGGTCCCTGGGAGTGTGTCAGTGTTTACAGGGGATTCCTGGGAGTGTGTCAGTATTTACAGGGGATTCCTGGGGGTGTGTCAGTATTTGCAGGGGGGTCCCTGGGAGTGTGTCAGTGTTTACAGGGGGTCCGTGGGTGTGTCAGTCTTTACAGGAGGTCCCTGGGGGGGTGTCAGGATTTACAGGGGATTCCTGGGAGTGTGTCAGTATTTACAGGGGATTCCTGGGGGTGTGTCAGTATTTGCAGGGGGGGTCCCTGGGAGTGTGTCAGTGTTTACAGGGGGTCCCTGGGTGTGTCAGTCTTTACAGGAGGTCCCTGGGGGGGTGTCAGGATTTACAGGGGATTCCTGGGAGTGTGTCAGTATTTACAGGGGATTCCTGGGAGTGTGTTAGTATTTTCAAGAGGTCCCTGCGGGTGTGTCAGTATTTACAGGGGGTCCCTGGGGGTGTGTCAGTATTTACAGGGGATTCCTGGGGGTGTGTCAGTATTTACAGGGAGTCCCTGGGAGTGTGTCAGTATTTACAGGGGGTCCTCAGGGGTGTGTCTGTATTTACAGGGGGTCCTCGGGAGTGTATCAGTATTTACAGGGGGTTCCTGGGGGTGTGTGAGTGTTTACAGGAGGTCCCTGGGGGTGTGTCAGTATTTACAGGGGATTCCTGGGGGTGTGTCAATACTAACAGGGGGTTCCTGGGGGTGTGTCAGTGTTTACAGGGGGTCCTCAGGGGTGTGTCAGTATTTACAGGGGGTTCCTGGGGGTGTGTCAGTATTTTCAGGGGGTCCATGGGGGTGTGTCAGTATTTACAGGGGGTCCCTGGGGGTGTGTCAGTGTTTTCAAGGGGTCCTCAGGGGTGTGTCAGTATTTACAGGGGGTCCCTGGGGGTGTGTCAGTATTTTCAAGTGGTCCTCAGGGGTGTGTCAGTATTTACAGGGGGCTCCTGGGGATGTGTCAATATTTCCAAGTGGTCCATGGGGGTGTGTCAGTATTTACAGGGGGTTCTTGGGGGTGTGTCAGTATTTTCAGGGGGTCCATGGGGGTGTGTCAGTATTTACAGGGGGTCCCTGGGGGTGTGTCAGTATTTTCAGGTGGTCCCTGGGGGTGTGTCAGTATTTACAGGGGGTTCCGAGGGATGTGTCAATATTTCCAAGTGGTCCCTGGGGGTGTGTCAGTATTTTCAGGGGGTCCATGGGGGTGTGTCAGTATTTACACGGGGTTCTTGGGGATCTGTCAGTATTTTAAGGGGGACCATGGGGGTGTGTCAGTATTTTCAGGGGGTTCCTGGGGATGTATCAGCATTTTCAGGGGGTTCCGAGGCAATGTTCCTCTTAATTTCTTTTTGGGTGCGCAGCCTTTTAATGGGCAGCGCGGCCCGTTCACTTTTCCGCACACACAGTTTTTCCATTCAAAAACCGGTGAGCCAGCTGCACGGGACCTCCAGAGTGCTGCGTGGCCCTGCAACTTAACGGAGACATTGTCCCCGGGAGTGTGTCAGTATTTACAGGAGGTCCTTGGGTGTGTGTCAGTATTTACAGGTATTCTCTGAGAGTATGTCAGTACTGGCAGGAGGTCCCTAGGCTTTTCAGTATTTACAGGGGGTTCCTGGGTATGTGTCAGTATTTGCAAGTGCTCCCCAGGTGTGTGTTGATATTTTCAGAGGGTCGCTGGGGGTGTGTTGACATTTGTACTGGCCCGCCACATTGAAAAGTTTGATCACTACGTTACAATAACCTGACGTGTGATGGTACCACCCAGTGTAATGATCCACTTCAGGTCCTCAACTGGGGCAATTTCCAAAGAGTTCAAGAAGTCTGATCTCCTAGATGAGTTTCTGTAAACTTGTACATTTATAGTCATCAAAATTAGAAATACAGGAAACTTCGCGCTATCCGGCACCGATGGGACCAAGCTGCTGCCGATCTATCAAAGCTTCCGGATAGACCAGCGCTAATGTTGAAGGATACTGAGGTTTTCATCTCCGTATCTGACAACAAACACTGTTGCTTAGCAACAGCTTGTAAACACTCGGCCCGTACCTTGGAAGCGTCTCTGAAGCTGTTGCTAAGCTACAGAGACACTTTCCAGAGCCTGACTGTTAAAAAAAATGCTAGGAGAAGAAAAAAAACCTAACCAAAACGGCTGCTGACTTCTGCCGTTAGATCGAGGTTTCCGGACATACAACCTCCGGATAAACCAAAGTTTCCTGTAGTGTAAAGATTGCGATGGTCCTTCCATTCACCATCATGCCGAATATTGGGAGCAAACAGGGCACCTGTTGATGCAAGGAATTCCTGTTTTGAAGCTAGAAAAATCACACTGCCTACAAATACACAGCAAGCCCATCACCATTTGCAAAGAGAAAAGACAATGTCTCGGAATTTGCAGTTGTAATGACAGCAAAACTGTCGGCACTCGCCGTCATTACTCTGTAAACTGACAGCAACTGCAGTTAAATGTGTAAATCCAGAAGTTGCTGTCAGTGATATCCTGCCCCTCCACAGAGTGTGCTGTTGCAGTCTACGCAGATGCAATCAACACAGAATCAGTGATTTGACATGAACTTCAACTTTTTACGCACTATTCTCACTGTAAAAACCATTGAAAATATTAAGCCTTGTTGAATGAGGTGTGACTGAGTTTTTAATGGCATATTAAGTCAGAATTACTGCTGAACAATCTCTCTGGCCCTGAAAAACTAATTTTGCAAGTATGGAGAGTCAGTCCCTCAGAATAACATTAAAAAATTCCATGATTTTTAAAATAATAAAAAAACATTTTTTTATAGTTTCTTTATGATATTTCAGCTTCTACCTTAATCTCATGTGTATGTCCCAATATTTATTTTGCTTTCTGTACAATGATTAAAACGTGAATTATAATCCATGCTTTTTACTTCCTGGTTTGCTGTGTGTGAGAATTTGTCAATCTGATTGGCTGATCAGCCTGACTGATGACGTCACTGTTGCTGGATGCCACAGCTCCCCTATAGATGGCGCCAGGTTCAACGTCGTGTCAGAATAGAGAAAATTGATGCTCAGGAGTCCGCTAAATCTTTGTGGGCAGTTTTTATCAAGGTCAGCAGCGAGCGTTGTCCCTTCGCCGCTGACCACGAAATCCGGGCCATTTAGATTTGTGGCCAATCCCTTTGTCCCCTCAATTGTTCCAGTTCTGACAAAGGGGCTCCATCCAAAATGTGGATCTTGCTGTGTATTTCTAGCATTTTCTATTTTCATTTCAGATTTAGTTTTATTTTGTAGAAGAAGTTTGCAATCTCTCGGGAGATGTGCATGCTATAAGCTCCTATTTCACAATGCTTGCAGGTTAAGTGCAGTGAGGATCGCTCACAGTTATACAGTTCTGTACATTAGGGTCATGGTGCTTGGTGGCCAAGCTGGGGTCATCCCTGGTTGGGGATGCAGATTGCTATCTTGCACTGCTGATATCTCTTTAACTAAAACTTTTCGCTTCCCATCTCTGACCTTCTCAGTTGTATTCAGATGGGCATATTAAGATACACCTTGCGCCCTTTAAGGCACAAATTCTTTGATGTGTACTTTTATTAAAGAGAAATGGAACAGTCAAGGATAAGGAGAGGCCATTTGGCTCAATGAAGCTGGCTCTCCTTAAATAAGCATAAATTCTTTATGTCTTTGATTTTTGCTTTGGCAGTTTGGAGACAGTAAAATAGCCCCTTGCACTCGTGGACATGAAAATCATTAGATGTTGATACCCCAAAAATTGAGCGGTTGTAGGAAAGACAGAATTACTTCTGGTTTAGAAACATTAATTGAAGAATATATATAAAAAAAATCAAAAGACTTATGCCTTAAAGATGTAAATCAAATTCGATGTATTCAATGCTTTCATCTTGTGAAGGACTCTGAAGGACACCACAGCAATTTAACATCCTTTACAGTTATGTTGCACAAGAAATCGAAAGCTCTATTACAGCCCAAAATAACGTGTGTGATTTAATACAGATTAACTCTTTGGCATTTTCAACTTAAACTTGCATCTCTTTACATTTATCTACTAATATCGCCAGCAGTCATTTCCAGGCTAACTAGCTTTAATAAGTTTAGGTAACAAAGTGGTAACTGGAAGTGGTTTATATTTATTTAGTTTATTTTTGATGCTGATAAGTCATGTGACTGCTTTTTAGTACGTTACGTGGTATATTAGGAAAAGCACACTGTTCTCTACTTAGCACTTCTGACATTGTCCGGCATTCTTCTTAGATTAGAGTGCTATATTATCACGCACAGCCTCACATCCTCTGAGGGTCAAAGATATAAATATGGCATTTACATGTGATGAGCCTATTTATAGGTCACACAATGATTTTCTTTATTCACTATTTTCTTCCATCCTATTAGCCTTCGCCCTCCATTCCACCCTGTCCTTTATAATCATAATAAAACAGAACTGTCTTAGCACCCATCAGTAGAAGTCTTAATGGATTAGATAGTGTGTAAATGTTAAAATAACATAAAATGTAACATTTCTAGATGTTACGGTTGAAGACTAGTTCAATTTTTACTCCCTTGTGATAAGACTGCTCCCTCGAAGAGGCTGCTAATTGTGTCTAAATGGCCCAATTAGTAGGATGTGTGGAAATAAGCGAAAGGGGTTTCACAGTTAACTGCCAGCTATCCTACCTCCATTTATATTCGTTGTTTTGTTGCCATTCAAAATCCAGAACGTAAGCAAGAAGAAAGCCTCTGGTATCATTTAAATAATGGAGTTACGAGGTGACACCGTGATAAGCTAAACTCTAATCATAGGTGCCCAACTGTCTGCTTTTAAGATGGCATCAGTGTTTCAACCCGTGTATCAGCCTGTCAGTGTTTCACATGCTCACACAGCAATAAATCGGCTCCATCACTGGGATTGGAGGTTGTCAATATAAAACAATCAGATCAGTTGGAATACATGACTGGAAGCTGTCAGAACCAATCACATCAGTTGGAAAGAAGAACTGAAGGCTGCGGAACTATTTTTCTCCCCTGCTGTGGATTGTGTGCAAATTTGATGCAGAGAAGCTTTAAAAATGGATTGATGGTGGAGAGACTAGAGAAGCTGGGATGGGCCGAATGGCCTCCTTCTGTGACGTATGATTCTATGGTTTCTGAGAACTGCAGTTATATGTATTTTTTTATTTTGCGCTTGTACCTAAGTAAGGTGTCTATATAAGAAAAAAGCTGCTAAAATTAAGTTTTTAAAACCTTTTAATTTCCCTCAAAGCAACCTTGAGGATATCGTCTTGGATAGAAATCAGGAACCTTAAAATAGATAGGGCTGCCAGCCTAGATGATATCCGCCTGAGGGTCACATGAATGTATGTTCTGGGGCTTGCCTAGTTAAAGTATTCTGAAGGTTTATTTTCTTCAAGACTAGTTGCAGCCACTTTTTGGAGATAAGGATAATGTTCCCTGCTATGATTGCATTAACTGGGTTTATCAAGCATTCTGTCACTGCAGTGGTGGAACTGCCAGGTTTTGGAAATAGAATGGGGTGGAAATGTGATGATTTTTACTTAAACAGTTGCTATGCGAGACCCTTGCCCGTATCTTTAATAGCTTGCTGGAGTCAGGGACTGTTCCCTTAGACTGGAAGAATGCCAACATTGTTCCAATTTTATAAAGAGTGAGAAGCCAGAACTGGGTAACTATAGGCCCATTGGCTTGACTTTAGTATTGGTAAGATGCTCGAGGGAATCAATAGGGATGCACTATATGACCACAAAGATGGAAAAGACCTTATCAGGGACACTCAACGCGGCTTCTCGAAAAGAAGGCTGTGTCTTATGAATTTGACTGAATTTTTTTGAAGTTAGCGATAACCTGGTATACACCGATAAGATTCCTCAAAAGAGGCTTCTCCTCAAGACAGAATCTTGTGGGATTAGTGATAATATGCTGCGGTGGATTGAGAATTGCCTGAAAGCCCATAGGCAGAAAGTTGCATTCAATGGATCTGAATCTGCTTGGAGACCGGTTACCACCAGTGTCATGCAGGGATCAGTTTGCTATTTACTATTTTCATTAATGATTTAAATGTAGGTGTTGGGGGAATAAGGTAGGTATCCTGTAATATAAATTAGGATCTATGTGATCTTCTATTTTGATCACCTAAAGGTGTTGGAGAGGAATTTTCCAGATGATTTTTCCTAATTGGTCTGGGCTTTATCTGTTTTTTGGCCTCTCCCTGGCGATATATGGCTCGGGTGGCTGGGGAGTGTATGTATGTGATCCACTGGGCATCACATCTATGTGGGACAGGCTGGATGGACCTGTGGGTCTTTTCTCGTCTGTCATTTTCGTATGATTGCATGTTCTGGGGCTTGCCTGGTGAACATATTCTGAAGGTTTATTTTCTTCAAGACTAGTTGCAGCCACTTTTTGGAGATAAGGGAGGGAATTTTGCCGTGGGTCAGCGGGCACGATGGGAAAAATGTTTTTTTTTTTACAGCGGGTCAAGTTGTGAGTAAGGATGTGCAGGAGTAGGGTAGGGAAGGCAGAGTGATGGGGATGTGATGAGTGGCACAGCAGGATGAGGTTGAGTGTGGCTTTGCAGTAACGTTTCGTGATCTACTGAGATCATTGAAAGGTTTGCGCCACTGCAGCCTGATCCTCCTGACAACATCCCTGCTTGTGTCCTCCTATGCAATGTGCAACCAGGCTGTGTTGATCTCCTGGGGAGGTCTCTTCCACCCATCGGAAGGGAAGACAACCTCCCTGCGTGCTGTGACTCCAGGGAGTCATGGGAGAATCTGGCTGCAGCCGTGCACCTTTGTGCAGTACTTGTCAGTGTTTGCAGCACCACAATGCTGTAGAATACTGACAGCACAAATGTCAAAATTAATTTGCGCATGGTCCCTTTAAGGAAACCCGCTGATGACGCATCATCAAATGACATCATCAGACCTGCTTCCTTCAATTGTCCGGGAAACGCGCTGGGCGGGACTTAACAAGCCCAATCGGGGAAAATCATTTCGGACAGCGGGCTGGAGCTGGCAGCGAGGCTGGGACCCGCTACCATCCTGCCGAGGTTGGTAAAATCCAGCCCTAGGATAAAGTTCCCTGCTATGATTGCATTAACCGGGTTTATCAAGCATTCTGTCGTTGCAGCGGTGGAGCTGCCAGGGTTTGGAAATAGAATGGGGCAGAAATGGTGATGATTTTTATTTAAACAAATTACACTGAGATTCCCATATGTAGGATTTTATTACAGTGCAGTGCTCTGATGTATGGTACAGAGTGTTGGTTTGATTTTGAATTGCAATTCCTGGTTTTGTTGCCTAACATAGCTGTGAGCAGTTCATTTACACACACTTTGCAAAAGTCGGCTAGCCAGTTGGCGAAGGAAAGAAGCCTTTATCTACAGAGACACACATTACATACTGTGCACCCCCAAGATAAGCTTCCTCCCCTTCCTGAGCCTGCTCCCTTATGTGTGAATACAAGAGTCCCAATTAATACCCACCACCTGAAAACAATTAACACACATGGTTGAAATCCCTTTGTTACCATGAAGTAACTGGGGGGGGGGGGGGGTGAGTCCTTACCGCAGTCAACATCCATGGGGAAATATGAGGAGCTATTTTAATAATCAAGAAGGTTGGAGCAATCACTCCCATTTATTAGGCAGCCGGGAAGGTGCCTCTGAGGGCACAGAGTTAAGTTTCCTCTGCCTGGTTCCTGGAAGCCGGTCTTCTCTAGTTGTCCTGAGCAGGTTGCGGTGGGACTTGTTGAACCTCTAGCAGTGTGATACCACTTCAGAGGCCAGTTAAGAGCCAACTACATTGCTGTGGAACTGGAGTCACATAGGCCAGACCGGGTAAACTGAATTCAAATTCTCAGTTGGCCATGGTGAATTTGAACTCCCATTCTCAGGATTATGAGTCCAGACCCCAGGATTACTAGCTCAACAGCAACAACTTGCATTTATGTAGCACCTTTAATGTAGTAAAACGTCCACAAGACGCTTCACAGGAGCGTCCAGTAACATATCCACTACACTACTGTACCCAATACCCATCATCAGCTATTTTGCATATAGAAAGATCCACAAACAGCAATGTGGTGAATGACCAGTTAATCTGTTTTGATGGATTTGATTGCTGGGCAAGACACTGGGGCATCTCCTTGCTCTTCCGTACATTGTCCAGTGGGATCTTTAATATCCACCTGAATCACTGGGACAGGCAGACAATGAAGGAGACTTTGGTTTAAGATCTGTGCAATCCCTCGGCGGTATCCCTCACCATCAGAATAAATAAAAAGTTCAGTGATTAATTTGTTTTGTATTTGATAATTGCACTAATTTTAGTTAGACAATGTAAAGACTCGGGCCATTACCATTTCTGTCTTGTCGCCAGGCCCACATCCCTCTGATCCTTTTGATGTCCGGAATCCATTTCTTTTTTTGGATGTTACAATTAAGTCGGCATTCAATAAATTAGGACACAGCTTATTCCATAAATTAACGTCAAGCTCCTTTTGAAATGATTAAAAGTCAGCCACTTCTTTTCATAATGGGCACTGATCCATCAAACGTAATACAGGTAGACTATCCTTTATCCGAAAACCTCGGGACCAGCCGTGTTTCGGTTTTCGGAAAATTTCGGATTTCAGAAGGTATTTTATAAGACTGGGAAATTTGTCGGGGGTGGGGTCGGCGGGAGGGGTCGGGGTCGGCGGGGGTCCGCGGGGGGGTCGGCGGGGGTCCGCGGGGGGGGTCGGCGGGGGGGGTCGGCGGGGGTCGGGGTCGGCGGGGGGTCGTCGGCTGGGGTCGGGGTCGTGCGCACGACTTACGCTGACCCTCTGCTCAGCGTAAGTTGTGCGCCACTCTGGTCATGTCGTGCGCACGACTTACGCTGAACGAAAAAACCTTCGGTTTTTAGAGGGTTTCGGTTTTCGGAAGTTCGGATAAAAGGTAGTCTACCTGTAGATGTATCTGAGTTTCCTCCCATCAGCTTTGTATCTCAAGAATTGGATAATCTCACTCAACAGAAGCCAATCAGAATCAACGTACATTGATGGACATTTTCACATTTCTCAGGCCTTACAAACAAACGTCAATGCAGCTGTGCTAGGAGGAAATCGGAATGCTCAAGCCACACCATTGACTGTCGAGTGTACACATCGCTGAGTCAGAGGTCCGGGAAGGATGTTTCAAGACGCACCATGACTTGAATAGCTACCATGGGAATGTGAAAATGGAATTGGAAATGTTTCAACCGTATTTTGGGACTGTATGTATTTATTTGAATGTGACAGCTTAATGAACACTAAGCACTGCCATTGGAAGCCATACTTAGTCATGTGCTGACACAAGTACAATTCTGCAAAGATCTCTTCCTGACAGTGGTGATTTTTTTCTTAAATTTATATTGTGCAAACCACAAAAGTGATGGAAAGTAAATGAAGCATCCCTGCTGTTTTGTTAAGAATACCCTAAAGGTTCAGTGATATGCAACTCTGAAAGAAGTAGACTTCTTTTGTAACTTAAGATATTATTGTGCACAACAAAGTATTTATTTGATTCAAGTGTCTTCCTCAGCTGTATATGGAATGCATTTTCTGAGTTAGGGTTAATTCTTGTGCATCATCACGTTAGCTGATACTGAGTGCTAACTTGTTTCAGTGCTTGAATAAACTGCTTCCAAGCATGCCCACTGCTCCATCTGCCCTTGGTGGTGGCAAAGGGATTTAGCTACAGCCTGAGAGATTGGAGTTGTGAGGCTGAGAGGCTGCCTACTACAACCAGACAAGCCTGTCCTAGTGGTTCAGGTGGCCATTTAATCTTCTCTCTCGTCTAAGCTCTGCTCCAAAAAATATATTATGTCTTCTGTGTATACCACAGATTAGCATTTGCAGTTTCTTGCTTCTATTGGAGCTGTTTTGGGCTGCTTTCATTAATGAAGAGACAAAGATGACTTTGCCTGTCAAGAAACATGACCGTCACCAAACCAACTACCACCTCTCAGCCTGGGGTTGTTTTGTCCTTGTCTTTACGAGTATTTGTAAGAATATAGATATGTTTTTATATTGTTTTTATTAAGAACATAAGAAATAGGAGCAGGAGTTGGCCATACGGCCCCTCGAGCCTGCTCTACCATTCAATAAGATCATAGCTGATCTTCGACCTAACTAACCTTTCCCGCCCAATACCCATATCACTTGATTCACTTAGGGGGAGAAATTTGGTATTGCCCATTTTGGGGCACTAATATCGGCCGGGCGCAAAGTTTAGTGCCTGGTGCTAATTATCGCCTCCGACTGCAAAATTTGCCTCTATCACCCCTGGAGGTGATTTGAGCGCTAAATCAGGCGCTATACACCTCTCTTAAAGCGCAAACGTCAGGGAGCGAGGCGCTACCTCAGAACGCTACCGAAGCTCAGGCGATGCCAATTACCATGGAAGCCAGACACGCTGGCGCCATCCAGTTCTTAAAGAAGAGGGGCCATCTTGCTGGCCAGTCACACCCTGCTCATTGCAGCCTTGAATCTCGGCCTGGAGTGACCTCAAAAGCAATTATGTCAAAGCACTAATGGATAGGCCCAGGGAAAGATCTCGGCATTTAGGAACCTCAAAAGTGTTGCTGAGGGCCAAAACTCCTTAGGACAGCATTAAAACCAAAAATTTTGCCGACAAGAAAAGGCAGGAAGTGACCGCCTTTAAATAGCGCTCCCCCAGCCCCTTCCCGACTTGAAAACGTTCCCTTCTACCTGTCATTCCTAGCGGCAAGCACTAAGGCAGGGGGCGCGACTCAGTATCCGGTCCGGGGCGTTGCACACTCGACTGACGTCACAATCTGCGGGTGCAGGAGATCGTGGCGATAGTGTTTAACGCCACCGCAAAATGTCTGGTCAATGTCGCGAGCAGCACAAACATCGCTGCACTCAGGCGCTAGTTGCTTTGTGCCCCGTTAGTGCCCTCTTACTAACAGGAGGCACTAATCAACCAAATATTTTCCCCTCAAGAGTCCAAAAATCTATCAATCTCAGCCTTTAATATACTCAACAACTGAGCTTCCACAACCCTCTGGGGTAGAGAATTCCAAAGATTCACAACCCTCTGAGTGAAGAAATTTCTGCCTGAGACTATGCTTCCAAGTTCTAGACTCTCCAGCCAGGGTAATCAGCTTCTTAGCATACCCCTGTCAATCCCCCTCAGAATCTTATGTTTCAATGAGATCACCTCTCATTCTTTTAAACTCCAGAGAGTATAGGGCCATTCTACTCAATCTCTCCTCATAGGACAATCCTCTCATCCCAGGAATCAATCTAGTGAGTCTTCGTTGCACCCCCTCTAAGGCAAGTATATCTTTCTTTAGGTACGGAGGCCAAAACGTACACAGTACTCCAGGTGTGGTCTCGCCAAAGCCCTGTACAATTGCAATTCCTTACTCTTGCACTCCAACCCCCTTACAATAAAGGCCAACATACCATTTGCTTTCCTAATTGCTTGCTGTACCTGCATGTTAATTTTCCGGGTTTTGTGTACAAGGACACCCAAATCCCTCTGAACACCAACATTTAATAGATTCTCACCATTTCAAAAATATTCTGTTTTTCTATTCTTCCTACCAAAGTGAATAACTTCACATTTCCTCACATTATACTCCATCTGCCACCTTCTTGCCCACTCACTTAACCTGTCTATATCCCTTTGCAGGCTCTTTGTGTCCTTCCCCACAGCTTACTTTCCCACTTAGCTTTGTCTCATCAGCAAACTTGGATATATTACATTCGGTCCCTTCATCTGAGTCATTAATATAAATTGTAAATAGCTGAGGTCCCAGCACTGATCCTCGCGGCACCCCACTAGTTACAGCCTGCCACTTTAATATGGAACAAGGACAATACAGCGAACGTAGGAATTATGGTTGAACACAGAACTGATTTAAACTCTGTGCTTGCAGATCCTGTTCGATCACAATGACACTCCTGAGTAAAGTCATAGTTCAGGAAGAGCAAAGATAAATGTGTTTCCAACTTCACTCTACCTAATGTGCAGAGAAAACATTCCCCTGCTATGAATGGAAAATGGCCCTGAAGAAAAGGGAACTGCCAGCACACACACATTTTAAAGAACTCTCTTGTTTTGCCTTGCTGAGGGCTGTAGAAAGTATGGTGCAGGTAGAACATTGAAAACTGGTTTAATTGCAACAGTGACAGGAATGGGAAGACTTGAGATGGGCAGATGCAGGGTGTATATATTTGGCTGCCATGAACTTCTGTTTTGTTGCTAGCACAAGAATAAAGGCAGGTAAAAAGAAAGTTGCATCACCTTTTCTGTCTAATCAAAAGAGTATAGGTCTATTTAATTTAAGATTTGTTTTCATAAAAAAAGTTAAGCCAAATTATCTGAGTATTTAGACAGATCTATCTTCCATTTGTTATTATAAACAACCACAAATTTGGAAAAGCATCTCTACTGCACCAGTATGATTTTTTTTGTCCACTTTCTACACCAGCCGTCTTGTTTCTCTTTGAGGGACAGTGCCAATTATTCCAAACAATGAACAGGCAGTTGCCTGCTCTGCACCCATATGCACCAAAAACTCGGTTGAGTCTGCCCGAACTTAATACATGAAGGAAACTCACATCCAGCAGAGGAGAAACTCATCACAGTAATCTGCAGCACGAGCCCGATCTTGGAGAGGAAAAGCTGCATTCTGACTCTGTGCCATGACATGGTGAAATTCATGATTAAAGGGATGGATTTTTGTACTATTACATAATGGCCCAGTCAGCGGCGAAGGAACGGCACACGCCATTCGCCTCCCTGACAAAGATTTTGTAGTGTATGTAACCTGTACCACCTTAAGAGGATACCTTAAGGTGATGGACTACTTTTTGATGGCTCCTGTACATTGTAGTACCGGTGGTGACCACACCGGTATATAAACCCTGCGGAGCAAAGTGTATCCCAGTTCAGCCCTGACCCTCAATCACTAAAGACCTGTTTACTTACTTCTGTAGTCTGTGTCCTGTTATTCAGTATAACTGCAATTGAAACCACAGACACAACAGTGGCGACGAGTCTGATCTTACCTTGCGGCAGTTTTGCATCAAAGGAAGCTTCGTCCTCAGGAACGGGCGTCGAAAAAGGGCATCTGCCCTCAACATCCTGCATCGCACGGGAGGCCATCGGAAACCCGGGTTGGTTTGCTGACCATGAAGTCAAGCATCAGTGAGCATCCCTTCTACGACAGCGGCGGGTAAGCCCGATCGAGCGGCACGGGGGGGAAGTCGGCCGAGTTGTCAGTGGGAGAAGGGGAGGGAAAACGACGAAAAGGGCGGAGAACACGACCGCAGCCGGTATCAGGGGCCGGACTGCAATCGGGCAGAGACGCGCAGCAGCCAGAAAAGCGTTTATGGCCACAAGGACCGCGGGAGTGGCGGGGGAACAAGAGCAGCAACGCAGGGGAAAATAAAGGACCGCTGGGAGGCGTGAATGGCAACAGCGCGGGAATCGCCATTTTGAGCAGACGGGGGAAGAAGGCAAGCACGGGAAAAGCCGCCAAGCGCGGGAAAAGCCGCCATCTTGGAAAAAAATAATAATAATATCCAAAGGGGAAGGAGAAACTCAGTAAGGATGCCAAAAATGGGTAACATCACTGCTTTTGATAACGATGTGGAAGATTGGGCCACTTATGTGGAACGCATCGAAGTTTACTGTACAACGAATGAGGTACCGGATGATAAGAAAGCACTAACCCTATTAAACTCAATGGGTGCAAAGACGTACGGGTTATTAAGGAACCTTGTAACACCAGACAAACCAGTAGGGAAGAGTTTCGCGGATATTGTTACTATCCTGCAGGAGCATTTAAACCCCACGCCGCTGCTGATAGCGGAACGATTTAAATTCTACAAAAGAATTCAACTTAAAGAAGAAAGCAACGCTGAATTCCTAACAGAACTGCGCAAGTTATCAAAGTACTGCCAGTTCGGAACAGGACTAGCAGACGCACTGAGAAATAAGTTTGTGTGTGGGCTCCTAAGGGAAGGAACCCAGAAGCGACTGCTAGAGGAAAAGGACCTTACGCTGGACAAAGCTTTCAGCATTGCAGCTTCCCACGAGGCAGCAGCACGGGGTGCTGCAGAGATAGAGCAAAGGCCATTGGAATTCAGCACCAATGAAATGGCATTGGGCACAGTAAAGTGCTATCGTTGTGGAAGGACAACGCATGACCAGAACCAGTGCTGGTTCAAAGATAAAGAATGCAGGCAATGTGGCAAACTTGGTCACATAGCGAGAGTATGCCGGTCCGGAAAGAAGACCAGCAGCAAAAAGTCACCGCAGGAGAAGTACAAAAAAGTACACAAGGTGACAGAGAACAGTTCGGATGAACAGAAGACGGATTCAGACTCCAGCAGTAAGCAACTGGGTTGTCTGAAAATACATAATGTGGGTAACACAGCAGACCACCAAACTATCTGGGTCATGCTTCGGATTGCAGGGGTCCAAGTGAAGATGGAATTGGACACTGGGTCGGCATTAACGGTCATGAATAAGCATGATTACAAAAGGTTATTCTCGCACATTCCCCTGAGGGATACGGAGATTGTATTGAAAACATACACGGGGCAAATAGTATACCCCAAAGGAAAGATAAAAGTAAACGTGGTCTACAATGGTAAAGAAAGTCAGAAAATGGACTTGTATGTGTTACCTGATGGAGGTCCGCCACTACTGGGATGGGAATGGATCCAGAGAATAAATGTGGACTGGCATTCCATACAAGCACTGACTGTAGATGCCTGTAAGGAGGACGACGTCAACCTAAACGACTGTCAAAAATCTTAGACGATGCTAAGGAGGTGTTCCAACAGGGACTTGGAACACTGAAAGGAATTACGGCAACCATCAAGGTTGAAGAACATACAAACCCAAAATTTTTCAAAGCCAGGCCGGTGCCTTATGCGATACGACCTGCTGTGGAAGCAGAGCTGGAAGGGCTAGAACGTTCAGGGGTACTGTCCAAGGTGGACTGGAGCGAATGGGCTACACCCATTGTTCCTGTCATGAAGCGTTCATTGAGCAACAAGCCGGGGGAACCTGGGAAGGTTCGCATCTGTGGCGATTTCAAGATCACTGTTAATCCGGTTCTTCACACGGTGCAATATCCGCTTCCGCGGATTGAGGATATCTTCGCTTCGCTGTCTGGCGGGAAACACTTCAATAAGATAGACCTGGCGCAGGCGTACCTACAGATGGAAGTTGATGAAGCGTCACGTCAGTATCTCATGATCAACACGCATAAGGGCTTATATTGGTACAATAGACTGGTTTTTGGAGTGGCATTGGCTCCAGCGATTTGGCAAAGGGCCATGGAGCAGGTATTGCAGGGAATTCCAGGCACACAATGCTACCTGGATGACATCCTGATTACAGGAGATAACGATAAGGATCACCTCGTGAATTTGGAGCAGGTGCTCATCAGATTGAAAGAATATGGGCTCAGAGTTAATCGCCAGAAATGCGAGTTCTTTCAACAGCGAATCTCGTACTGCGGCCACGTCATTGACCGGGAGGGGCTCCATAAGTCACCTGACAAGATTGAAGCTGTTGTAAAAGCTCCTGCACCGGAAAATGTATCCCAGTTGAGGTCGTTCCTCGGGTGGGTTAACTATTACCACAAGTTTCTTCCAAATGTATCCACGGTGTTACACCCGCTAAACACTCTTTTGCAAATGGGAATACCATGGAAGTGGAGCGATGATTGTGAGCGGGCTTTTCAAAAGAGCAAGGCACTGATCACCTCTAAGGAAGTGTTGGCTCACTTTAACCCAACGCTGCCTATTTGCTTAGCTTGTGATGCTTCTCCATATGGTATCAGGGCAGTGCTCTCACATAAGTTTCCAGATGGCTCGGAAAGGCCAGTCGCTTTCGCATCCAGATCATTGACCTCCGCTGAGAGCAACCATGCTCAGATAGATAGGGAGGCTCTCAGCCTCATGTGGGGAGTTAAGAAATTTAACCATTTCCTGCAAGGCCAAAAGTTTACGCTGCTGACAGATCACCAGCCGTTGGTTTCCATTTTCAACCCTAAGAAGGGTGTTCCGGTAATGACGGCGCAGAGGCTTCAGAGATGGTCCCTTTTCCTAGGGGCACATCAATATGATATTGAATTCAAAGGTACAAAGCAACATGGTAATGCTGATGGGCTGTCGCGCTTGCCACTACCTACAGCGGAAGAGGCACCGGCAGTTGACCCTGTCAAGATATTTCACTCGACCATCATCGAATGCTTACCAGTCACCAATGCGGGTATTGAGAGAGAGACCCGAAATGACCCGACACTGTCTCGGGTCTACGACTTGACAGTGAAGGGATGGCCAGCACATGGCGAACCACTGTTACCAGCATTCTCAGCCAGACAAGAACAGCTGTCCGTATGTCAAGGAACATTGATGTATGGAACAAGGGTGATTATTCCTCCAAAATTAAGAGAGAGAGTTCTGAAAGAATTGCACGAAGGTCATCTGGGGGGAGTCAAGATGAAAAGCCTTGCTAGGGCTTATGTGTGGTGGCCAGGTATCGACAAACAAATAGAGGATCTGACTAAAAGCTGCTCAGGGTGCCAAAAAGTTCAAAACGCACCTCCAATTGCACGGCTGCACCTGTGGGAATGGCCTTCAGCCCCATGGCAACGTGTGCATATCGACTTTGCAGGTCCATTCATGGATTCCATGTTTTTGATAGCAGTGGACGCACATTCTAAATGGCCAGAAGTGATTAAGATGTCGACCACTACCTCTGAGAAGACGATCGCAGTTCTAAGAACCATATTTGCAAGGAATGGGTTACCGGAGCAAATATGTTCAGACAGCGGACCACAGTTCGTGTCAGAAGAATTCCAGAAATTCATGAAAAAGAATGGGGTGAAACACTATACATCTGCCCCATATCATCCGGCTACAAATGGGTTGGCCGAGAGATTTGTACAAACGTTCAAAAAGGCGATAAAGGCCATGAGTGAAGACCATATTCCACTACAACACAAGGTGGACAATTTCCTGATGGCATATAGAAACGCCACGCATGCAGTGACAAATCAAAGCCCTGCCATAATGTTCTATAACAGAAGGTTGCGGTCCCGGTTGGATTTGTTAAAACCCAATGTGCGAAGGGAAGTCGAAAACAAGCAATTCCAGCATGTAAATAACAAGGCCACTCGTAGTTTCGAAATAGGACAACCAGTGTTGGCCAGGGACTATAGGGATGATAAGTGGCAACCTGGAACAATTCGTGCACGACAAGGACCCTTGATGTACACGGTAGACATTGGCGAGAACGTAATACGACGTCATGCTGACCAACTTGTGGAATCGAGAACAAGGGTCGACCCCATGTCTACGGCAGAGACACCAGTTGAAGGAGTTATTGAGCCTGTAGCATCTACCTCAGACTCGAACGTACCTGATGAAGTTCAATCCATAGGAGATCAAGTGGATGAGTCACCCCAGCAACGAGAACCAGCGACCCCTGAAAGGCGTTATCTGGCCCGGATCAGGAGGCCTCCTCAGAAACTGAATCTTGGAACAGTTTTGTGTGTAAATTGTATATATGCTATCCATGTAATGTTTAATTTGGGGTGTACACTGTTAAGCTAAAAGGGGGGGAATTGTAGTGTATGTAACCTGTACCACCTTAAGAGGATACCTTAAGGTGATGGACTACTTTTTGATGGCTCCTGTACATTGTAGTACCGGTGGTGACCACACCGGTATATAAACCCTGCGGAGCAAAGTGTATCCCAGTTCAGCCCTGACCCTCAATCACTAAAGACCTGTTTACTTAATTCTGTAGTCTGTGTCCTGTTATTCAGTATAACTGCAATTGAAACCACAGACACAACAGATTTGACCAGCTTAGAACGGAGACGCCCCATCATCGGACATTTGTTCCAGCGTGGCGCCCCCTACAGGGGATCTATGACATCTGCGAGCAGCAAATGGAAACAGCATAGCTCTTCAACCAATCAGATTGAAGAATCCTCACTAAGCCACGCAGTGTCCACACCAGGAAGTATATGATGTACAGAAAGTGAAATAAAGATTGGCAAATGCAGATGGATTAAGGGAAAGAGATAAAAGAGACAGGCAGAAAAAGTTTAAAAAAAATTATTTAAATTTTTTAAAAATCTCCAACACTAATTTTCTTCTAAGGGAATGAGACTCCACACTTGGAATATTATTTTTTCAGGGCCAGAGAGGTTGCTCAGTAGTAATTATCACTTATTACGCTATTAAAACTCACTTACCCCTGCCTGCACCAACCCTATTTTTTCCAGCCATTTTTAGTGCGGAACTAGTGGGCAAGTACAGCAAGTTCACGCCGTTGCAGTCATTTCAATGCCGAGTCTATTGGAGGAGCGGGGTAACTCTGACAGCAATTTCTGTATTTCTGCGTTTAACTGTGCATGTGCGGCCGCCAGAGGTTGCTGTTTGATTAACCGCATAATAACGGTCAGTGCTGATAGTGTAGTGTATGTATCCGTCTACCTTTAAGAAAACCATTGTATGTAACCGTTCACCTTTAAGAGAACTATTTTAGGTGTGGCACTACTTTGTTGGCTTCTGTATACTTTAATACCGACGGTGACCATAAGTGCTGTGTCAGGATTTATTTGGCAGATTCGCCCTGACCTTCGAATAGTAAAGTCCTGTTTTAAGTTACTCTGGTAGTCTGTGTATTAATTAACTAAACAACTCACAGACTTTACAGTGGCGACGAGTCCGATCGTACCCTGCGGCAACAATACTTCCGAAGCAGTTAACGAGCGTCGAGAAGAGGCAACCGCCCTCGTCGTTCTGCTGGGAGAAAACTTGAGGCTGCAGAACTAGAAAGGAAGAAGAAGTTAGAGACAAAGACTTCCATCAGCAACAGGCACTGACTGTCCCTTCTGCCACGGTGAGGAGTGAGCCGATCAGCACGAGAAGCAAGGCGGCCACGGTGACTGTGAGTAAGGGAAAGTAAAAAGAATAACCGGAGGATAAGGGCGGTGCACTCGACCACGGTCGAGGGGGAAAGGAGCCGGACAGAAGTCGGGTCCAGAGGCGCTGAGGCTGGGGCAGCGTGGAGCAAGGAAGCCGCGGTACAGACAGGCTGGGGGACGCAACGGCGTCATGAGACAGCTAGACCGCGACCGGCGAAAAAGGCCGGGCAGCGACCGAAGCCACGAAGCGCTGCGACCGGGAGCGTAGGCGCGGGAAGAGATAAACTCAGCCGCAGCCGGGGAGGGAAGCACCGGACTGCGAGAGGGCTGGGAGGCGCGATTGGGAGCCGAGTGAGCGGGAGAGGCAGAGCCGACCAAGGGGGAACTGAGTGAGAGCCAGTCCAGCGGCTGAAACTGCTCTCCGTCAACGGGGTGTACCCAGCGCCGGTAGAGCCGAGCGAGCGGGAGAGAGACAGAGCCCGAGCAAGGGGAACCGAGCGAGAGCCAGCCCAGCGGCTGAAACTGTTCGCCGTCAACGGGGTGTACCCAGCGCCGGTTGCCCTGCCGAGAAAAGGGAAAGCCCTGAAGCCGACGCGCAGGCTGTGAACCTGAAAGCCAGCGGCCGTCGCCCATGGGGAAAGTGTACCCCCCCCGCTAGGGAAGAAACGCGGGAAGCCGCCATTAGGCGGGGAAGAAGACAGAAGCGGGAAACCGCCATTGAAGTGGGCGGGGAGAGAAGATAAGCGCGGGAAACCGCCATTTTCGCGGGAACCGCCATCTTGGAAAAAAAAATAAAAGAAAATTTAAAGAAATAATTCGTGGTGTTATCAGGAAGAGAGGAAGATGCCTAAGCGTGGTAACATCAACAATTTTAATTCCGAGGTAGAAGACTGGGCCACGTATGTGGAACGCATTGAGATCTATTGTGAGGCCAATAAAATAGAAGAAGATGACAAAGCTATAACCTTGCTAAACTCGATGGGCGCGAAGACATACGGGCTCTTGAAGCATCTACTAGCACCAGCTAAACCGGCGGATCAGACTTTCGATGATATTGTGACTGTTCTGAAGGATCACTTGAACCCCATACCGTTGATGTTGGCGGAACGATTCAAATTCTATGCGAGAACGCAAAGGAAAGACGAAAGCAACGCAGAATACTTGGTCGAACTGCGTAGACTAGCGAAACACTGCCAGTTTGGAGGGAATCTGACAGTGGCATTGTGAGACAAGTTCGTGTGCGGGTTGTCAAAGGAAGGAACGCAAAAGCGACTACTCGAAGAGAACAACCTTACACTTGACAGGGCTGTCCTTATTGCAGCATCACACGAAGCCGCAGCGAAGGGAACTGCGGAAATGCAGCTAAAGGCAGCGGCACTCAGTGTGGATCAAATTACCTCGAGTACAACAAAATGCTATCGTTGTGGGAAGACAACACACGACCAGAACCAATGCTGGTTTAAGAACCAGGAATGTAGGAAATGTGGCAAACTGGGTCACATAGCTAAGGTATGCCGGTCAGGGAAGAAGACCAACAACCAAAGGAAGCCATCACAGGAAAAGTACAACAAGGTACACAAGGTGGCTGAGAAGAGTTCAGACGAACAGAATTCGGACTCAGACCCAAACGGCCAGGAGCTGGGCAGTCTGAGAATTCACAATGTGAGTAAGGAAGCTGACCTACAAACTATCTGGGTCATGCTAAAAATAGCTGGAGTCCAAGTGAAAATGGAGTTGGACACTGGATCAGCTCTATCAGTCATAAATCGAAGGGATTACCACCGGCTATTCTCACATATACCCTTAAGAGATACCAAGTTCGTATTGCAGACATACACGGGGCATAAAGTGTACCCCATGGGGAAGATAAGAGTCAAGGTGAGAGATGGGGGTAAAGAACACCCAAGAATGAACTTATACGTACTACCTGAGGGAGGACCACCACTTCTGGGACGGGAGTGGATCAAGAAAATAGACATGGAATGGCACTATCTAAAAGCCATAACGAGTGAGGACTCGGTGCAGACAATCAGCTCAGATTCTGAAACGGATGAC
Source organism: Somniosus microcephalus (assembly GCF_052327205.1). Lineage (NCBI taxonomy): Eukaryota > Metazoa > Chordata > Chondrichthyes > Squaliformes > Somniosidae > Somniosus > Somniosus microcephalus. Next base: position 114,937,464 of record NC_140999.1, read on the forward strand.
GATAAGACCAACCCAAATATGAAAGACAAGGCTAAAATGGACTTGCCGACTAAGGTTGGAAGAACGAAGGCATGCATAAAGGCTTATGCTCCAGAGAAGAACAAAGTTTCAGAACAGAACTCCACCGAACAACGACAACATAGTTTGACAGAGAATTCTGAGTCTGTTCAGTTTACGGACATATCCATGACTGACGAACACCGAGCTCGGACTCAACTTTATTTCAAATTATGACAGCAAGTAGAACAAGTGAGTTACCGTCTCGAACAAGAGATGAAAACAATGAAAAAGTTCTATGACACCGAATGGGAGAATCTGGAAAGACAACAGAAGCAGCTAGCTCAAGCAGAGAGCGACCATAGAGCCATTGTGACCAATTACCGATCACATCTCCCTTATGCTGTTCAGGAGTTAGAATATTTGCAGGAAGGAGCAAATGAAGGGGAATCTTCAGGAAGCCAGGATTTTATTCCCGTTCTTCTCTACGACTCCTTACAAGCAGAGTTTGAGAAGTTGAAGGAACAGTATGAACAGGCCCAGGCTACAATCCTGGAGGGGATTAACTCGGCAACCTCCGAAAAGCTATTTTCAGTAGAAGCATATGAGCAACTAAAGGTTGAACATGAGCAAGAAGTCCAAAGGCTGCAGGAAATTCTTGATGAGCTCAAGGCCAAGACAGACTCATCGGTAGAAGTTCCATCCATAGATGAGAAATTAGAGGTGAAAGACATGGCAGAACATGAAAGACAAGATGTCCAAGAACTCATAAAAATATTGAAGGAAACCCAAGACAAATATGAGGCGGCAATGACCGAGGTTCAACAACTTGAAGAACAGATTCAACTGGGAATCCTTTCAGTGGAAGAAAAGGAAACTGTAAGAAACACAGAGACTGTAAGAATGGCCCCTGAACATGAGCTAGAGAGCATCAAGGCGCAACTTCTCCGAGCGCTGAAAGCCAAAGTACAAGAGGAAAAGAAGGTGAAAGCATTGGAGGAAAAGGTGGATGAAATGGAGAAGACTCTGATCCACAGTGTTCCCGTGGAAGAGTTAACGGTCAGCCAACTCCTTCATATGCTGAGGGACAAGACTCTGCAATGGGAACAATCTGAACACGAGCTTCAATCTGCAAAGGGAAGGAGTTCGGAGCTCTCAAAAGTTATGGAAATAGCTGAGGTTGCAACACAGATTTTACTGGGATGCCAAAAGTACGCTGAATCACGTCTATGTGAACAACAGAATGTTGAAACAGCTGCTCCAGTAGAAGGATTGAATAGCCCGATCAATCAATCCCCGATGGAAGGGGAAGTATTGAAATCACAAATGAGGTCATTAGTGAAGGATTTGCAGGAAACCCAGGAAGAGCGGGATGAATATGAACGCATGAAGAAGTCTCTTCAGGAAAGATGTCTAGGGAGGGAACAACAGTCGGCTAACGTCCAGTTGGGTAAGGAAGAAGTAGCAGGCCCTCTCGCTAGACTAGTTCAGGACGACACCGAATATTACCATGACCTGTTGAGTGACACGGAATATTACGAGGACTTGGTCTGCCCAGCTTGTGATGAAAACTCCCAAAGTGCAGAAATCAGGATGAAGCACTTAAAGTCTAAGGAACATAGGGAGATGGTGGCGCTACAGCTGGCAGCTGATAAGGGAGCCCCGAGAGTCTCCAAGAAGCAGAAAAGAAAAAGACGAAGCAGAAGGTGATAACCATCTAAATCATTATCACTTCTACCAGATCATGTACGTGGGCCCTACGAAGGGAGCCAAATCAGTTGGCAAGTAGGAAAAATTACCAAGGCAGTCCAGCTGTTTGTAAAAGTCAACACTGCTGGTTCAGCAGGACGGAAGTTCAAGCTGTTAAGTCAAGGGAAAGACTATTGGATGAGTCACGCTAGCAATGTGAACCGGCTACACCACAGAGATGTTGTTCGGACCGAGTCAAGACCAGAGACTGAATCTGTGAACTGTTCCCGCAGAGACTGAATCTGTAAACTGTTTCCCGCATAGATTATACCTGTGAATTGTTTTACATGAAGTTGAATATATGTTATGTTTAATGGGGGACTAAGTATGTTGTAAGCTAAAAAGGGAGGATTGTAGTGTATGTATCCGTCTACCTTTAAGAAAACCATTGTATGTAACCGTTCACCTTTAAGAGAACTATTTTAGGTGTGGCACTACTTTGTTGGCTTCTGTATACTGTAATACCGACGGTGACCACACCGGTATATAAGTGCTGTGTCAGGATTTATTTGGCAGATTCGCCCTGACCTTCGAATAGTAAAGTCCTGTTTTAAGTTACTCTGGTAGTCTGTGTATTAATTAACTAAACAACTCACAGACTTTACAGATAGCCTCTCCATTATTATTACAGCAAAATCCGGGCCAATGCTACAACTGTTGCAGTATGTATGAGTACAAGTTGTAATACATACTAGCAAGCTTAATTTGATGCATATCTAGTGTTTGGAGAATTCTTTTATCAGGTGCAGATCAGCCATTATCTAATTGAATGGCACAACAGGCTTGGGGGGGGGAGGGCAGGGGGTAGGAGGGGGCTGAATGGCCTACTTCTGTTCCTATGTTCCTATAATTCTACATCCCATGATCTCCATAATCTGATCTTCCATAAATACAGAACACTCCTCTATTATCCAGTTTCTAACACAAATTCATTTGGTTGAGGAGTCAGTGATAAGGGATCATCCATTTAAAATTTGTCACTGAAAGAGCAAGGAGAGAGTTTAGGAGGAGTTTCTTTACAGCAGTTGAAGCAGAGACCATTGTATCTTATAAGGAAAAATTGGATAAATATTTGAGCAGAGGAAGATACAGAGCTATGGGGAGGGAGTGGATTGATGGGATTAATTTCGGATTGCTATAGAAAAATAGGGAATGGCTTCCCTCTGTGCAGTAAAATGTTATTGTTTAATGATTCTATGTCATGCTGAAGCAGCTAACAGTGAGCTTACTTATAGATTCTTCGAACTGTACCATCTGGAGGCAGTGCCTGTGAGACCTGTGCTACATCAAAGTTCCTTGTAAATAAAATGTTCTTGCTTGGAAATACAGCCTCCGAATTCTTCTTGATGACATTAAGAACCAGAGAGGTAAAACGTGATGTCACAAGTGAAGTGATTCAGTACAAAGTCAGAGATTTTTGTTCGGTAAGTGATATGGAGCAAAGGCAGGTAATGGAGTTGAGGTACAGATCAGCCACGATTTAATTGAATGGCACAACAGGCTCGAGAGGCTCAATGGCCTACTCCTGTTCCTATGTGAAGGAGTGAATTAACACCAGTTGAGATACAGCAAGTAATGCAGGATGCTAGCTGGGAGGAATTACAGAGCCTTGCCAATGAAATGGGTCTGTTAAATCAGGCACTATTTTCTCATCGAGTCATTGGGATTGCCCCTTCATCCTTCCCCACCTTCAATGCCGCTTTAAAACCTACTCTTCAACTGTGCTTTTGGTGACCACCGCAGCTCCTCTACTGCTTCTGCTGGGGTTTGATCCTGAATTATGGAGCATTTTGGTACGTTTTGCTATGCTCAAGGTGCTATGCAAACCTAAGCTGTTGCTGAGTCTGTCCAAAGTGCATCAATGGATATGGAGCAAAGGTGGGTAAATAGAGTTGAGGTACAGATCAACCACCATTTAATTGAATGGCAGAACAGGCTTGAGGGGTTGAATGGCCTATTGCTGTTCCTATGTATCTATGACTGAAAGAAGCAAAACTGCAAGTCATTGAGACTGGGCCTCGCTGAAGAACATGCAGTGAATGACTAAGCCACTTTGATGTTTGAAAACTATGATCCTTGCTGGCTGTCAACTGCATAAGGTCCTGAAACAATTGCTTGGAACTTATTTTTATCCACCAAATGTAACAGAACTTCAATAGAATTAATGAGAAAAGCAGCTTGTGATAAGTATAAAGTGCCTGAGGCCTGCGGTGGTAAAGTGGTTAAAAACCTCCACAATAGTTAGAAGTTAAGAGAAAAGGAACTGATCGAGTTTGAAGGACAATAGTTAATTTCATAAGAAAAAAAGAGGATGTGGCAAGGTGCAGTGCTACGATGAAGCAGCTAACTGCTGGCTCAGATAACCAATCCAGAACAGCCAAGATATTTCTTTGGATTCATCATGCTTCTGCCCACAGTTCGTACACTGCTATACTAATACTACATGTGTGTGCTTACCCATCACCCCTCTGCTCGCTAACTTACATTGGCTCCCGGTCCATCAATGCCTTGGTTTTAAAATTCTCATCCTCGTTTTCATATAGCTCCACGGCCTCGCCTCTCCCTATCCCTGTAATCTCTGAGAACTTTGTGTTCCTCCAACTCTGGCCTCTTGTGCACCCCTCACTTCCTTCACCCCACCATTGGTGGCCGTGCCTTCAGCCGTCTAGGCCCTTAGCTCTGGAATTTCCTCCCTAAGGCTCTCCACCTCTCCTCTTTTAAGACTCTCCTTAAAACCTACCTCATTGTCCAAGCTTTTGATCACCTGTTCTAACGTTATCCTTCTTTGGCTCGGTGTCAATTTTTGTCCAGTGAAGCGCCTTGGACGTATTACTATGTTAACGGCGCTACATAAAGGCAAGTTGTTGTTCTGATGGCACTGAAACAAAAAATGAGATACTGCCCACTCCAACCAACAACAACAACAACAGAAAGCAGCTTGTCACCATAATTTCGTATCACAATAGAGCCTTTAAACAGATTTCCCTTCGTAAAGACAATCAGACGTGAGCTGCGTTTATACTGCTGCCTAGATCTTTGGAGAGTGACCCAACTGCATTGTTCTCCTGCCGTGAAGTCTTCGTAAGCCACTGTGCTACTACCAGATAACAGGCCCGCATCACTGCAACGTTATGCTTACTGGTCCGGGAAGATCTAATTAAATGTTTTTTTTAAAAAGGTCCTCGCAGTCCATCGAGTTAAAAAAATCCGGTGCTGCAGGACATAGCAGTTGAAGACCAATAATAAAAGCAGCTCACATTTTTGTAAAGTTTTATGTGACTGCTGTGTAATATCCAGGTCCTGATGGTTGTGTGGCACAGGGAGCTAAAACAGATCCTTTGCTTCAGCCCATATAGTTAATTTGTTGAAAGGAGCATTAAGTTATAAATGCATTTTGCAGCCAAAAAAGAAAATTATTTTAAAGTTTTTATTTCCAAACTTGGATACATTGCACTCGGTCTCTTCATCTAAGTCATTAATATAGATTGTAAGTAGCTGAGGCCCAATCACTGATCCTTGCGGCACCCCACTAGTTACAATCTGCCAACTGGAAAATGACCCATTTATCTCTACTCTCTGTTTTCTGTCCGTTAACCAATCCTCTATCCATGCTACTATATTACACCCAACACCAAGAGCCCTTATCTTGCTTAGCAACCTTTTATGTGGCACCTTATCAAATGCCTTTTGGAAATCCAAATATACTACATCCATTGGTTTCCCTTTATCTACCCTACTAGTTACATCCTCAAAAAACTCTAATAAATTTGTCAAACATGATTTCCCTTTCATAAAACTATGTTCACTCTGCCTAATCATATTATGATTTTCTAAGTGCCCTGATACCACTTCCTTAATAATGGATTCTAGTCTTTCCCGATGATTGGTGTCAGGCTAACTGGCCTATAGCTCACTGTTTTCTCCCTCCTTTCTTGAACAGCAGGGTTACATTTGCTACCTACCAATCCGCTGAGACCATTCCTGTATCTAGGGAATTTTGGAAGATCACAACCAATGCATCCACTATCTCTGCAGCCACCTCTTTTAGAACCCTAAGATGTAGGCTATCAGGTCCAGGGGATTTGTCGGCTTTTAGTCCCATTCGTTTCTCAAGTACTTTTTCTCTACTGATATTAATTACTTTAAGTTCCTCACTCTTATTAGCCCCTTGGTTCCCCACTATTTTTGGTACTCAATAATGCACATAGCAAGATTCCACATACAATGAAATGTATCTGTTTTGGGGTGTTGCCTGAGGGATAAATGTTTCTCGGGACACTCGCCTTCTCCCCTTCAAATAGTGCCATGGGATCTTTTATGTCCATCTGAGGGCAGACGGGGCCTTGATTTACATCTGATCCAAATGACAGCACCTCCATCAATGAAGCACCCCCTCAGTACTGCACTAAAGTGTTAGACTGGATCAGAGGTTCCCAAACCTTTTTTTGAGCCCTCCCTTCGGAGATTCATGTCCATACGAACCCCCTGCCCTGTCTTTAAAAACAAAGGTATTTTTGCATAATTAATGTTCGTGTAAATGTAGCTGGTAACCCAGAATAGTTTAATCTTGTCTCTTTAACTGTTTTAATTCTGCTCCCTTACACTTGTGGCTTTTAATATGAAGTGCAATCATACATTGGAGCTCACCAGCCGGAAAATTCCTCGGATCTCCCCCCTTCCTTGGCGTTACTTTGCCAGAAGTGGTTTCCACTACACTTCTGGCGAAGTAACATCAGCGAAGCGGGGAGATCCGAGGAATTTCCTGGTGACTATTAGTGTAAGCAAGCTTAATAAATGGGAAAACTGCGGGCTTTTCCTCTCTCTGGGTTGGGAATCTGAGCAGGATGAACAACCTTCTGCAGGTGGAACTAGAATGGGTCTGTGGTCAGGCTGTTTGGGGATGGAACAGAGAGTAATGAATCGATGGGTTGCTTTGGAGGAGCTAAAATATAAGTTTAAATTTTTTTGGTGCAAGCATCAAGCACCCATGAATGTGGATGCCATTATTAATTTATTTCTCAATTTAAGTTGACTCCAAGCAAGCAGCAACACTAAACCCAAGGAGGGCGAAATAAGCTTTCCAGAAAGGTGCAGAGCACTGGGCAGTAACATAAATTTTTTTAGGTGGAGACATGTTTTTAAAGGAGGGCTATTTATCTGTTCCCTCTAAACATCACAAGGACCCAAGGGCTCATGAGGACTTGGATGCATGGAAAAATAAACAGACGCTCCACAGAGCTACAGAACTCTGGGCAAAGAACTTTTTAACAGATTTTTGATGCAGACTCCACGGGACTTTTGTTTTATTCGTTTGACAGCAGAGACCCCAGGTCTCTTGAGCACGTCCAAAAAAAAAGTATGCTGCACAGGTTGCCAGGCCAGCCCTCCAGGATTGCCCTGGAGTCTCCAGGAATTGAAGATTAATCTCCTGGATACTACTGCGAGCAACCCGGGAGAAAAATAATACGGGCATTAAAAAAAAGAACTTTCTTTGAACCCTTTCTTATACTGTTTATTGAAATATTGGGGATGGGGGAGAAAAGGCTGTTTGACTATGCGGAACTGTTGGAGGCAGGGGGTCTTGTGATGTAACTTCTAGGAGTATGTTTGTGTGTATGTGCTAGGCTGATGTAGCAGAGCCTGGTCTCCAATCATCCTGGATCCCCTTGCCATTGGACCAAGACCTTGCTCTGTCAAGCCCATGTGGTAGCTGGTGTGCAACGGCCACCCAACGTTAAAATAATTCACGCACAGGCATCTTCCACCCTTTAAAATGAAGTTCGGGACCTGGAACGTCAGGACCCTCATGGACAACCCCAACAGCGATAGACCAGAACGCCGTACTGCAACCACCGTCTGCCCCACCTGTGACAGAGTTTGTAGGTCCCACATTGGACTCATCAGTCACATGAGAACTCATTTTTAGTGTGGAAGAAAGCCATCCTCGGTTCCGAGGGACTGCCTAAGAAGAAAACATCGGAGGTGGATAATTCAGCCCCTCGAACCTGTTGCGCCATTTAACTAGATCATGGCTAATCTGTATCTTAGCTCCATTTAACTGCATTGGCCACATATCCCTTCATACCCTTACTTACCAAAAATCTATCGCTCTCAGTTTTAAAATTTTCAGTTGACCTAGCCTCAACAGCTTCTTGGGGAAGAGTTCCAGATTTCCACGACCATTTGTGTGAAGAAGTGATTCCTGACATCACTCCTGAATGGCCTAGCTCTAATTTTAATTGTTCTGGACTCCCCCACCAGAGGAAATCGTTTCTCTCTATCTACTGTATCAACTCCTTTAATCATCTTAAACACCTCAATTAGATCACCCCTGAATCTTCGATACTCAAGGGAATACAAGCCTTGTCAGAGCAACCCCAGGATTCCAGCCTTGTATGCAATGTATTCCATAGAATCACAAGAGCAGGGGAGGACTATTGGCTTTTATCTTCTTCTCACCAATATTCTCTGCCATTTTTTCTCCCCTCTCCTGATGTCTGTCTCTCTGGAAGCTAGTCACTTTGCCTGAGTGCCCATTATTCTCTACTGACTATGTCAGTGGCCTATCCTTCCTTGGGTGGCATCATCGTCGAGACTGATCTTATTCTCACTGGACGCCCACGTGTGGTCTTCAGCCTGGGCCGCTGAATGGTGACCAGGAGTGGAAACCTAGGCTGATTATTATTTCACCAGCCCCGCCTGATATGAGGTACTGAGGCTAATTGTAGCACTCGCACCGCTGCGATCAGAGATCAAACTCAGGGCTTTTCCTGATTTGAATCCTCGGCTACTAAATTTGCAGAGCCATTTGAAGAGCGCTGAATATCGGGCTCGAATTCCATTCTAGATATTTGCCGGATTGTGTAAAGTCTTCATGCTTGATACCAAAATCCACTCATTTTCATTTGCATTGTCAGCCTTACAATATCCACCGAGGTACAATACATCTTTATATCACCCTTAAAGGGGTTGATTTAATTGGAATTGCAACTGATGTAAAAAACTGTGCCAAAGTTGAGAATAAAATTCTAATTGACTATTTATTACAGCTGACTTTCTGGGGAATAAGGCATTGTTGTTTTTGGTTGACATAATTAATGTGTAACTCAGAGTGGCTTCAGATGAAAGCTTACATAACAGACTTTAAAAAAATCTCCAGCCTTTGCAGAAAGATCAATACTGTTTCTTTTTAAACCATCTGTTCAAGCATTACACAGACAATTTGCGGAACCATAAAAAGTTTCACTGGTACATTTCTGTGGTTCAACTGTCACATAATCTGAATAAAAGTATCCGAGGGACCTTGACGCTGCTCAGGGAAGTAAAGGGGAATATCCACCACCACCCTCCTCCGCCTGGCTGAACTTGTTCTCACATTGAACAACTTCTCCTTTGAGTCCACTCATTTCTTCCAAATTAAAGGTGTTGCTATGGGTACCCGTATGGGTCCTAGCTATGCCTGCCTTTTCGTGGGATATGTGGAACACTCTTTGTTCCAGTTCTACTCGGGTCCCCTCCCTCACCTCTTTTTCCGGTACATTGATGACTGTATCGATGCTGTTTCCTGCTCTCAACCTGAACTAGACAATTTCATTCACTTTGCCTCCAATTTCCACCCTTCCTTCACCTTCACATGGTCCATCTCTGACTCTTCCCTTCCCTTCCTCGACTTCTCCGTCTCCATCTCTAGGGTTAGGTTATTGACCAACATTCACTACAAGCCCACCGACTCCCACAGCTACCTGAACTACACTTCCACCCACCCCGCCTCCTGTAAGGACTCTATTCCATTCTTCCAGTTTCTCCATCTCCACCGCATCTGCTCCGACGATGCCAGCTTCCACACCAGTGCTTCCGACATGTCTTCCTTTTTCCTCAACTGAGGATTCCCCTCCACCATGGTTGACACGGCCCTCGACCGTGTCCATTCTATCTCCCGCACTTCTGCCCTCACACCTGCCTCTCCCTCCCGGAACCACGATAGGGTTCCCCTTGTCCTCATATTTCACCCCACCAGCCTCCACATTCAACGGATTATCCTCCACCATTTTTGCCACCTCCAACGCGATCCTACCACCAAACGCATCTTCGCTTCACCTCCCCTTTCAGCATTCCGTAGGGAACGCTCCCTCCGCGACACCCTAGTCCACTCCTCTACCACCCCCAGCACCCCTTCCCCTTTGCCTGGCACCTTCCCATGCAAGCGCAGGAGATGCAACACCTTGTGGCGGAGCCACCAAGAGACACTGAACAATCAGTAATCACTCCTTTAACCACTCTGTAGTGCAGTTGTGGACTGCACCTTTAAGCTGTATGTAGTTTCTTGTATTTCTGCGTGATGACGTCATGACGCCGATCACGTGACCCCCAGTTGGCGCGGAAAGCGTGATGACGTCATGACGTCGGTTTCCAGTATTTAGTGGCAGTCTTGGAGAGACTGTAGACCTGCACAGACCTGCTGACATCTGCTCTTGTAGTTTATTAGTTAAAGTAATTTGTTTATTAAAGCTTGATTATTTCGTTTCACTGCGTTGGACTTCGTTATTCAGATAGGAACTTCCGTTCCTACATTGGTGACCCCGAGCTCATTGGACAACTTTCTTCGAGATACTCATAATGAACACGAACGCCATTGCCCTTAAATTGCCGCAGTTCTGGGAACAGCAACCAGAAGCATGGTTTTTCCAAGCAGATGCCCAGTTTGCTATCCGGGACATTACAGCGGATTCAACCCGTTATTATTACGTGGTTTCCGCTCTGGACAGCACCACGGCTTCACGGGTCGTCAGCATCCTGGGGAATCCACCGGCAGAGGGCAAGTATGAAGCTTTAACAGATCGTTTGCTACAGGTGTTTGGTTTAACTAAGTCGGAGCGTGCACGCAAGCTTATCGCAATGCCCGGTCTTGGGGACTCAAAACCATCAGAATTGATGAGCCAAATGCTCACGTTTTTGGGTTCGGAGCCCCAATGTTTTTTATTTCAAGAGCTCTTCCTCTGCCAGCTACCCGAGCCGGTTCAGGCAGTCTTGGCCAGTTCTACGATTACGGGCTGTGCCGAGCTGGCTGCAGAGGCAGATAAGACTTTTATGGTCATACAGCAGAGTTGCGCAGCTACGAGGCGTCTTTCCCCTACGCGAGCAAAGTCCAGCCCTCCTCCAGCAGGCTGGTGTATGTACCACGCCCGTTTTGGCGCCAAAGCTCGACGCTGCCGTCCACCCTGCAGTTGGGTTGAAAAAAAGTCTCCAGCAGACTCACAAACTTCGATGAAGAAGACAGGGGCTGACAAACACACCCAGTTCACCATGGCAGTCGGTTCGGCAGGAAAACTCCTCTATATTACTGATTCCAGAACAGGGCGACGATTCTTGTGTGATACTGGTTCTCAGTGCAGTATTTTGCCAGTTTCAAAGCTAGATCTACAATCCGGCGGTCACGGCCCTTCCCTCGAGGCAGCCAATGTTGCGGCCATTCGCACGTTCGGTAAACGGACAGTTAATTTAACTCTTGGAGGTCAACGTTTTGTATGGGAATTCATAACGGCTAAAGTATCACAGGCCATCCTGGGGGCTGATTTTTTTTGTGCCTATGGTTTTCTGGTCGACGTCCAACATTGTCGACTCATTAATGCATCTACTTTCCATGCGGTGCCTTGTCACCGCAGTACTGCTGTCTCCTGGTCGGTTGCCTGTGCGGTTCCATCGCAGGAAGGGTTTAGGCGCCTACTTGGCGAGTTCCCGGGGCTCACCAGGCCTACATTCTCGGCAGCAGTCGCGAAGCACGGTGTGGTGCATTATATCACCACAACGGGATCACCTGTTTACGCTCGGGCACGAAGATTGGAACCTGGAAAGCTTATAGCCGCAAAGGCAGAGTTTCAGATTATGGAGCGCCTTGGGATTGTCCGACGCTCCGACAGTCCTTGGTCTTCCCCATTACACATTGTACCTAAACCAGGTGGCGGATGGAGGCCTTGTGGGGATTACAGACGCCTTAACGAAGCCACTATGCCGGATAGGTATCCAATACCGCATATACAGGATTTTTCGGCTCATTTGGCCGGCAACTCAATATTTTCCAAAGTAGATCTTGTTCGTGGATATCACCAAGTTCCTGTGCACCCTCAAGACGTCCCCAAAACGGCGGTCATCACACCGTTTGGCCTTTTTGAGTTCCTTCGCATGCCGTTTGGATTAAAAAATGCTTTTCAGCGACTTATGGACTCTGTGTTACGGGACCTTCCTTTCATTTTCATTTACTTGGATGATATTCTCATTGCTAGTAAAGATAAGGAAGAGCACATGGCTCATTTACGTACACTCTTTGCCCGTCTCAGCCAACATGGCCTCATTATAAATCTAGCCAAATGCCAGTTTGGGTTAACCAGCATTGACTTTCTGGGGCATAGGATCACTTCAGAAGGCGCCGTCCCACTGGCCACTAAGGTAGAGGCAGTTACGGCATTCCCGCGGCCTCATATACTTAAATCTCTTCAGGAGTTCCTGGGGATGGTAAATTTTTACCATCGTTTTGTCCCCAAGGCAGCCCAATTAATGCAGCCGCTGTACGAAGCACTTAGAGGGAAGTCGGGTAAAGATGTTATCATTTGGACACCACAGATGGACCAGGCATTCCTGAACACCAAGGCGGCATTGGCAGATGCAACTATGCTTGTACACCCACTCCCAGGCGCAACCATCGCCCTTACTACTGATGCCTCCGATTACGCCATCGGGGCAGTGCAGGAACAATGGGTTGACGGGACTTGGCAGCCATTGGCCTTTTTTAGCCGCCAACTGCGTAAAAATGAGCGAAAATATAGCACTTTTGATAGGGAGTTGCTGGCCTTGTTTTTGGCCATCCGGCATTTTCGTTTTCTCCTAGAAGGGCGTCCGTTTACTGTATTTGTGGACCATAAACCGCTCACTTTTGCAATGGCCAAAACGGCGGAGCCGTGGTCAGCCCGGCAACAGCGCCACCTTACATTTATATCTGAATTTACGACGGATTTACGACATGTGTCTGGCAAAGATAATCTTGTGGCTGATTGCCTGTCACGTGCCCCAGTCCAGGCAATTCACCTGGGAATCGATTTCGTCAGGTTGGTGAAAGAACAGCTGGCAGATCCTGAAGTTCAGGCGTATCGGACCATGCCTTCTAGCTTGCAGGTAGCCGATGTTATGTTCCAATCAGCAGGAACCACGCTCTTGTGTGACACATCCATGGGAGTGCCCCGGCCCATTGTGCCAGTCGAATGGCGTAAGAAGATTTTTCAGGTTATACATGGCTTATCACACCCGGGGATGCAAGCTTCACAACGACTTATGTCCCGCAAATTTGTTTGGAAGGGAATGCATTTAGACGTTAAGGACTGGACAAACAATTGCGTGGACTGTCAAAAATCAAAGGTCCACCGTCACGTGAAGGCTCCAATGGCCATCTTTCCAGTGCCTGAACGCCGGTTCGACCATGTACATGTGGACTTAGTGGGCCCCCTCCCCATTTCGTGGGGTTTTATGCATCTCCTGACAATAGTGGACCGTACTACCAGGTGGCCAGAGGCGATTCCCTTGGTTGCTACTACCACAGCGGACGTATCCAGGGCGTTCATTTCGTCGTGGGTGGCCCGGTTTGGAGTACCATCTGATATCTCCTCTGACCGAGGTCCACAATTTACGTCAGAGTTGTGGAATGCAGTTGCACAGGGCTTGGGTACCAAGCTGCACCGTACCACCGCTTACCATCCGCAAGCAAATGGCTTATGTGAAAGGTTTCATCGGTCTCTAAAGGCGTCCCTCCGTGCCAGCTTGCGTGGTTCCAACTGGGTGGATAGACTCCCTTGGGTGATGCTCGGCCTCCGTACAGCCCCCAAAGATGACCTCCAGGCTTCATCGGCTGAGTTAGTCTACGGTCAAGCACTTCGAGTACCAGGGGATTTCCTCCCTCCACATACAGAATCGTGGCCGCCTGCTCAGCAGCTTCTTCAGCATCAAGAGGTGGCAAAGAATTTCCTGCCGATTCCAACCTCGCATCACAACCTACAGAGGCCTCATGTTCCGGCAGAACTTATGAGTTCCGATTATGTTTTTATTCGGCAGGATGCTCATAGAGATACACTCAGACCACCTTATGCTGGACCGTTTCGTGTCATTGCAGCGGGAGAGAAATATTTTACGGTCGAAGTAGGAGGTAAGTCTGATACCATCTCCATCGACCGACTTAAACCAGCCCATCTGGATCGGAGTGAACCAGTGGTTGTTGCTCAGCCACCTCGCCGTGGACGACCACCGTTGGCTACTAGACCAATTAAGCAGCAGTCTACTATTAAATTGCCTGCTTCAGCTTCATCTTTGTCTACACGTTCTGCTACTGTTTCCTCCACCCCAGATGTACCGCTTCCGACACAGCCAAGTATTGGCTCATCTTCCAACGGTCCATTGTCTGAAGTTCGTAGTCGTTCGGGCAGAATCATTAAACCTCCTGCACGTTTGACGTTGTCTGTTAAAGAGAATTCTGGGGGGGCGCCTGTGGCGGAGCCACCAAGAGACACTGAACAATCAGTAATCATTCCTTTAACCACTCTGTAGTGCAGTTGTGGACTGCACCTTTAAGCTGTATGTAGTTTCTTGTATTTCTGCGTGATGACGTCATGACGCCGATCACGTGACCCCCAGTTGGCGCGGAAAGCATGATGACGTCATGACGTCGGTTTCCAGTATTTAGTGGCAGTCTTGGAGAGGCTGTAGACCTGCACAGACCTGCTGACATCTGCTCTTGTAGTTTATTAGTTAAAGTAATTTGTTTATTAAAGCTTGATTATTTCGTTTCACTGCGTTGGACTTCGTTATTCAGATAGGAACTTCCGTTCCTACAACCTGCCCTTTTACCTCCCCCCTTCCCACTGTCCAGGGCCCCAAACACCCCTTCCAGGTGAAACAGCAATTTACTTGTACTTCTTGCAATCTAGTATACTGTATTCGCTGCTCACGATGTGGTCTCCTCTACATTGGGGAGACCAAACGCAAATTGGGTGACCGCTTTGCGGAACACCTCCGTTCAGTCCGTAAGGGTGACCCCGAGCTTCCGGTCGCCTGTCATTTCAATTCACCGCTCCATTCCCACTCAGACCTCACCATCCTCAGCCTCTTGCATTGTTCCTTGGAAGCTCAGCGTAAGCTCGAGAAACAGCACCTCATCTTGCGATTAGGCACTTTAAAGCATTCCGGACTCAATATCGAGTTCAACAATTTCAGATCATAACCTCGGCCCCTATCATATTTTTATATATTTTTTATCCACATTTTTGGTTTGTGCCTTTTCCTTTTTTTTCTCTCCCATATGGCAGCTGCCTTTCACTCTGCCAGCGCAATTCACACTTCATCTAGAGCCATCCTTTGTTTCTTAACCTGTCCTATTACCATCTCGTCTCGCCTTGAAAATCTTTTAATGTCTCTTCACCTCTCGCAGACCTTCCCTTTTGTTCTTTCATCCCCTCCCCCATTTCCCAGCCCCCAAACTTGCTTCTTCATCCGTTTCATTTCCTGCTTTTTTCTCAGTTCTGACGAAGGGTCTTCGACCTGAAACGGTAACTCTGTTTCTCTCTCCACGGATGTTGCCTGGCCTGCTGGGTTTTTCCAGCGTTTTCTGTTGTTATTAAAGGAGAATATTGTTGGAGTTCAGCGAAAGGCAATTTCACTTGCTTGTTTATCGAGTCGTATTAAAAATTAGACGCGCTTAAAATTAATTTGCAATCACTACACATTGGAGTTATTTGCCAATGATCATTGTAAATATGAAAAGGAAAGGATGTTCTGTGGCTTAATAGATTTGTGGATTAGGTAAGGACATTGAAGCAGATTATATAAATGGACTAGAGAGGATAAATTTCATTTTTGGAGAGCGAAAGGATCGAGAACCACGGTAGAAGGCAAGGTGGGGTCGATCCCTGGAAAAGGGATCAGCTTATTGGTCCTAATGGGTCTTCTCACTTCAAAAATTCTTAGGTTAAGTAATTTGAGTCCAAAGTTTACTTCAGACTTTCACACAAACACACCATGAGGAGAAGCCATGATTTCTAATCACTGTGTCCCAAATCTGAGAGGCCAGAAGCAGGACCTGAGGCATTCCTCCTGTCATGTGCTTGTGTTAGGAAATGATTGACAGCTGTCAGTTGGCTTGCATTAATGAATAGAAGGCCAGATTACATTATGTCAGTAAAGTCCTTGCTAACCTAGTCTGTGACCTCTACCCGATCTAAAATATCAGCTCTCCACAAGGCAGTGGTAAATCGAAACAAACTGATTTCTCCTCAGGCAAAGAAGATTTTTAACAAAGTATTTGTGTGAGACATAAAAAAGCAAAAGGCAAAGTGCTTGCACAGAAATTCTTTCTCCTCAGTGTTGTAGTATATTTAATGAAGTGATTGATACAGTGTAGTTTATCGAAACAGCACCTTCTGAGTTATAATTGGAGTCGAATTGCTTGGGATTAATCTCAGTTTTGAACATGGGTAGAGAGCACAGGCTCTGTTATCAAGGGCTACATTTCTCTGACATTCTTTTCATTGCTTGCCCAATAGGTAGCACTCTCGCCTCTAAGTTAGAAATGTTTGCGTTCCAGCTCCACTCAAGGATTTGGGAACATATCTTGGCTGATACTTCAATAAGTACTGAGAAAAGGCTGCACTCTCATATATCAAACCAAGATTCTGTCTGCCTGTTACAGCAGTACAGATTCTCCTGAGTTCTCCCTGCCACTGACCCCATTTCCACTCATTCTGCCCTGCATCTTCTCACAACCTTCCTTTCCATCCATATGCAGCTCCCCAGTGTTAACACTGTGAGCCTTGCTGGTGCAAGGTTCGAAAATTTCTGCACAACCCCAGAACAGAAGGAAAGGTCATTTTTAAAGTGATTTTGGAACATCACAGAAGAAATCTGTAAAAAAGGACAACAGTGTGGTTGGGCCAAACAGAAGGATTTCACAGAGTTTAATTTAAGGAAGAGATTTTTGGACTGGTTTCAGAGTTATTGGGCAAAAAGGATTTAAATCAAAATCCCAGGAAGATTTGGCTGGTTTAAAAAAAAGATATGTTCAGACTTGTAGGAAAAGGCTGTGACAGGAATGTGAGATTGACCTCTGCAGGGAACAGTTTGTGTATTCGAAAGTAGCCAGACTGTCTGGGAGGAACAATAAATGAAACTCAGCCCCTATCTAGGAATTTGCATTCAATCAATAAATCAATGAAAACCCCAGCCTCACCTAAAGCCCAAAGCCCATTAAAACCCATGCATAATAGATCCTGCACAGAATTTGAAGGCCTTACAGGAAATCTAAGATTAAACCACTTTACACCTTCTTCAACTACTCAGGAAGCTATCCCGAAACCAGTTAACTAAATGGGACCAATCAAGTGGCCCTTAACGAGCCAGCCAAAAATCTAACAAGATTAGTAGGTTTTGTTTTCGTATAAACTAAAGACCTGTCTCCACAAGAAGGCAGTTCATTGGATGGGTTCAATCAGTAGAGTTCGGACAGACACAGAAAAGGGCACAGCTCATTCGAAAGACATCAGCCTCGGGACAACAGAAGGAAAACGGAAGGAATCGCAGCGACCAAGGGCAAACAACCAACAATATTACCAACAACTAGGTAATATTGGGCCGCCGCGACCAACAAGAAACCAACCTGGAAGAAACCGAAGATCTGCAAGTTTTTCCCACTCTACAAACTATTTCTGCATTTGGTGAGCATTTCCTGGTCCTCTGGAATTCAACCTAGTTAGTATATTGGGATTGGGAGGGGTAAGGTATTTTTGTCTATTGTCATTCTCCCTCGCATATTCCGATTGTTCCCCCTTTTAGAGTGATAAGATTTATTGTGTTGTGTATATTTTCTTGTCTCAAATAAAATCCAAGTTCTTTTCACCAACTCAGTTGTCTGTTGCAATTTCATTACAACCCCCAAATAAGTCCAGGTCTAGAACCAAGGGAGTGGGAGCGATTCGAAATGCTCAAAGGAGTCAGAGGTGAAGCTGACACACACACCACCCCCTACAGAATGGCGATCGCGGCAGGACCTTGACAAAAGGGATGTAATGCAGTAGACACTGTTTTTGAGGACAGAACGAAGATGGAAGAGAGGGTTTCCTCATACATTTTTGAGAAGGTGAATATCACCAAGAAGTGGGTGACCAATCTGTTGCGCGCTGAGCATCCCATGGACGCTGCAGCCAAATGGACTGAGAGCAATGATCATAAGAAGTCGGTGGAGAAAGACATCTGGCTGGTCTGTGCCCTACCACAGTTCCAGCTTTTAGATCAGCACATTAAAATGTTAACAGAAGAGCTGCAGGAGGCAGCCAAACTGTCTCAAGCAAGGGCTCTAGCAGGGGAACGATTATTGGAGGAATGAAACACCCAAAATCAGGAAAGACTAGAGATAGTAGAGAAACATAGGAACAAACAGGAATACTTTCGGTGTCAAGTCACCGAGGCCAAGAACAATGAGCTGAGGTTGCGGGAAAAGAATGCCCGCCTAGCAAGACAAGTAAGAGAGCAGGAGGAGAAAGTAAGAGACACAAAGGCAACCTATAAGTTAGCGAGCGAACAGTGGTTTGAAGATGCAGATCATGGCCCCTGCAAGGAACAGATAGAGAATCTGAGCCTTGCCCTAAGGAGGGCAAAGGGCATGGTGTGCCTCATAAGCCTGAAGGCAGCCCTGGTCGACGTTACAGGGAACCTGGGGAGAATGGTTCAGATACCACAGGTAGTGCCAAGGGACGACCCAGTTGAGGAACAGGAGGTCTCACGACCACCACCCGTAGTGCCAGGTTTTAGCGAGGTCTGGCAGCAAGGGGGGGGGTGAAGTCAGGGTTAGAAGCTGACGTGGAACAACCCCCGCAAGAGAGGCTGGAACCAGAGCTGATGTGCCCAGCCCGGCAGCGGAGGTTCGGCCCACCCGTTAATGACGAGGACGAGGGACCCCTCCAAAACCAGTTCGTATTACCCTACGGCACCCAACAGCTTAGGGCTATGGTGAGCCATATCCCAAAGCTCACCAAAAAAGGGGACCCCTCAGTCCACTTCAGGGAAGTGGAACAGGCAGCCAGCATCAACGAATGTGATGATGCTGAGCAGACCAAAATGCTGCTGTTCTCTTTGGAGAGTAAGCTCCTCCAATCCCTCTCTGATGAGTGTAAGAGGGGGCAGTGTGGGTATGTGGAACTCAGGGATGAAATTCTGGAGGCCATGGGGATGAATGAGGGAAGTCCTTTTTCCCATGTGGAGAAGACAGTGCAGCTCGCAGGGGAAACCCCGCAGGCTTTCGCGGACAGGTTGTGGTCGGTGTATAGGAGCACCTGTCCTGGGGCACCTAACCGGACACTCCTGGACCGGGATCAGCTGGCCCACTGGCTCCGTTGCCTAAGGTGGCAAACAGCTTGCCACAGGTACGGGCCAAGGCGGAAGTCTGGTTCGACCCTAGGAATCCCCTGACCACCGAACTTATGGTGATCAGACAGTTGACCCTAGCCTATAAGAACGGTAGGGGAACCGATGCACACCCACCCAAGGGGAAGGTGCATGAGGTAAAACCCGGACAGGGTAGGAAGGAGTAGCATCAGGAAGGAGTAATCCTTCTAGCACAAAGCTCAATTGTTACGGGTGTGGGAAGGATGGACACTGGAGGAAGGAGTGCAAAAACCCTTGGAACGATAACAAGGGAAAGAATTCCACAGCCCCAGCCCAAAAGGCAGAGACAGGAATCCCTCCCGCCGCGGTCGAGTCATTTCTGGATGCCATGAGGTCCCTATTGACTGGTCAAGGGAGAGTAGCAGTTGCTACCGGTGCTCTGACCCCATCCGCCCCATCCAACCCACAGCCCTGACTAGAGCCAGGGGACCTGTGTCCCCTTGAAAACGATGAGGAGAGCAGGCCCTGTGTTAAGGTGCGAGTGAAGACGGTGCAGGGGAGATATTCGGTGGACACTGGAGCTTCCAGCACGGTGGTCCATTCGGAAGACCTGACCAATTCACCCAGGTCTAACAAGGTCCCATTTAGCCTAATGCGATTCACAGGTAACGAGCAGGCTGGAAAAATGGCCAAACCTTTGGCCATGGATTTAGGATCCCTCCATACCATGTGGGAGGGTAACCAAAAGACCGACGAGGTGGCCAAGCAGGGGGCCAGGGAAGGAGAGTTCTGGGATCCCTGTAGAGCAGGCCCGGTAGCCGCAATCCAGGATAAAGGAGGCACACAAGGAGTAGCTTTGGCCCCAGACTTAAAGCAGGTCCAAGCCCAAGGTCCTGTCTTTAAGGTCGTCCCGGTAGAGAGAAAGAATGGGGAGTCCATAGAAGGCCCGTTTGGGGCAGCGGACGAAACTTTAAAACAGGGTTACAGGCAGGCTGCTGGTTACATTAACCAATGCAAATTGTTTAAGCCCAAGAGAAGGGAACAGCCAGTTAGGGCAAGGTCTGAGGATAGAAATCCTCAGCCTGCAGCAGGAGCAAACTCACAGACTGCACAGGCAGGTGCAGTGGCTTGTTTTAAGGGAGGGGCCATCCCGCCCACTGTTTGGGACACTCCCCCACTCACCTGGGACTTAGACGAGGTGGGACCTGGGGGCGAGGACCCTCAGCCTGCAGCATTAAGCTGCAGAGAGTTATCTGCCCTTAACCCAGGTTTAGGAGAGGTGGAATGTGAGGGCGAGGACCCTCTGCCTACAGCATCAAGCTGCGTAGAGTTGCCTGCCCCTAGCACAGGTTTAGGAGAGGTAAAGGCTGAGGATAAAAATCCCCAGCCAGCGGTAGTGGGACATTCACAGACCGCACAGGAGGGGGCAGTGGCTCGTGTTAAAGACCCACCAGCCGGAAAACCCCCACCAGCTAAAGTCCCTGGAAGGTCCCCATGAACGCCACAGCCAAGGAAACCATGGTCACCAGCTCCCCATTTTAAAGAGACAGCCTCCCGAGTCAGGGGGAAGTCCAAGGACAGAGGTCCCCAGCCGGCAGCCCCAGGCTGCGAGGGACCGACAGTACAGGACAGTGCGGCCACGCTGAAGGGAGCGGTGTGCCGCAGTCCAAACAGAGATTAGCCTGGCCGCCCGGAGACAGGATGTACATAGTTTTACGTAAGTTTATATGGTTAAATTTGGGTGTTTAGTTTAAGTATTAAATAAGGTGATGGGTAGTTTTAATACAGTAGTAGTATTTTTAAGAATGTTTGTATTTAAGTCAAGGTCGCGAGACTCGACCATGCTTCACCCAAGCCAGAGAATCCCCTCGGGACCTGGCTCTTTGTAGGAAAGGATTTCAGAATAAAGGGGGGCGTACTCCTACTCGCCCTGATAGGGATGAGCGTTGGAAAGTGAGGTGACGTAGAGGACTCCCACATTTATGGGTGCTCGGGAGAAAAGGCACAAGTGGTGACTGCTGGGAGCAGCGAACAAGGCGCGGAGAAGCCCGCCATCTATTCCCATGAGGGAAGATGGCCCGGGTGGTTGAGATCCAACTCCACCCGGTACTCCAGCCAGATCAGGTTCACCTATGAGGAGGCCTCCCTCCCCTGCCCCAGTGTACAGGTTGTGGCCTCACGGGTCGGGGTCACTGAGGGGAAACGCGTGTGCCTGACTTGTAAAGGACAGATTCCCCTGGGAAGGTGGTGGTGGCTCAGGAAGCTGAGCACAGACATGGGGGACCGTACAGCTGACTGGGAATGACTGGGGAACGACACCTACTGGATGGTCACAGGGACCCGAGGGGGGGACTAGAGTGTGCTGGGGTAAGTGGTGGGAGTCGGAACAGGGAATTTATGTCTGCATGTGGGGGTCACAAAGGGCCTGCCCCACGGGCATATCCATCATCTTCTCCGCATCATGGCAGGATAAGGGGAAGGGGTGGAATGGGATTTCCACCTACACACTTGCATAGTCCCACGCTACCCAGCCCCAGTCAAAGCCACTGAACTCGTGGCATGCGCCCGAAAGCCCCTGCCCACGACTCAGGCAGCAAGGACACACAGAGAGGGGTGCCCCATCAACACCAAGGGACCAGGGAATGGGCTGGTACTAGTGCCGATGGAACCGGTACTATACCAGGGGTTACACTATGCGGTAGCTTCCGTGATTCTGAGCCTTACCGAGGTACACTTACCTGAGTGGTGCCCCACAGAGACAGAACAGCTATACCAGGCCCTGTTAAGAGAAATGTTCAGGAAATTCTACGAGTTCGATTTTGCCAACGTAAACAAAACAGAACTATACACTAATCATCTCACAAAACATTTCTACACGTTAGGGCAGAAGACAGTAGAGATAGGGGCCAAAATATTGGATATTGTGGTTCCACCCTGGTGGGACATTTTTGAAAACGTAGAGGTCCCTTCATGGGTTAGAATGACTTCCCACATCCTCGTGGTTTGCCAGCTGGGAATAGTATTGTATCTGTTGTGCACTCAGTGCAAGGGAAAAGGCCAAATACTAGAATTCCGAAACCAAAGGACTTGGAAGGAGCATTATGTTAAGGTGGAGGGAGATACACCTGTTTGAATCTTTTTATTTTGTATTTCTGAATAAAGATTGTTGTTTTTTTGTGTTTTTGTTATTTTTTAATAAAGACTTTGATTTGTTATTTTTAATAAAGATGTATGAGTACCAAGTGGTGCAGGGGTGTTGGACCCCCTCCATGCTTGGATGTGTGTAAATAATTGTATTTTTGCCTATGTATACTTATGTACACTGCATTTTTAAAGAATGGGAGAGTGTTTTGTTTGGGTATCATTTGTTTAGGTAATACAGGGGAAGGTTGGCTCCCGAGGATCAGAAATTTTGCTCAAACATGCATGGTACTGTAGTGTTATAAAGTATCACAGGGGGGTGTGTAAGGTTCAAAAATTTCTGCACAACCCTAGAACAGAAGGAAAGGTCATTTTTAAAGTGATTTTGGAACATCACAGAAGAAATCTGTAAAAAAGGACAACAATGTGTTTGGGCCAAACAGAAGGGCTTCACAGAGTTTAATTTAAGGAAGAGATTTTTGGACTGGTTTCAGAGTTATTGGGCAAAAAGGATTTAAATCAAAATCCCAGGAATTTTGGCTGGTTTAAAAAAAAAGACATGTTCAGACTTGTAGGAAAAGGCTGCAACAGGAATGTGGGATTGACCTCTGCAGAGGAACAGTGTGTGTATTCAAAAGTAGCCAGACTGTCTGGGAGGAACAATAAACAAACCTCAGCCCCTATCTGGGAATTTGCATTCAATCAATTAATCAATGAAAACCCCAGCCTCACCTAAAGCCCAAAGCCCATTAAAACCCATGCATAAAAGAACCTGCACAGAATTTGAAGCGGGGACTGGAGTGCGTAATCGATTTAAGAGGCCAAATTTTAATTTGATTAATCGGGTTTATTTAAAGGGTTTATTTGTTTAAGGGTTTTTTTGGGGGTTTATAAAAAAAGAGGACAGAATTTGAAGGCCTTACAGGAAATCTAAGATTAAAAGACTTTGAGACATTCAAAACCACTTTACACCTTCTTCAACTACTCAGGAAGCTATTCTGAAACCAGTTAACTAAATGGGACCAATCAAGTGGCTCTTAACGAGCCAGCCAAAAATCTAACAAGATTAGCAGGTTTTGTTTTCGTATAAACTAAAGACCTGTCTCCACAAGAAGGCAGTTCATTGGATGGGTTCAATCAGTAGAGTTCGGACAGACACAGAAAAGGGCACAGCTCATTCGAAAGACATCAGCCTCGGGACAACAGAAGGAATCGCAGCAACCAAGGGCCCCACGAAACAAACAACCAACAATATTACCAACAACTAGGTAATATTGGGCCACCGCAACCAACAAGAAACCAACCTGGAAGAAACCGAAGATCTGCAAGTTTTTCCCACTCTACAAACTATTCCTGTGTTTGGTGAGCATTTCCTGGTCCTCTGGAATTCAACCTAGTTAGTATAGTGGGATTGGGAGGGTAAGGTATTTTTGTCTATTGTCATTCTCCCTCGCATATTCCGATTGTTCCCCCTTTTAGAGTGATAAGATTTATTGTGTTGTGTATATTTTCTTGTCTCAAATAAAATCCAAGTTCTTTTCACCAACTCAGTTGTCTGTTGTAATTTCATTACAACCCCCAAATAAGTCCAGGTCTAGAACCAAGCGAGTGGGAGCGATTCGAAACGCTCAAAGGAGTCAGAGGTGAAGCTGACACACACACCACCCCCTACACTGGGGAGTCTTAAAGAACTACAATTATCAATGTATTAAAGCCTATAACTATCCCACTTCTTGTCAAAAAAAGTGCAATAAAAACAGGCTTTGAACTTTACACATAATGGAGATATATGTCGCATAAACAAAGTACCTACGTTGGTAATAATTAATGGTGACTCACTTTTTGTGCAGATGATGTAACTCACAACTGTATTGCTTAAGTCTTCTGCCTCTCAGTTTATTTTCTATAATCCACCGTGACCCAATGTCTGGGCAAGAAAGTCCCACTCTGTCAGATTCAATCTGGCAGACAACCAATCTAAATGCCGTGTGAAATGTGATTTGCTAAATGCACGATAATCATGGGCCACGCACTCAGGGATCCATCTCCAACTCTACCGAGTGTCCACAGTCGCTTCTTAATGTGCAATATCTATAAGTACTCAGCGCCAGGCTACAGTGCAAGGGAGAGCAAGGAAGTGGGACTAATTGGATAGCTCTTTCAAAGAGCTGGCACAGGTACGATGGGTCAAATGGCCTCCTCCTGTGCTATATGATTCTATGATAAGGAAATTATAACACAGCAATAGATTCACAAAAACTGCATTTTTAACATTCTCTGTGGCCTTGAGACTATGCTGGGTGAATACATTTGGATGCAATTCCATTGACTGTTATTTTAATGGAGCATTTAATCCATTTATGTTAAGTGGGCTGACACCTCTGTTAGAATAGTGGACAAAGAAATTGCTACGAAGCCACTGAAGACGAGTACTCTTGATGCAAGTTCAACGCCTATGTCTTAAATGCCAGTAAATACACACAATTGTGATGTGTAAAAGATCATGTCATGAAGTATACATAGTGATCAGACTGTATTGTTTGGGGGAAATTAGTGGCAGATGAATTGTAGAGGTTCTCCCATCGATGAGCTACCTGTAGATAGAGAGGGGGCAATATTAACCTAGCATTGCAGTCAGTGGAGAGTAATATTGGGCGGGGTTTGAAACCGGCATTCCACCGATCACATGGGTTTCCCACCCAGCGAGTTAGGTTACAATTACCCCAGTGTTTCTATAGCTTCAGATTCCTCTTTTAGTGCTTTATTAAAAGAAAAGCATTTTGCCCTTGGTAGAGTGAAAATATCTGAAATTTGCCTTGGTGTGTGCCAGCTAATGGGTTTATCTGATTTATTCCTGATCACCAGCATTGATAATTACAGGCTTGTCTTTGCAGCACTTGGCCGGCCTACCCCCTACTTACCACGCTTTGTGCTACCCTAGGACTGCTAGTGGCTAAAGTTAAGTCACGTTACCACATCAAGTAGGGTCCGTATGAAAGGAACATAATTTAAACTATCTTTGTATGCAGATACTTTCAAAGAATAATTGGATGACAGAAATGTTAGTGCACAATGAGCCTATTGTCTGTGTTGCCATGAGCTCCACAATGAAACTAACAACCATAATCCCATTTTCCGGCTGGTTCCCTGTATTTCAATAAAATCCTGTGAATTTACAGCACAGAAGGAGGCCATTTGACCCACGGTGTCTGTGTTGGCTCTGTGCAAGAGGAATCGAAATCTAATCCTACTATCGTGTTCTCTTCCCATAGCCCTGTTTCACATATTTATCCCATTTTTCCTTTAAAAGATGTAATGGTCTCTGCCCCAGCCACCCCCTGAGGCAGAGCATTCCATGCACTCTGCATCAAGAAATTTTTCCTAAACTCACTCCTCACCCTCATTCTTCATGTTTATCTAATTCCTGCATGCTCCAACTATTGGTCTTAGGCTGATTGCTGCAGTATGTCCTCCGGATAGGGACTACCACATTTATATGGTATTTTTCAAGCACGAGCTGCCCCTTTTTATATTCGTGCTACCTGTCCCTGTTTAACCCCTGTTTCGCTAGGTGCTCATTAATGTTCTTCCTTATTAGGGTGTGTAACAGTTTTCCTTATTGGGTTGATATTTATGTGATTTATTATTTCCCATTTTGTGAACAAGGGTGTAATATTCACCACCCTCCAGTCATTTGGTATCACTTCAATTTCTAAAAAGTTTTGGCCATTTTATGGTTTGAACCTCTGTTATTTTCATCTTTGAAATCCCTTAGTATAAAGGGACCCAAGTTTAATAAAATTGCTGGATGATCTAAATTCTAGAATACCAGGGGATTTCAAAGATGAACTAGCAGAGGTAGAATCCATAACATTTCCAAAATTCTAGGAAATATAAATTATACTGGAGAATGATAAATATATATTTATAAATAATTGTTTATATTTGCTATATATGATGTATATATTAGGTATATATCTTCTCTCTCGGTCTTTCTCTCATATCATTAGTTATATCTAGATATATCGTATCTTTACCAATTACATTTTTGAGCCTTTTCTAACCTTCCCCAGATTATTTGGATGCTCATATCTTAAATCACTCTCCTGAATGAGTCCCAACGCCCTGTAAGGCTCGCAAAATTCTACAGACTCCCCCAAAGTAAGAAAAGAAGAGATATTGGACAGTTTGAAATAATATTGGGCCAAAGGGGACTTAAAATCAAAACCCCAGGAAGATTTGGCTAGTTTAAAAGGCATGTTCACGCCTGTGGAAAAGCTGCAACAAAAGGAATGGGTTGAACACGGTGGGACAGACAGTTTGACTATTGGAAAAGGAGCCAGATTGTCTGAGAATGTTCTGGGCCATCCCAGTCATTCTCTCCAGTTGTGGCGGTTGGGGCCTGCGGTACCCCGGACATGGTGGAAGACTGCACCTGAAGACAATAAGCCCACGGAAAAGACTGTTCCCGTCAAAACTTACAGGGCGACCAAGAACACGAATAATACAATACATGCCAACAGCCAACAAAAGAGAACCTGGCCCCAGCAGCAGAAAACAATCAAACAACAGTTTAAAACCACTCAAAGATTTCCAAAACACTTTGCACATTTAAACTGATTTCAAAGCAATCCCAAAACCAGTTAAAGGCCAATTAAAAATAGATGGGACCATCCCCGAAACTCGATGATAATTTAAACATATTAAAATTAACGAGCCTGCCAAAATTAACAAAGGACCAGAGGAGATTTGGCGGTCAGTTAAGCCAGGCCTCAAAACAGTATAACTGAGGCCTGTTTGAGCAGAGAAAGACGTTGCATTGAAGACAGTTCGAGTTGAGAGAGTCAATTGAGGACACGGCTCAAGAAGGTTCAAGTTCAGTGCAGGAGAGAGAAAGTACGGTTCAGAAAAGGTATCATCATCACCGTAATTAGCCGAAGGATTGGAGACTTGAGGAAAGAAGAACGAAACGGAAGGAAAAGGAAATCGCGGCAACCAAAGGCCCCAAGAAACCAACAACTAACAATATTACCACCAACTAGGTAATATTGGGCCACCGCGACCAACAAGAAACCAATCAACAAGAAGTCGAAAATCCACAAACTTGTTTCCACTCTACAAGCTAGTCTGACTTGCCCCTGGGTAAGATTTGACACAAAAGACTCTAAAAACGATACCTAACCAAAGAAAATTGGGTACTTACCCGATAAATCCAACTACGCATCCAACCGCATCAGCGGACAGGCGAAGACTGAAAACCCAATGCAGGTGCAGTCTTCCACCACATCTGGGGTACAGCAGGCCCCAACGGCCACAACTGGAGAGAACCCCGAAATCGCGAACCTCTACAATCTGTCAAGAAAGTCGTTTGGTGAGCATTTCCTGGTCCTCTGGAATTCAGCCTAGTTAGGATAGTGGGATTGGGAGGGTAGGGTATTTTTTTTTGTCTATTGTGATTCTCCCTCACATATTCTGAAGTGGTTCCCCCCCCCCCCGCTTTTAGAGTAGAAGATTTATTGTATTGTATATTTTTCCTGTCTCAAAATAAAAATCTCAATTCTTTTGACCAACTCAGGTGTCTGTTGCAATTTCATTACAACCCCCAAATAAGTCCAAGGTCTAGAACCAAGGGAGTGGGTGCGATTCGAACCACTCAGGGAGTCAGAGGTTAAGCTGACCACACACACCACCCCTTACAGGAAATGGCGAGCACGGCAGGACTTTGGCAAAAGGGATGTAATTCAATAAACCCTGTGTTTGATGAAAGAACGAAGATGGAAGAGAGGATTTCCTCTTACGTTTTTGAGAAGGTGAATATCACCAAGAAATGGGTGACCAGTCTGTTGCGTGCTGAGCGTCCCATGGTCGCTGCAGCCAAATGGACTGAGAGCAAGGATCATAAGAAGTCGGTAGAGAAGGCCATCTGGTTGGTCTGCGCCATACGACAGATCCAGCTTTTAGATCAGCACATTAAATCATTGATAGCAGAGCTGCAGGAGGCAGCCAAACTGTCTCAAGCAAGAGCTATAGCAGGGGAAGGATTATTGCAGGAATTACAGGCCCAAAGTCAGGAGAAGTTACAGCTGGTAGAGAAACACAGAAACAGGCATGAGTATTTTTGGTGTCAAGTCACCGAAGCAAAAAGCAATGAGCTAGTACTGAAAGAGGAGAACGCTCGCCTAACCAGACAGTTAAAAGAACAGGAGGCAAAGTTCAGAGATGTGAAGGCAGCTTATAAAGTAGCAAGCACTAGGGATTTTGAATTGGGAGATCACAGCCCGTGTCAAAAGCAGATCGACAGTTTAAAACTTGCTCTGTCCAGGGCAAAAGGCATGGTATGCCTAGTAAGCCCGGGTGCAGCCTGGGTAGACCTGGAAGTAGAA
Source organism: Somniosus microcephalus (assembly GCF_052327205.1). Lineage (NCBI taxonomy): Eukaryota > Metazoa > Chordata > Chondrichthyes > Squaliformes > Somniosidae > Somniosus > Somniosus microcephalus. The sequence continues at coordinate 114,966,143 of NC_140999.1, forward strand.
GTAGAAACTGTTCAGATGTCACCTGTGGCGCCGGGGAACAACTCGGTTGGGCAGCAGGAGGGACAAGCAATCTGTAGGGAGGACAGGGAGGAGTGCACACCACCACCACCTGTGGCACCGGGTTTTGACTCAATTTGGCAGCAGGGTGAAGTAGGCAAACAAATGAAGGAAAGGTCGGAGCCGGGGTCGATGTGCCCGGCTCGGCAGCAAAAGTTTGGCCCACCCGGGGGTGGTGGGGGCCAGGGGCCCCTTGAAAGCCAATTCGTGATTCCATGGGACCCAACAGCTTAGGGCTATGGTAAGCCAACTGAGCAAGCTCACCCACAAGGGAGACCCCTCAGTCCACTTTATGAAAGTGGAACAAGCAGCAGGCATTAATGAGTGTGACGACTCAGAAATGGCCAAGATGCTTCTGTTCATCTTAGATGGCAAGCTGTACCAGTCCCTCTCTGCTGAGAGCAAAAAGGGACAGGGAGGGTACACTGCCATCCGGGATCAAGTTCTGGAGGCGATGGGGATGAATGATGGTAGTCCGTTCTCCCAGGTGGAGAAAACTACACAGTTAGCAGGTGAGACCCCACAGGCTTTCGCAGACAGGCTGTGGCCTGTGTACAGGAGTGCCTGTAATGAGGATCTCGACCGGGTAACTTGAACCAGGATGAGCTGGCTCACTGGTTCCGAAGTCTGTTGGCAAACAGCTTGCTGCGGATCAGAGCCAAGGCCGAGCTGTGGTTCGACCCAAAGGGCCCCCAAGTCACCGAGGAGACAGTGGTCAGACAACTGACCCTGGCTTACCGCAACGGTAGAGGGGTGGAAGAACCACAAGCTAAAGGAAAGGTTCACGACTTGAAACCCAGCCAAAGTAAGAAGGAATGGCACCAGGAATGGGGTATCCCTTCCGATACGAGGCGTAACTGCTTCGGGTGCGGGAAAAGTGGGCATTGGAGAAGGGCGTGTAGAAATCCTTGGAACGATAGTGTAGTAGAGAACTCCCCAGCTCCTGCCCCAAAGACAGAAACACGGACCTCTCCCCCCACAGTTGATTCGTTAGTAGCTGCACTTCGAGTTTTGTTGGCTGGCCCAGGGAAGGTAGCCACAGCCACGGGTGCTTTAACACCATTTGCCCCACCTAACACAGACTTATGACTAGAGCCAGCGCAGCCTGTCTATCTGTGTTCCCTTGAGTATGATGTATGGAAAAGACCGCTTGTTAAGATGGAAGTGGAAAATGTTGAATCCATGATTCTTAAAGTATGATGTTTTCCAATAACTACACGGAGGCTGTAACTTAACAATCAACAGGTGTTTACTGGAGGAGGGTAGTCTAAAGACTGACAGTACACAGGCATGCTCAAGGCTTATAGACAGGTGTGGTCACTGCCGGTACTACAGTATACAGGAGCTGTAAAAGTAGTTCTCTCTTAAAGGTACATACACTACAATTCCTCCCCTTTTAGATTAGCAGTACCAATAATGTTCAAATAACAATTAACACTTTAACATGCACATTAAACTGAAATAGTCCATTTATAGATTCAGTCTTTGGGGCGGCTTCCTGATCCTTTCTGGATAGCGCCTTTCCTGAGGTTCTTGTTCTTGGTGCGGAGGCGATTCTGGCCCCTTTTCGTCAGTTATTTCATCAGTTTCCACTGCTACTGTTTCTGAGGTAGATGCTACCGGTATGTCGGGTTCATCCCCAGGGACGTGAGACATGGGGTTGACTCGTTCCTGTGACGCTAAGATCTGGTCGACGTGGCATCTCACAATGTTCTCCCCGACATCCACTGTATACATTAATGGTCCCTGCCATGTGCATATCGTTCCGGGTTGCCATTTCTCTGTTCGGTAGTCATGGGCCAAGACTGGTTGTCCTACATTGAAGCTCCTTGTCGGCTTCTCATTGATGTGCTGGAATTGTTTATCCTCAACATTTCTTCGCACATTTGGTCTGAGCAAATCCAGACGAGATCTCAACCTTCGGTTAAAGAACATCATGGCCGGGGTCTGGTTGGTAACTGCATGTGTCGCATTTCTGTAGGCTAACAGGAAATTGTCCACCTTATGCTGTAGTGGAATTTCATCATCGCACGTGGCCTTTATCGCCTTTTTAAAAGTTTGTACGAACCTCTCAGCCAATCCATTTGTGGCTGGATGATACGGGGCGGATGTGTAATGCCTTACCCCATTCCTTCTCATAAATTTCCGAAACTCTTCGGACACAAACTGTGGTCCATTATGAGAGCAAATCTGCTCTGGCAAGCCATTCCTGGCAAATATGGTCCGTAGGACTGCAATCGTTTTCTCTGTAGTGGTTGAGGACATTTTTTTCTCTGTCGTGGTTGAGGACATTTTGATCACCTCAGGCCATTTCAAGTGAGCATCCACTACTATTAAGAACATTGAGTCCATGAATGGACCAGCAAAATCAATATGCACCCGTTGCCATGGAGAGGAGGGCCACTCCCATGGGTGTAGAGGGGCATGTGGTGGTGCATTTTGGACCTTCCGGCATCCTGAGCAGCTCTTGGTTAGGTCCTCGATTTGTTGATCGATCCCCGGCCACCACACATAAGCCCTAGCAAGGCTTTTCATTTTCACCCCTCCCAGGTGACCTTCGTGAAGCTCATTGAGCACTCTCTCCCTTAACTTGGGTGGAATTACCACTCGGGATCCACACATCACTGTCCCCTGGCATACTGACAGCTGTTCTCTTCTGGATGAGAATGCTGGCAACAGTGAGTCGCCATGTGTTGGCCATCCCCTCACCGTCAAATCATATACCCGAGACAGTGTCGGATCATTGCGGTCTCCTTCTCTATATCCGCGTTAGTTACTGGCAATCGTTCAATTATTGACGAGTAAAATATCTCGATAGGGTCCACTGCTGGTGCTTCCTCCACAGTAGGCAGTGGCAGGCGTGATAGCCCATCAGCGTTTCCATGCTGTTTCGTGCCTTTATATTCTATTTCATATTGGTTTGCCCCTAGAAAAAGGGACCATCTTTGTAACCGTTGTGCAGTCATCACTGGGACGCTCTTCTTTGGATTGAAGATGGAGACAAGTGGTTGGTGGTCAGTCAGCAAGGTGAACTTCTGCCCATGCAGATAGTGGTTGAATTTTTTTACTCCCCATACTAGGCTGAGGGCCTCCCTGTCGATCTGGGCGTAGTTGCGCTCGGCTGAGGTTAGTGACCGAGACGCAAAGGCTACTGGCCTCTCCAACCCGTCTGGGAATTTGTGCGACAGCACCGCTCCAATACCATAGGGTGATGCATCACATGCCAACCGAATTGGTAGTGCTGGGTTGAAATGGGCCAACACCTCTTTTGATGTGATCAATTCTTTGCACTTCTGGAAAGCTCGTTTACATTTGTCATTCCACTTCCATGGTACCCCCGTTTGCAGTAGGGTGTTCAGTGGGTGTAATACTGTAGACAAATTTGGTAAGAACTTATGGTAGTAGTTTACCAGCCCGAGGAACGACCTCAGTTGTGACACATTTTCCGGTGCTGGAGCCTTGACTACTGCCTCAATCTTTTCAGGGGACTTATGTCACCCCTCTTCATCAATAACGGCCACAATACGAGATCTGCTTCTGGAAAAACTCGCACTTGTGGCGATTAGCTCGTAGCCCATATTCCTTTAATCTAGTGAGCACCTTATCCAGGTTGGCGAGGTGATCACTGTCATTTTCGCCCGTGACCAGGATGTCGTCCAAATAACACTGGGTCCCTGGAATCCCTTGCAGGACTTGATCCATTGCCCTTTGCCAAATAGCCGGAGCCGATGCTACCCCGAACACCAGCTGGTTGTATTGGTAGAGACCTTTATGAGTGTTGATTGTGAGGTATTGTTTCGAGGCTTCTTCTACCTTCATTTGCAAGTACGCCTGGGCCAGATCAATTTTGGTGAAGCGTTTACCTCCAGATAGCGAGGCGAAAATATCCTCAATCCGTGGAAGCGGATATTGTACCGTGTGAAGGACTGGGTTCACTGTCACCTTAAAATACCCACAGATGCAGACCTTCTTTGGTTCCCCAGGCGTATTACTCAACGACCTCTTCATTATAGGAACGATGGGTGTAGCCCACTCGCTCCAGTCTACTTTGGACAGTACTTCTGAATGTTCCAACCCTTCCAGCTCTGCTTCGACGGCTGGTCGGATCGCATAAGGCACCGGTCTGGCCTTAAAAAACTTTGGGCTTGCATTTTCCTCTATTTTAATCATTGCTGTTATGCCTTTTAGTTTTCCGAGTCCCTCCTGGAACACTTCTTGTGCGTCAGTTAGCATTTTTGACAGTCGACCAGGTGGATACTGCCACCCTTCGGCATCCCTGAGTGTGATTTAACTGTCTAAAATGGCGTCTCCCGCGCTCTCCCTTCTTCTCCGCTGGCACAAAATGGCGTCTCCCGCGCTTTCCTTTCTTCCCGTGCTCGCCCTTCTTCTCCGCTGCGGCTTCTAAAAATGGCGTCTCCCGCGTTCTCCCTTCTTCTCCGCGGCTCAATGGCATCTCCCGCGTTCTCCCTTCTTCTCCCCGCAGACGTGGTTCAGCCCTTGAGCCTTGGCTGTGCTCTGCGCGTTCTCCTGTGCGCCTTTCCCGTTGCCGTCGCTCGGTCCTGAACCCGGCTGCTGCTTTACCCTCTCTCTCTCCGTTTTGTTTTTCCTCGACGCCGCTCGGTTTTCAACCCCCGGCTGCGCCCTGTGCGCTTCACCCTCTCTCTTACCCCGTCGACGCTGCTCGGCTTTTTCTCTGCCGTCGGTCGGCTCCAGCCGCCGCTGTCCGGGAAGGGTCTGCGCTGTACCTGTTGCCAATCTGTTGCTGAATCGTCGTGGCTGGGGAACCAAGCCCGGCTCTCAACAGCCTCCCCTGCGATGTTCACTCTCTGTCGGATGACTGGGCGGTTGCTCGTGGTCGACGCCCGTGCTTCTGGCCTCGACTTTCTTCCACCGCCCTCCCGGAGCGAATCCTTGAAGGGAAATGCAGAGTTGCAGGTAGATTCGAATCTCCCTCGTCGCCACTGTTGAATCCGTGATTCTTAAAGTATGATGTTTTCCAATAACTACACGGAGGCTGTAACTTAACAATCAACAGGTGTTTACTGGAGAAGGGTAGTCTAAAGACTGACAGTACAGAGGCATGCTCAAGGCTTATATACAGGTATGGTCACTGCCGGTACTACAGTATACAGGAGCTGTAAAAGTAGCTCTCTCTTAAAGGTACATACACTACAGAAAAGGTGAAGGGGACCTATCTGTTGGACACGGGAGCTTCGAGCACCATAGTCTATTCAGATAACCCCGCCGCCTCACCTCTGTCTAACGGGGTCCCATACAGCTTAGTGGGGTTCACAAGTAACGAGCAGGTTGCCTCGTTCTCTATCCCACTCTCCATTCATTTAGGAGCACTCCACTCCAAGTGGGCATGTGTTCTAATGAAGTGGGAGCAGGAAGGGAAAGGGATCCTGGGGGCTGATTTTATCATAGGCCACAGGATTCTAGTGGATCTTAGGAACAACTGTCTGTGGGGAGCATGCACCAGCAAAGAAAGTGAAGTGGCAGTTATTCCAGAGAAACAGGGCAAGGGGACCTTGTGTACCCTAAAACCCAAGGAGGGTTACGACCTCGAGCAAATGGTAAGTAACACTCCAGTGGGGTACCAGGCATTTGTGCGAGCACACCTTGGTGCATTTGCCACTCACAAGCATGATTGTGGGAGGGTGAACGGGGTCGAAGTAAGTGTAGATGGGGACCCCATGACCCGACCACAAAAGCAGAACATTTCCCCAAAGAGGCGGAGGCAGACATGGAAACGGCCATGACCTCTCTGGTCAAACAGGGGGTACTGAGACCGATAGCCACCCACGTAAACTCTCCACTGTGGCCGGTTAGGAAACCGGACAACTTCTGGAGAGCCACGGTGGACTATCGGGTACTCAACAAAACATCCCCGCCTGTGCACCCACGGTCGCAGCTGTCGCCGACCTCATTGGAAGTATTCCAGCCTCCGCGACCACCTTCACGGTGCTGGATATTTCCAATGGGTTTTGGTCCATCCCTCTGCGGAGAGAGGACCAGTACAAGTTCGCCTTCACGTTTAAAAGCCAACAATACACCTGGAACTGCCTACCACAGGGGTTCCACAATAGCCCCAGCATCTACCACCAGTTTATGGCAGATTGCTTAAAAGGCTTCAGCCGACCCCGACAGTTAGTCCAGTATGTGGATGACCTGCTCCTATTCACTGATGAAGGAGAGGAACACAGCCCATTACTGGCTGAACTGCTGAAGTTGCTCAGGCAGGAAGGCTTTAAAGTAAACCCTAAGAAGGTACAGATCGGCCGACAGGAAGTAAAATTCCTAGGGCTGGCTGTGTAAGATTCGAAATTTTCAGTAATTAATCACGCAAGAAAATAGGGTTAATAAGACAGTTTATTGACCAAAAGAGGCTTGTACAGAAAAACCTTTGATAAAAGGGCATACAAAATGGCCGCCGGACCTCGTGATCAGTTTCTGGGACCATTTGACTTCTGTTACTGCAAGCCAGACAGGCTTGTGGATTGAGGACAGTAAGCCCGCGAAAGCCAGTATCGGGAAACCGAAACTCATGGAACTGAGCATACATACTAATTAGATTCTAAGTACAAGACAGTTTTGGGTAACCGGATGAGGCCCATCAAGAAATGGGCGGACAATTGAACGAACACTTAAACCCATTTACTGTACAAAGGAAAACCGTTTAACAGCCATCGAGGGCACTCTCCAGACCGATCAATATACGAACCGAGTTACGGTGACAAAGTAAAAGACATTATCAGCCCAGGAAGGCCAGTTAAGCTATCACCGGCTCCCGTTACAAAGACAAAGCGCCCCTGCAGAGATTTCTGCCCGCGAAAAATATTACAAAGACTGGACTATGATTTGGCGGGAGATAAGACTGTCCCAAAAAGGTATAACTGGATTGAAAGGTCCATCAGGACGGGACACTTCACTTCACGATTCACTTCGGTACGCTTCGTAGCTTGGCTTCACGCTTCGTTTCGGAACTTCTACGACTCTTCGGTTAAGGCAGCACTTCGGTTTCGGAACGTGGTCGGTGTTTGGCCAGGCAAGGCTCCGCCACGACGGGAAGACGACGAGGGTGGCCCGGGTACTTTTGTCGGGAGATCATCGACGACCCAGGCCGAAGAAGAAGACACCCTCAGAAGGACAATCATTATGACTGTATAAGAGGACACTCAGGGCCCGGCACTCCAGCGTCTCAACATCACATCGGTAATGGATTCACCCATGTGCATCCAGTTCTTAAAGTCACGTCGGTAACGGATTCATCTGTGGCGAGCGCTCACCAAGGCTGTATCAGCAGCCTCATCGCGGGAGAACCAAGAGGAAAACAAGCTGCGCCAGAAGTTTCCAAATCCACGTGACGACGGAAAGCTGTGCCAAAAAGGCTGCGAACCCCCTTTTCGCGAATCTGAAAGTGGTGAGCATGATCCCGAGTTCCTCAAGTCGAAACTTAGTTTAGGTCTAGGGGAGGGGGTTAAGGGTAATCGTAATGTGTTTCCCCTTTTACGATGTGCCGTGTGTTCCCCATTTCCATAGAGTTAAGTTTATAGATATGTGCATGCTTGCAGTTACTTTAATCTGTGCTTATGACATGTATTTTATAATGCTGCAAACTGTTTAATAATAAAAACATCCATTTCGTGCTATTCAACCTGGTCTATTGAGTTTTTCTCTGCACTACAGTTCCCTGCACCTAAGTCCAAGGTCTAGAACCGTAGGGAAGAGTGGGTCAAACCACTCAAGGGTAATTATTGCACGAAGCCTGGTAGGAGACCAGAACGAGCAAGAGAAACCCCCTACAGCTGTGCGAGCAGGGTAAAGGGCCATCGATAAAGCCAGAAGGGAAGTGGTGCAGGAGTTACCAGCCCCCAATACAATGACAGGAGTGAGATCTTTTCTAGGGCTAACCGGGTACTGCAGAGATTTTATTGAGGATTACGCAGCCACAGCAGCCCCTCTGCTCCGACTCCTACACAAGGGAGTGGAGTGGGTTTGGGATGAGAGTTGCGAGGCAGCATTTGTAAACCTCAAGCAAAACCTGCAGACCGTGCCGGCTCTAGGGGCCATTGATGGGGAGAAAGAGTTTTTCTTAGAGGTAGCAGCCAGCGGGGACAGTCTGAGTGCAGTGCTGCTCCAGGAGCGGCATGGCAGCTGAGACCAGTGGTTTACTCTTCCAGGATACTCACGGATGTGGAAAAGGACTATTCCAACTGTGAGAGGCACCTCCTCGCCACTCACTGGGCTGTGAAAAGATCATTGATCTTCACAGGCACCTCGCCCATCACCCTCCTCACCCATCACATGCCCACCCAAATGCTCCTAGATGGGAGAATTAAAGATGGGACAGTGAGCAGAGCCCGCATTGCTCACTGGACCCTGCTTCTCTCCCAGATGGACCCAAGGGTGAAAGGTCTCTGCGAGCCAAAGCTCGCAGCCAATGGTTTTATCCAGGGATGGCCCACCGGTGTTCCATTGAAGGAGTATGGGAAGTCGGCATAGGTTTTCGGGCCGGGATACACCCCACAGGCCACAAAATCTATGTGGACGGTTCTAGCACAGTATCTGCTGGGAAACAACTCACAGGGTGTGGAGTTTATGACCCAAGGGCAGACATTGCCCTGGCAATTAAACTCCCCAGCACCATGAGTGCCCAGCAGGCTGAACTGTCCGTGGTTACACACCCAGAGAAATTCCCTACCCCATACATGATTTGCTCGGACAGCATGTTCACGTGCAATTCATGTACGGAATACCTGGCCATCTGGTCCCGTCGGGGATACACCTCCACCGACGGGAGACCCCTGGCAATCAAGCCTCTGCTGGAGAAACTCATGACAGCCATAGGAAAAGAAGGGAAGGTCTATATCCATAAGGTTAAGGCCCATTCGAAGACAGAACCCATGAGGGAGGGCAATCAATGGGCAGATGAATTGGCCAAGCAGGGAGCTAGGGAAGGAGAGTTTTGGGACCCCTACCAGACAGGTTCGGTAGCCGCAATCCGGGACAAGGGAGGTACACAAGGGGTAGCCTTGGTCCCGGACCTAAAGCAGGCCCAGGTATGGGATCCCATCCTCAGAGCCGTCTTGAACGCGCTCACAAAAGGGGAGAAAGTAGAGGGCCCATACGGTACAGCAGCCATCACCATCAAAGAAGGCATGCTGTTCAGGGGGGAGCAATGGGTAGTGCCGCAGCAGCACCAAAGGGAATTCCTTCAACTGGCCCATGAGGGTCCAGGAGCGGGGCATCCCTTGCCTGAGGCCACCCGGCAGCAGGTGGAACAGGCAGGATGGTGGCCAGGGCTGAGGGAACAGGTCCGCGAGTTCTGTGCCAGCTGTCTGGTGTGTGCTGCCAATAACCCTGACCCCCAGAAAAGGAAGGTATCTTTGGGACACACCAGGAGGGTAGAGGGACCATGGCAGATCGATTACATCAGGCCCCCACCCACCGCCCAGGGAGGCTACAAGTATTGCCTAGTCCTGGTGGATGTGTTCTCAAAGTGGGTAGAAGCTTTTCCCTGCCGTACAGCTACCGCATTGGGTACAGCCAAGATCCTGGTCAGGGAAGTGTTCTCACGATGGGGACTCCCACAGTATGTGGAGTCTAACCAAGGGAGTCACTTTACCGGACAGGTCATGCAAGAGACCCTCATGGTACTCGGTATTGAAGGGAAATGGCACGTCGCCTACAACCCACAGTCATTGGGTCCTGTAGAGCATTTAAACCGCACTATAAAAGAGAAGCTGCGCAAGGAGACGGGAGACTCACCCAAGAAGTGGGTAGAAGTCTTACCGTTGGTCCTAATGGGGATCCGAGCCAGCCAGTCAAAAAGCATGGGGTATTCCCCACACGAGCTGATGACTGGCAGGGTTATGCTGACCGCCACCGATGTGCTAGCCCCGGTGCTCACGGAAGGCCAGCTCAGAGAGGTGAACCGGGACAGCTTCATCAGGAATCTGTTTGAACACCTTAAACAGAATCATTGGCAGGCTGCTAGCAACACGGGAAAACAGCATCGGAGCAACCGATTGCTGCTAGAACCCAACAGGCACCATGAGTGGGAGATAGGGGATCAGGTCATGGTAAGGAACTTTGCCCGGTTGGGAAGTTTTGAACCATTGTATATGGGGCCATACAGCATTGTGGACAAGGCAAGCCCCATGGTCTATGCCATCAAAATGCCCCGCCGCAAAAAGTGGTTCCACATTAATCAATGCAAGCTGTTCAAGACTGAGAGTGGAGAACGGCCAGCAAGGGTTAACCGCACTAAAGCTAGAGAGCAGCAGCCTGCAGCTGTGACAACTCACAGACCGCAAAGATGGGGGCAGTGATGTGTGTGTCTGGAGAGGCTCTCCCACCAATTAAGTGGGATTCAGGTACACCCCCAGTAGCCGGAGCATTAAGAAGGTCTCCTCGCATATCACAGCCTAGACTACCGTGGTCACCCGAGTATCACTTTAAACGGTCCAGCCCCAGGAGAACCCTTAACAGAAAGGGAAAAACTAAGGTCAGGGACAAGTCTAGGGATACGGATCACCAGCCTACAGCCTCCAAAGGTGAGGGACTCACAGGAGAGGTAGTGTTGGGCAGAGAGAGAGAGAAGGGTCCCTAGCCTGCGGCATCAGCCTGCGGGGAACCCACAGGACAGGATAGGGACTCGGCAGCCACAAAGAAAGGGGTAGTGTGCTGCAGCACAGGAGGGCGCACTTCCCCGATTAACTGGGATTCAGGGAAACTCCCAGGTCTTTTAAGGAGGACTCTCCGGGTCCGGTGGCACAGGTCACCTTACGCCCAGGCGTACAAGCTGCCCAGATTCCACAAAAGGCAGAGGCCTAACAGGAATTAGCCTGGCCGTCCGGAGATGGGCGGCGGATGTATGTAGCTTTCTGAAGTATTTTAAGTGTGTTTTACAATGTTTTCCAAGTGGTGCAGGGGTGTTGGACACGGTGGGACAGACAGTTTGACTATTGGAAAAGGAGCCAGATTGTCTGAGAATGTTCTGGGCCATCCCAGTCATTCTCTCCAGTTGTAGCGGTTGGGGCCTACGGTACCCCGGACGTGGTGGAAGACTGCACCTGAAGACAATAAGCCCACGGAAAAGACTGTTCCCGTCAAAACTTACAGGGCCACCAAGAACACGAATAATACAATACATGCCAACAACCAACAAAAGAGAACCTGGCCCCAGCAGGAGAAAACAATCAAACAACAGTTTAAAACCACTCAGAAAGATTTCCAAAACACTTTGCACATTTAAACTGATTTCGAAGCAATCCCGAAACCAGTTAAAGGCCAATTAAAAATAGATGGGACCACCCCCAAAACTCGATAAGAATTTAAACATATTAAAATTAACGAGCCTGCCAAAATTAACAAAGGACCAGAGGAGATTTGGCGGTCAGATAAGCCAGGCCTCAAAACAGTATAATTGAGGCCTGCTTGTGCAGAGAAAGACGTTGCATTGAAGACAGTTCGTGGTGAGAGAGTCAGTTGAGGACACGGCTCAAGAAGGTTCAAGTTAAGTGCAGGAGAGAGAAAGTACGGTTCAGAAAAGGTATCATCACCGTACTTAGTCGAAGGATCGGAGACTTGAGGAAAGAAGAACGAAATGGAAGGAAAAGGAAATCGCGGCAACGAAAAGCCCCAAGAAACCAACAACTAACAATATTACCACCAGCTAGGTAATATTGGGCCACCGCGACCAACAAGAAACCAATCAACAAGAAGTCGAAAATCCACCAACCTGTTTCCACTCTACAAGCTAGTCTGACTTACCCCTGGGTAACATTTGATACAAAAGACTCTAAAAACTATACCTAACCAAAGAAAATTGGGTACTTACCCGATAAACCCAACTACGCATCCAACCGCATCAGCGGACAGGCGAAGACTGAAAACCCAACACAGGTGCAGTCTTCCACCACGTCCGGGGTACGGCAGGCCCCAACCGCCGCAACTGGAGAGAACCCCGAAATCGCGAACCTCTACAATCTGTCAAGAAAGTCGTTTGGTGAGCATTTCCTGGTGTTCTGGAATTCAGCCTAGTTAGGATAGTGGGATTGGGAGGGTAGGGTATTTTTTTTTGTCTATTGTGATTCTCCCTCGCATATTCTGAAGTGTTCCCCCTCCCCTTTTAGAGTATAAGATTTATTGTATTATATATTTTTCCTGTCTCAAAATATAAATCTCAATTCTTTTGACCAACTCAGGTGTCTATTGCAATTTCATTACAACCCCCAAATAAGTCCAAAGTCTAGAACCAAGGGAGTGGGAGCAATTCAAACCACTCAGGGAGTCAGAGGTGAAGCTGACCACACACACCACCCCCTAAACCCAATACCATCAGAGTGTCAATCGTTGCCTTGAGATGTAGGCACGTATTTGGTATTGTGTCTGGGAAACTAACAGCATACTCTGTCTGGTAATTGGTAGCTAATGGACTTTTCATGTACCTCCATTAGATTTCAGTCCAGTCTTTGAAAGTAGTAGCACATCATATGAGTGTTTAAATATTCTATAAAAATTGACAAAGCAAATAAGTAAGTCAGATAGTTGTGTATTTACAGTAGGCATCCATCCAAATAAATTAATTTAGAGAATTATATTCTCCAAATTATTTATATAATGTTCATGTTTGCATTTTGATCAACATTCCCTTTGCATAAAGAAATATTTTTGGTGACTGAGGAGGAGGGATGCCTACAGTTAATTCAGATATAGAAGTTAAAGCAGGCATGTCATTTTGTGCTGCCCATCAGAATAAGGTATGATATCATTGTGCTGTCTCTCCCTCTAGCTTAACCTCACTGTATGTACATAACCTACTTATATATGTATAACTTACCTGTTAGGGCCGTTGCCCCTTTAACTCACCGTTTAGGGCCATTGCCCCTTTAAGACGCGCCTTAGTGTGCTGACGTCACGTCACGTACGACGTGACGTGCGTGAGGCGGCTGCCGGCCCGACTCGGCTCTCCAGAAAGGCTGCCGGCACAGCCCGGCCCAGCGTCTTCTGCCGCATCGATCAGCCGCCGGGAGCGCCGCTATCTTCCGCTCCCGCGGCAAGCACCGGCCCAGCCTGGCCTCCAGCTCCTGCTCCCGACCTAGGCCCCAACGGCCAGCGACGCAACTACCGGCAAACGCGACGATGTCACGACCCCGAGCGTGATGAGGTCATCACGCTCCCCACGGCACTGCAAGTTCATTCCTCGTGGAGCTGCCGCCGGAACAAGACCTGCGCCACGGTGCTCCTCGGTTGTATTTTCCCCATGCTTCAGTCTTGGAAATTGTTTGTCTGTGAGTATTTAGAATGCTATAGACGATTAGCGTACACTGCATGTTGTAGAAAATGTTTAGTTGTAACTTTTTCTGTCTAGCTGGTTAACTAGCAGCCGTATTGGATACACTATGTACAGGGCTAATTTAAAGAGAATGCCTTCCAGCTTGCTAAATGTAATTCGTTGCCAGATGTACTGTGTTGCCCAGGCGTACCTAAATTTGTGTATACATATCAATTATGCGTCTGTATATTAATGTGTCCTTCCATTTCTGTGTTGTATTTCAGTTTTGCAGTAAGAATCTTTCAGTAAAGCGTTACAAGAAAAGTCAAGCCTTGTGATTTTATTGGAAGATATCGAGTTGTTCGCTATCTGTCTAGCTCTGCATAGGATCGCGTTGCGAGGGCAGAACAGTAAAAAGACAGCAGCACAGCGGGCTCAAGCACAGGAAGATACCACTCAGCTACCATGAGTCTACGCTCAGGAAAACAATATACTCTAGAGGAAGTCGACCAGCCAATCGAGAAGAATGAGCCTCTCCCAGCAAACAAGGCCAAGTCACAGTCCTCTAAAGCAGCCTCTAGAACATCTCGGCGGTCCAGCAGACCGTCGTCACCGACAGCTCTCCCAGCAACCGATGCCAAGTCACAGTTCTCTAAAGTATCCTCTAGGTCATCTCGGCGGTCCAGCAGACCGTCGTCATCGACAGCTTCTACAGCCGCCAAAGCACGTGCCAAGGCAAAGGCCACCCAAGCGCAATTGTCCTTCGCTGAAAAAGAAGCTGACCTCATGAAGCAGAGAGCCGACCTCGACGCTCGTATGATGAAGCAGAAAGCTGACCTTGTAAAGCAGAGAGCTGATCTCGCTGCCATTCTCCACATTCTCCAAAGCCAGAGAGCTGCCGCTGCCGCTAAAGCCGAAGCCGCAGCTTATGAAGAAGATGAGGAGAGCGAACGCGGGGAGCCCAGCCAGGAAACATATGACCTGGAACAGCCCCTCAGTCCAGTGCAACGTACAAATGAGTATGTCCAACAACACTCCAAAGTGCTCCCAAAGGAAACATTCAGGTATCTCGACGTAGAACTAGCTACTCACCCCAGCAACAAACGGCCCGTTTTCGGAGACACTGAGCTTAAAAGAGAAGAAACGAGTAAGACTCACCTGCAGAGACCTCCACAACACTCGGCCAATCCAGCTAAACAGTCCTCGCCCGAGCCGCAAGGCGCACAAGACTTCGCCAGGTACCTTACTCGCCGAGAATTATTAAGTTCAGGCCTCCTAGAATTCGATGACCGTCCTGAAGATTATTGGTCATGGAGAGCATCCTTCCTGAGTACCACCAAGGACTTGAATCTGTCGGCCAGAGAAGAACTAGACTTGATGATAAAGTGGCTCGGAGCCGAGTCGTCAAGGCAGGCGAAGAGAATTCGCTCAGCGCACGTCCTCAATCCCACAGCAGGCCTCAACCTGGTTTGGCAACGTCTCGACGACTGTTATGGGACACCAGAAGTCATCGAACACGCACTGCTCAAGAAGCTTGAGGACTTCCCGAAGCTAACCAACAAGGATAATGTCGAGCTCAGAGAACTGGGCGACATTCTCCTCGAACTGGAGTGTGCCAAGGGAGAAGGTTACCTGACCGGCCTCTCGTATTTGGATACGGCTCGCGGGGTAAACCCAATAGTGGAAAAGCTCCCCCACAATCTTCAAGAGAAATGGATAGCTAAGGGATCCAAGTACAAGGAGGACAATGGAGTGGCATTTCCCCCCTTCTCTCTCTTCTCCAGGTTTGTCCAACAACAGGCAAGGGTGAGGAATGATCCAAGTTTCACTTTCTCCACCTCCAGCAGTTACGCTCCTTCGAGAACAGAGAAACCCACAAAGGACAGCAACAAAGCCTCTGTGAGTGTGCACAAAACAGATGTTCCAGCCGAACCCTCAGTCAACTGATCCAGTTCTGCTGGAAATGAAGTGGATGACCCAGATCGTCAGTGTCCTATACACAAGAAGCCCCACCCACTCAAAAAGTGTCGAAGCTTTAGAGACAAGCCCATTGATGAACGCACATCATACCTGAAAGAGAACTGCATCTGCTTCAGGTGTTGTGGGTCGACTACGCACATGGCAAAAGACTGCAAGGCCACAATCAAGTGCCTTGAGTGCAACAGCGAAAAACACATAGCAGCCCTGCATCCAGGTCCTCCTCCGTCAACCACCGAGAGCGCCGCGGTTGACAAAGAGGATAGCGGGGAGCAAAGCGAAAGCACATCTTCAGTCACCTCCAAGTGTACAGAGGTTTGCGGAAATGCAAGCAGCCCACGCTCATGCTCCAAAATCTGCTTGGTTAAAGCATATCCTGCAGGGAGAAAGGAGAAGGCAATCAAAATGTATGCAGTGCTCGACGAGCAAAGTAACAAGTCTCTAGCGAAGACGGAATTCTTCAATCTCTTCGACGTCAAGGCCAGCACCGCTCCGTACACGCTAAAAACCTGTGCAGGGACAACAGAGACTACGGGTAGGAGAGTTGGGAACTTCATGATCGAGTCCATGGATGGGAAACTACAGCTTCCCCTCCCCACCTTGATTGAGTGCGACATGATGCCAGAGGACAGGACGGAAATCCCCTCCCCAGAGGTCGCATGCCATCAGCCCCACCTACAGCCAATTGCCAATAAGATTCCAGCTGTGGACCCGGATGCTCCAATCCTCCTGCTCTTGGGAAGAGACATCTTAAGGGTGCACAAGGTGCATGAGCACATCAACGGGCCCCACGATGCTCCCTATGCGCAGCGGCTTGACTTGGGATGGGTCCTCGTGGGTGGAGTTTGCCTGGGAACAGTCCACAAACCAGCGGATGTCAGCGTCTATAAAGCAAACGTGTTGCGCAACGGTCGCACATCCTGTCTCAGCCCATGCCCAAACAGGATCCAGGTAAAGGAGGACTACGACGACATGACGCAGCATCATAGGTCAACCCCCTCTGCCTGTGAGGAAGAGGCAGGCCCCACTGTGAGCACAGATGGCCTAGGATGCTCAGTGTTTGAAAGGTCCAAGGACGATAGACACAGCTGGGCAGCACCCCTGCCGTTTCGCTCTCCTGGACGCCGTCTTCCGAGTAGCGGGGAGCAGGCTGCGGGGCGCCTCTGCTCGCCCAGGAGAACCCTGGTGCCGGTGTCCACCGACCCAGACATGCCTGCAGTCCCCACCCCAGCGATGCTCCTGACTCAAAAGATGAGTGCTATTTCAGCTCCCTCTGGAAACTTCGACATGGCCGAGCTGCACGGGAAGCAGTGGAAGCAAGTACAGTGTCGTGCAGACACTTCTTGGAAGAGATGGAGAGGAGAGTATTTGCCCACCCTACAGGGCCGTAGGAAATGGACAGAAGACAAGCCGAATGTCAAAGTGAGAGATGTCGTCTTGCCGAAAGACAGCCAAGCACACAAACGAATGGCCAGTGGGACTGGCCGTCAAAACTCTGCCGAGCAGGGACAAGAGGGTCCGCAAGGTGGAGGTGAAGATCATCAAGGAAGAGACTGTCAAGGTGTTTCTGAGGCCAGCCTCAGAGATCGTAGTCCTCCTTTCCGAAGAAATCTAGAGAACGGACTCTGAGTGTGTGGTAGCCAAAGGACGTTTTCCTCAGGTTATTTTGTATCTGTAGTGGTACAAATGGAATTGTACCAAGCGGGGAGTGTGCTGTCTCTCCCTCTAACTTAACCTCACTGTATGTACATAACCTACTTATATATGTATAACTTACCTGTTAGGGCCGTTGCCCCTTTAACTCACCGTTTAGGGCCATTGCCCCTTTAAGACGCGCCTTAGCGTGTTGACGTCACGTCACGTACGACGTGACGTGCGTGAGGCGGCTGCCGGCCCGACTCGGCTCTCCAGAAAGGCTGCCGGCACAGCCCGGCCCAGCGTCTTCGGCCGCATCGATCAGCCGCCGGGAGCGCCGCTATCTTCCGCTCCCGCGGCAAGCACCGGCCCAGTCTGGCCTCCAGCTCCTGCTCCCGACCTAGGCCCCAATGGCCAGCGACGCAACTACCGGCAAACGCGACGACGTCACGACCCCGAGCGTGACGAGGTCATCACGCTCCCCACGGCACTGCAAGTTCATTCCTCGTGGAGCTGCCGCCGGAACAAGACCTGCGCCACGGTGCTCCTCGGTTGTATTGTCCCCATGCTTCAGTCTTGGAAATTGTTTGTCTGTGAGTATTTAGAATGCTATAGACGATTAGCGTACACTGTATGTTGGAGAAAATGTTTAGTTGTAACTTTTTCTGTCTAGCTGGTTAACTAGCAGCCGTATTGGATACACTATGTACAGGGCTAATTTAAAGAGAATGCCTTCCAGCTTGCTAAATGTAATTCGTTGCCAGATGTACTGTGTTGCCCAGGCGTACCTAAATTTGTGTATACATATCAATTATGCGTCTGTATACTAATGTGTCCTTCCATTTCTGTGTTGTATTTCAGTTTTACAGTAAGAATCTTTCAGTAAAGCGTTACAAGAAAAGTCAAGCCTTGTGATTTTATTGGAAGATATCGAGTTGTTCGCTATCTGTCTAGCTCTGCATAGGATCGCGTTGCGAGGGCAGAACAATCATATTTCACGACAGTGGGTAACTGGCTGTAAATATAACGAGTACAATACACCCACCTGGTTGAATTGTCAAAGAATAATTGACTAATTGATGTGTGGCAACAAATGTAGCATCAAGGTCTTGCCGACCAGATGAAGGTCTTGGGTAGATGTAGATTATCCAGGTCGTGGGTTCAAATCCCACTCCAGAGACTTGAGCACATAAGCTAGGCTGACACTCCAGTGCAGTACTGAGGAAGCGCTGCACTGTCAGGGGTGCCATCTTCAGATGAGACATTAAAACAAGGCCCCGTCTGCCCACTCAGGTGGATGCAAAAGATCCCATGCCACTATTCGAAGAAGAGCAGGGGAGTCCTCCCCAGTGTCCTGGCCAATATTTATCCTTCAACCAACATCACTAGATCAATATTACATTGCTGTTTGTAGGAGCTTGCTGTGTGCAAATTGGCTGCCGCTTTTCCTTCATTACAGCAGTGACTACACTTCAAAAATACTTCATTGCCTGTAAAGCTCTTGGGATTTCCTGAGATCGTAAAATGTGTTATATAAATGCAAGTCTTTCTTCATTTCTATAGATCTCATCATGATTCCCTTTAATTCTCCACTGGTAAGTAATGTTATTACTTTTGGAGGTCAATTGGATGAATTAGAAGCAGATGTACATTTCTAGGAGCTGGCCTCTTTATCTAGGATAAGAACCTTTCAAGAACTCAAACGCCATTTTGATGGGTGAAAACCGGAGATGTTTTCAGTTAAGATCTATGGTCCATAAAGATTTAGACAGTGCATGATCTGGGAAGAATCCAATTATTTTTTTTCTCAACGAATTGAGTTACTAATTTCATTGTAGCTAAGACTTCTATATATTTATTTGTCAAAATCCTACCGTTACATTTTCTTATATGTGGGGTGCATGGAGATCATATTACTAGATTTGCATATGTTCTTGGATCCCATAGAAGATGAGATGCATTCAGATGAAACCAAGTTCAACACAACTATGCTACACTTGCAGCCAGTTACATAGGGCTTGCTCCACAATCACATCCTTTGTTGGAGACTAGGAGGTGGAAGAGGATACTCTGTTGGACATGCAGTGGAAGTTACCAAGTGTAAAATAATATTGGGAGCAAACAGTGTGGGTATTAAAGTGTATTACATAATTGGATTCTGGTTCCTGGAATTCCAAGGGTTAGATTGCATTTAGTTTCCCCAGCGGGTGGAGGGAATGAAGTCATTACCTCTTCAGACTTGCATGCCAATCAGCAGGACTGGATCTTTGGAAAAAGTGGCTATCTAGAATATTGAATCCAATCAGTGAAACAGAACACTGAAGAAATGCGCTTCATCTCTGGTTGTGCTATTAGCATTCAAGTTTCTGAAGCTTTTCAGTCCAAGTTGTTGGAATAGGCACAGACTTTTGCAGAGCCCAAAGTGGGATTGAGCTGTAGGTTGGACAGTACCTCCGAGAAGTGTGCAACATCATCAGATATGATCAGAGAGACCATGAAATCACTGGAACGCTTTTGAGAGTTCCCTTTTAAAACTCAATCAAGAACATTTCAAATTTTAAGATGTAGCTGAATTTGATTTAACTTTCATTTGGAAATTTGGGAAAATCTTATGCTCATTTAAAAAGCAATTTCAACTCTGGGGAGTGTAATACATTTCTGTTTTTGGCATTCAAGATCACATTGAGCAAGCCCAAAGGCACAGTTGCAATGCAGATTAAAGCTGCTTTACGGCAACAGAATACTTTAATCCCAACCTTAGAAAAACATTCAGTACTACATCAGTCTGACATTTCCATTCCCAGACTAGGGCTGCCATCTCTGGTTGGACGATTTCCTGGAGATTTCATCATGAAACCTGCCGCCTCCAACCACCTCGCCCAGTCAAACAGCTTCTTTTCCCCATCACCAATACTTTTATAACTAATAAACTAAAGTGTTCAAAGAAAATGAAAAGAAACATAACGCCCCTCTGAATTTTCTCCTGGGTTGCTCGCAACAGTGTCCAACAGATTAATCTTTCATTCCTGGAGGCACCAGGACAGTCCTGGAGAGCTGGCGATCCTATCCTGCATCCTGACCCTGCCAACTTATAGTCATCCCATATCTCACTTGACCAAACAGATTTCCAGATGTGATCAGTAATGATACAGGAAACTTTGTGATATCCGGCACCGACGGGACCGAGCTATTGCCATCCCATCAAAACTGCCGGACAAACCAGCGCTAATGTTAAAACATACGGAGCTTTTGAGCTCCGTATCTAGCAACAAACCCTGTTGCTTAGCAACAGCTTCTAAACAGTCGGCCGTACCTTGCAAGTGTCTATGTAGCTAAGCAACAGCTTCAGCTAGACGTTGCAGAGCCTGACTGATGAAAAAAAAGCAATGAAAAGAAAAAAAACCTAACGAAACGGCTCCTGATTTTTGCCGGTGGATCGAGCCTTCCGGACAGTTAACCTCCGGATAAACCAAAGTTTCCTGTACACAACTCTATGGCACAAACCATCAGCATTCTGAACTATTGACTTTTTTTTTCTTTGGACCTGTTTACACAAGACTATGACTCACTAATCTAATTTCATTTAGGCCCATTGCATCCAGGAGAAAGTGAACTTTTTCATGCTGTTGTCTGGGCTGGATTCAATCCAGGTTCAAAGGCACATTTACCTGTTTAATTTGGATCATGGGGGACCAGCATCTGTGTGCCATCACCCCACATTTACAGCATCTGTGTGCCATCACCCCACATTTACATTGCTAAATCTGGCTCCCTTATTGCAACAGCAGAATTGTTCCTCTCTCATTGGGTTTACAATTCTGCCATGTGGATAAGGGAGCCAGTTTTAGCAATGTAAACATGGTATGGTGGACAGAGCGTGGGTGCCAGTCTCGCAAGACCTAAATGAAACACTTCCAGAGGTAAATGGGAAGTATCCTAACCCATTGAGATTCCTCATTTTTGTTCTTATTTCTGTGATAATAGCCTTGCTATTTAATGTGAGATTTGGTATTTCAGTTTGGTCACAAAATTGTTTATTTTGGCACAAATACATTGGAGACGCTGTTGAAACCATTGTTCAGGCGGGACTTAGCTAATGTGACTATTCTGTTTTTGAGGATAGTGTTGCATCCAAATAACTTGATCCTCTCTCATTGGGAGGGCGGGGGCGGCCATTCACACATCAAACTGGAGAGCACTTGAAGGTGTCACTGAGTGGGAGGAAAAAATCTATTTCCTAGTACTGTCGCCCTTTGCTTCGATGAGTACACACATTCATATCAAAAGGGATCGCGGAGAAATGCAATGTAATTTAGATATTGGTTTAAAAATGTTGAATGCAGCAATGAAGCAATTTCAGAATTCTATTGTGATGTAAAAGGTCTTCAAACCTGTAGATATTAGGAGCTTTATGTGAAGAGCCTGGAGAAGACATTTCTATTTCCTACACTACATTTAGAATGAAATAAGTAAGTCTTATAACACACATATGACAAGATAATCTCATGAGATTTTGTTTTACAAAGTGGAAGGAAGCAAAATAAATATTTTGTTCAATGTACACAATGGCTCCATACTTCAAATTCAAAGTGGGACAAAATAGCAGGGGACTAAATAACCTTTTTTATTCAGAAAGGGTTTATTAATTAACTCTCCATGGCTTGTCATTACCTTTCTTTGCTGTTGTGACTGGGAATTTGTGCCAAATCTCATTACCAAAACACTGTCCCAATTGGAGTTTGAATGCCACAGTGGTTTTCCATATAGGGAAGATGTTCTGGGATTTGACCCCATTATCCCATTTCTCCTCCTTCCTCAAGACTTTTATCATAATTTCCATCATCGAGTTCCCCCTTCCTTGCATGTTTTTCATTATCTTGAAACCAGATCCACAAGCCAGTCTGATCAATTACCTTCTGCAAGATTCAAGATCTATGTATAATTGGTCAGATAATTTCCATTTTCTCTATTTCCCCTTCACAGCCCCCATTAGAAACTTGCATACCACACATTCAAATGGCAATCCATAGAATCGTACAGCACAGAAGGAGGCCAGTCAGTCCATCATGCCTGTGATGGCTCTCTGAAACATCTATCAAATTAGTCCCATTTCCTTGCTCCTTCCCCATAGCCCTGCAAATTTTTCCTTTACAAGTATATTTCCAACTATTGAAAGTTGCTATTGAATCTGCTTCCACTGCCCTTTCAGGCAGCGCATTCCAGATCATAACTCGCTGCGTAAAAAAAATTCTCCCCATCTGCCCTCTGGTTCTTTTGCCAATTACCTTATAACTGTGCCCTCTGGTTACCGACACTCCTACCGGTGGAAACAGTTTCTCCTCACTTACTCTATCAAAACACTTCATAATTTTGAATACTTCACTTTAATCTCCCCTTAACTTTCTCTGCTCTAAGGAGAACAATCCCAGCTTCTCTAGTCTCTCCACATAACTGAAGTCCCTGGTATTATTCCAGTAAATTTCTTAAGCACACTCTCCAAAGCCTTGACATCATTCCTAAAGTGTGGTGCCCAGAATTGGACACAATACTCCATCTGAGGCCTAACCAGTGATTTATAAAAGTTTAGCTTAACTTCCTTGCTTTTGTACTCTATGCCTCTATTTATAAAGCCAAGGATCCCATATGCCTTATCAACTTGTCTTGCCACCATCCAAGATTTGTGTATGTGAACTTACAGGTCCCTCTGTTCATGAACCCCTTTAAAATTGTACCATTTAGTTTATACTGTCCTCTTCCTTTTTTCCTTCATGTCATTGAATGGGGAAATGGGCCAAGAAATGTATGGAAGATAACAAATTGCTGTAAGATTTTGTAATGCGGAAAACAAGCACAATCCACAATCTGGTTGTGTTGGTCTCAAAGGCTATGTATTCTGGTAGATTTTTCTTGTTCAATCTCCAAGCTTCTGACCCACATGTACCTTGCCAAATACAATTGGTTAGGGTTGGATAGTGTACTTTATAATGTTTCACTGGTAACCTGAAATGTCATGTGATTACATTTGTGGGGCAAAGAGCTATTTCACTGAGCATTATCTTCTCGATAATGTTAATCCCTCAGGAGACTAAGTCCTTGAAATTATGCAGTTGATATGATTTAAGCATCTGTCTGAAATTCCCCTCCCTGCTGTTTTAGTGTAGACATTAACAACAATGCTAAGGCAGTGGAGAGAAGACATTAAGCACTTGCACACTCATATTCCATGCTGTAAAATTTCTGCGCTTAAATTTGGGACTTGGTGTTGTACCCAAGTTATTTGTTCTAATAATCAGCCGGGTGGGCCAAGTGGCCTTTATGAATCTCTAACTTCACAGATTAGCCAATACTCAAACATTTTACTAACTAATAGATTTTGTATTATGTTTTAATGCATGAAATTCACTGGATACGAGGAAGAGGGATTTTTTTCTCTTCTTTCTATGCCTGGGAATCCCACGGTAGCGCAAAATGAATAAATCATAGAATCATACAGCACAGAAGAAGGCCATTCGGCCCATTGTGTCTGTGCCGGTTCTTTTAAAGAGCTATAAAATTAGTCCCACTCCTCTGCTCTTCCCCAAGATCCCTTAGCAGAGAGGTCAATAACCAGGGGGCATAGATTTAAAGTAATTGGTAGAAGGATTAGAGGGGAGTTGAGGAGAAATGTTTCCACCCAGAGGGTGGTGGGGGGTCTGGAACTCACTGTCTGAAAGGGTGGTAGAGGCAGAAACCCTCATCACATTTAAAAAAGTACTTGGATATGCACTTGAAGCACCATAACCTACAAGGCTACGGACCAAGGGATTAGGCTGGATAGCTCTTTTTTGTCCGGCACAGACATGATGGGCCAAATGGTCTCCTTCTGTGCCGTAAACCTATGATTTTAACCCAAGCCACTATTTCGAAGAAGAGCAGGGGAGATATCCCAGGTGTCCTGGCCAATATTTATCCCTCAACCCAATGTCGCTAAATAAAATCTGATTATCTGGTCGTTATCACATTGCTGTTTGTGGGGGCTTGCTCAGTGCAAATTAGCTGCCGTGTTTCCTACATTACAACAGTGACTACACTTCAAAACTTCAAAATTGGCTGTAAAGTACTTTGTAACATCCTGAGGTTGTGAGAGATGCTAAATAAGTGAATGTCTTTCTTTCTTACCTTGTAGTTTCATTTACATCTAGTTAATCAAATACAATTCCCTTTTGTGTTGAGTATTCATGAGGACATACAACAGACCTGGTCCCAAGGAAGTTAGAGGCTCAGTTTTCTATTTAGTAATTCATAATGCAAACCCATTACTTTAATTTTAGGACATCTTATTGACCAGGGGCGATGTTCTAAGATGTTTCTACTTCATCAGTTCTACTTTTGGAATAGGTTTAAAAAAAACCTATCTTTCTCCTTTTCAAATTGCCTGCATTCTTGTTAGGATGTTAACATTTTTGTAAGTGTATTGTGTTTTCTTGAAAAGCTTTTATCACAACACAGGACTGAGTAAAATATGGGACACGATTCGGATAATGAAGTGGATTCGATCTTTCGAGTGCAGTTCATTCCTTTGAGCATTTTACTAGCTGCTGTGGTGTAGTACTGGCAGCTGGTAAAATACTCTGAGGAATTAACTGCAGTTGAAAGATCAATTCTGAATAGTATTGCTGACTGTGATGTCCAGTTTGTTGAATCCCTCCTGTTATTCTAGTCATCTATTGTTGCTTCAATGTGCAGACTCTCATTTCTCATTCCTTAATGTAATTTTTTTTTGAAGTTACACAATGCCACTAAATCTGGCTCTTTCTACAGTGTGATGTTTATGCTCTATAAAGACACACGCACAATAGCAGCAGCAGGTTGGGAATGTTGTGCATTACAAGGAAATTGCAAATTTGAGAGGTTCAGATGACTTCACATGCAGCTTGAATTATTTGTGAATGTTGTGTGAATTTGTTTATTTAATTGTATCTTGGGATGTGGGTCGCTTTTATTGCCCATGGCTAGTTTTCCTGAGAAGGCGGTGTTACACAGAATTATATAGAAAGTACAGCACAGAAACAGGCCATTCGGCCCAACTGGTCTCTGCCGGTGTTTATGCTCCACACAACCCTCTTCCTGTACCTCTTCATCTAATTCTATCAGCATAACCTTCTATGCCTTTCTCCCTCATGTGTTTATCTAGCTTCTCCTTAAATGCATCGCCTCAGCTACTCCATGTGATAGCAAGTTCCACATTCTTACCACGCTCTGGATAAGCAAATTTCTCCTGAATTCCCTATTGGGTTTATTAGTGACTATCTTATATTTATAGCCCCTAGTTTTGGATTTCCCCCACAAGTGGGGTGGGGACAGAGGTGGGTGGCTTGTGAAGATGGAAATAAGTCGTCTTGGTGATGAATACAATGTGTGGTTTGAAGCTGAACTCTGGATTAACAGGATGGGGAGGCTGATGAGCAGCTGGGAATGAAGGATGGCGTTTTTAGTAGGGGATGAAAATTATTAATTAGAATTTACAACACAGAAACAGGCCATTCAGCCCAACCAGTCCATGCCGGCGTTCATGCTCCACTCCAGCCTCCTCCCATCCTTCCTCATCTAACTCTATCAGCATAACCCTCTATTCCTTTCTCCCTCATATGCTTATCTAGCCTCCCCTTAAATGCATCTATACTAGTCAGCTCACTCATTCCTTGTGGTAGCGAGTGCCACAATCTCATGGCTGTGGTCTTCTTGATGTTCAGTAGGAGCAAGTCCTGGCTGAGCCACGAGATAATGTCAGACCAGCACAGAGGCGGTCAACGGAAGTTGGTGGCGAGGTAAAGCCGAGTGTGGTCAGTTCATGCATGGACGCTTGACCCCTGTGCCTACAACTGATGTCACTGAGAGTCAGCATGAGGAAAAGGAAGGGGGCCAAGAATGGATGCTTGTGGAGCTCCAGAGTTTCCGATCTGGGAAGAGGCGGAGAAGAGTTTGCTGAAGGCATACTAGCTGCTTTGGGGCAGGTAGGAGTGAAATCAGGCAAAGGCAGTCCCACCGAGCTGGACACAAGGGGGAGGACTGCACCGTTGATTTGTTGATTGCCACAGAGAGGTTGAGGAAGAAGCCATGAAGAGAGTTTTGCTGAGTCCTTTTAAAGTAGTGGAGGCCAAATTTCCTTTCCGCATCTGTCAGCAGATGTGCTACTTTTACAACCATGACTAATTCAGCCTTTTTTTTCAACTTTGAGATTCCACTGTCTGTGTTGCATGCTGAGCAAATAATGTTTCTGTCCGTTGACAAGATAATTCACTGTAGTTGCATTAAAATTGAGATTTCGTGGCAGTGAATAATCACCTAATGATCCAGTTGCAGAACACATTAAAAAATGTAAGAATTAATCATCTTTGGACTAAATAGGGTATAGTACCACTCTTGGAGCACTGTTGATGCTCAGTCACTTGTACAAAAGAGCTTCATAACTCACCTTCACCTGCTGCACACTTAAGTTATGAGTCTTTCTCACTCTTAAGAGTCACTAATGCATTGCCACTGGAGTGGTAACATTTTCATTATTTGTTTGATTTTAGTTGCAAATAGTTTAACAGCATAACAAGATTGAATCATGATAAAGTATGTTTATTTTTTGGGGGGGAGGGGGGTTAAAAAAATAAATAGGAGGGGAAAAGAGGTGGTTGTAGGAGTCTACGTACTCCTAGCAAAAAATACTGAACTCGGAGAGGTTCAACAGAAAAGGTTTAATTGTTGAGGCTACATGTTGAACACAAAATGGCGTCAGAGACTACATCAAGTCCGACTGCTTTTCATCAGTCCACAGCTTCGACTGCTCCTCCCCCACTCTGTGCTTAACTATGTTGCAGATCGAGTTTCTTAAAGGTGTGATCCTTCTTAAAGGCATGACGCCTGATTTATAGTCTACAGACCGAAAAGCGGATTGTGTCCTTTCTGTGATCGGTACGCCACACAGCTCCCCCCAGAATCCGCTAGTAGGGAGTGTACAAACCGGCGTGGCGGCTTGATGGCAAGGCCGGAACGGCTCTTGGCGGTTGGTGTCGGGAGCGGGGCGGTCGGACGCGTCGGGCTCTTAGGCGGTCTGCCCCGCGGTGGGGGTTGGCCCACTTGAACGGGTTCATCGGGGTCTAGGTGCACCAGCTTGAGCCGGTCGACTGACACCTTGTCAGTTCTGCCGCCCACTTCGAGGAGGAAGAACTTGTTCCCCGTCTGGAGTACCTTGTAGGGTCCGTCGTATGGGGGCCGTAGAGGTCCTTGGTGGGCGTCATGGCGCACGAAAACAAATTTGGCCATGTGCAGGCTAGGTGGTACGCGGGTTGCTGGTGTGCCGTGCCGGCCGGTGGGTACCGGAGCGAACTGTTGTGCTCGGTTGGCGAAAGTGCGGCGTTGCTGGTCAGCCGACCAGGGGGTCGTGGCGGTGGGCAGGAACTCTCCGGGTACGCGAGGCGGCTGGCCGTACACGAGTTCTGCCGCCGAGGCTTGCAGGTCTTCCTTGATCGCAGAGCGTAGGCCATGGGAGGCGGTCGATCCAAGCCTCGTCCTCGAGGCTGGCGCGGAGGGACGCCTTCATGGACCTGTGAAATTGCTCGCACTGTCCGTTGGCTTGGGGGTGGTAAGCAGTGGTGCGGTGAATGGCCACCCCGAGGTTTCGGGCGATGGCGGCCCACAGATCAGAGGTGAACTGCGGGCCTCTATCCGACGTCATGTCGGAGGGGACGCCGAACCGAGCGACCCAGGTACCGATGAACGCCCTCGCGAGGTCGGCGGTGGTGGTGGACGTCAGTGGAATGGCCTCGGGCCAGCGGGTGGTATGGTCCATGATTGTCAGCAGGTGCGTGTGACCTGGTGATGGCGGCAGGGGGCCGACGAGGTCAAACCTTCTTTCTGGCACGGTGAACTCCTCGAGTGGGGCTTTGCCGTGCTGGTGGATTTTGGCACGCTGGCAAGCTATGCAGGATCTGGACCAGACGCGCACATCTTTGCGCAGGCCGCGCCAGACAAATCGGTTGGCCACCAGTCTAATGGACGCGCGGGTGCCGGGGTGTGAGAGGCCGTGGACGATGTCGAACACCCATTTTTGCCAGGACGCCGGGACGGGGTTGCGCCAAGGAGGTGTCGCATTTGACTGTGACGGCGGACGGGCCGCAGGCGACGTCGGTCAGTCGCAGCCCTTGGAGGGTTGTGGGCGCGGAGAGCAGATCGGGGTCGGTGCGTTGCTCCGCTGCCAGTTGAGCATAGTCCACTGCCAGGTGGGCGCCGTGGACTGCGGGGCGGGATAGGCAGTCGGCCACCACGTTGTCTCGACCGGAGACGTGCCGGATGTCCGTGGTGAATTCGGACACCGCAGCAAGCTGGCGTTGTTGCCTGGCTGACCACGGGTCCGCAGATTTCGCCATCGCGAATGTCAGGGGTTTGTGGTCGACAAACGCGGTGAAGGGGCGGCCCTCCAGAAGAAATCTAAAATGGCGGACTGCCAGGTACAGTGCGAGGAGCTCGCGGTCAAAGGCGCTGTATTTGGCCTCCGGGGGGCGCAGTTGGCGGCTGAAAAAGGCCAGCGGTTGCCAGGCCCCGTCGACCCACTGTTCGTACACGGCGCCGACCGCGTGGTCAGAGGCGTCCATGGTGAGGGCCACCCTGGTGTTGGGCTGTGGGTGAGCGAGCATGGTGGCGTCGGCGAGCGCCTTTTTGGTCGAGTCGAAAGCGGTCAACATGTCCGCCGACCACTCGATCGCCATTCTGTCTTTCTTACCCCGGAGGGCTTCGTATAGGGGCCGCATGAGGGAGGCTGCTCCGGGAATGAAGCGGTTGTAAAAGTTGATCATCCCCAAGAACTCCTGGAGGCCTTTGATGGTGGTAGGCCGGGGGAACTGCTGGACGGCTTGCACCTTGGCGGGCAGGGGAATGGCTCCGTCCTGCGTGATGTGGTGGCCGAGGAATTCGATCCTGCTGAGCCCGAATTGGCACTTGGCTGGGCTGATGATGAGCCCGTGCTCACTGAGCCGCTGGAACAGGGTGCGGAGGTGCTCGATGTGTTCCTGCTTGGAGGAACTAGCAACCAGGATGTCATCCAGGTAGACAAAGAGGAACTTCAGGTCCCGGAGGACCGAGTCGATGAGCCGCTGGAAGGCCTGGGCCACGTTTTTGAGGCCGAAGGGCATTCGGAGGAACTCGAGTAGTCCAAAAGGGGTGATTATGGCCGTCTTGGGAATGTCCGTGGGGTGGACTGGCACCTGATGGTAACCGCGCACCAGGTCGACTTTGGAGAAGACTGAGCGGCCGGCCAGTCTAGCCGAGAAGTCTTGAATGTGCGGTATGGGGTACCGATCCGGCGTGGTGGCATTGTTTAGGCGCCGGTAGTCCCCGCAGGGGCGCCATCCCCCGTCGGGTTTGGTGACGATGTGGAGTGGGGAGGCCCAGGGGCTGTTGGAGCGGCGGATGATGCCGAGCTGTTCCATTGTGGTGAACTCGGCTCGCGCGATCTCCAGCTTGGCCGGGTCCAGCCTGCGGGCGTGGGCATACACCGGTGGGCCTGTGGTGGGGATGAAGTGTTCTACCCCGTGCTTAGCAACTTTCGCGGAGAAGGTCGGGTTGGTGAGGGCTGGGAACTCAGCCAGGAGTGCGTGCTGAGTAGTCATCCATTGAGCGGGCGTGGCACTGCCACGCCATTTCAGCGGGTTGGGGGGGGGCCATGGCGCCCGGGATAGTTGACATGGTGTTCATGTCCACGAGGCGGCGCCGAGGCATGTCGACCAACAGGCCGTGGGCGCACAGGAAATCCGCACCGAGGAGCGGGGAGAGCACCTTGGCGGTGATAAACTCCCAGTGGTAGCGGCGGCCTGCGAGGTCGATGGTGACGGAGCGGATGCCGTACATCCGGATGTCGGTGCCGTTGGCGGCAGCCAGCGCAGGGCCGCGGCTGCCTCGCTGGATCTCGAGGGCGGACGCGGGGATGATGCTGCACTGCGCGCCCGTGTCGCATAGGAAACGGCGTCCGGAGGCGCTGTCCATAACGTACAGCAGCGCGCCTGTTTGCCCCACGGCCATCGTGTAGGCCGGTGTGGGGGCGGTTGGAAACGTGCAGGGATGGCTGCAGCGGCGTGCCCGTGCGCCAAACTGGGTATGGAAGTAGCAGTAGCCCTGGGTCGGAGGGCTTGGGGGACGTGGGGGCCTGGGGGGCCTCGTGGCCGAGCTGTGTGGCCGCGTGATAGAGGGTGGAGCGCGCGCCGACGCTGCGGAGGCCATGTCGGGGGTGACGGCGTGGTTGGAGCCGGCGGACAGGAGCTTATCGGCTTCGTCGGCCAGGGCCTCGAGGTCCGTGAGGCTGGACGCCACGATCGCCGGGCGGATGCTGGGAGGTAGTTGGCGGATAAAGAGCGTGCGGAAGAGGGAGCCGGGCGGTTTCTCGTCGGTCAGAGCAAGCATGTGTGAGAGCAAGTCTGACGGCGTGGAGTCACCGAGGCCGGGAGGTCGAGGAGGTGGCAGTTGCGCAAAAATTGGGAGGCTGTGAATTTTTTATGGAGCGCGGCCTTGAGATGTGCGTACTTGCCTTCCTCCGGAGGGTCTTGTAGTGTTGTCCAGGCTTTCGTGATTGTGGAGCTGCCCAGGGAGGCAAGGAGGTAGTCGTACATCGTTGCGTCGGCGGTGATGCCGCGGAGTCGGAATTGCGATTCGGCTTGAAGGAACCAGGCGGTGGCTAGGTTCTCCCAGAACTCCGGCAGCTTCACAGAAACTGCGTTTGTGTCAGCCATGGTTACACTTAGGAGTCGTCCTGGAGTCGTCTACGTACTCCTAGCAAAAAATACTGAACTCGGAGAGGTTCAACAGAAAAGGTTTAATTGTTGAGGCTACATGTTGAACACAAAATGGCGTCAGAGACTACACCAAGTCCGACTGCTTTTCATCAGTCCACAGCTTCGACTGCTCCTCCCCCGCTCTGGGCTTAACTATGTTGCAGATCGAGTTTCTTAAAGGTGTGATCCTTCTTAAAGGCATGACGCCTGATTTATAGTCTACGGACCGAAAAGCGGATTGTGTCCTTTCTGTGATCGGTACGCCACACGGTACAATTTAAAGGGTTAGTGTAACCTTTTTGGGGGTGGGGGATTTGGGCAACTGTTTCCTGTGAAAGGCCTGCAGCAGAGGCTCCATGTTGACTGCCTCAGTGACCAGACCTCGGAGCAGATGATCTGTGTGCTGCAGTTTACCAGCATCAGTATGGTTTTCTGTCACCTACTCTATATTATTTTTTGACTATATAACAAGATCCTTTATTTGTAATACGAGTTGCAAGGAGTGGAATGATATAATTGGTCACTGACCATTTTGTTGCCCCAACGTCCAGACAGGAAACACCGTTACCATGGCAACAATTCCCCATCCATATTGGGACAGAAGCAGTGTAAGCAAATGAGAGAATTTGAGACATTTCCTTTTAATTGCAAGTGATATTTCCAAACAGTCTCAAATTTGTACCGAGCTTCCTGTTTGTATGAAAATGAAGGTTTCGAACACAATCCTTTCCCAGCTAGGAACCAGCTTGAAATACAGCCCAGATTGGGGGGAGTGAATGTGCTCTGTCGCTCTCACTCAACCCTCATCTGTACAGGTCTGTTGGCCTGAATCAGATCGGCACAAAGGATGCCTGGTGTGAGAATTGGAAATGTTTTATTGGCGCAGCAGAGATACTCTTCTACGGTTACGATTGAGGTACAGAACTGGGTCAAAGTAGAAAGGGCTTTGCTTTGTATCTGGTCATGCCTTAACTGACCTGGAAGTGCTGTCACACTGGGTTTGACGGATTCCTCAGGACCCCGATGAGCATAAATTCCCCACACGCAAACTAGGTGCTCAGTGCGTTTTAGCTGCAGAGGTGAAACATTACAGTCATTGTGAATATCCAGTGCAGACAGCCCCAATGGATCTCGGGTGAAGTATTAGTGGCTTCTTCCAATCCTCACTTGAAGAAAGAAACAAAATGTTGACGTAATCTACTGATATTTGTGTCAAACGATGCCACCATCTTAAACTTCTCCCTCAGCTTTAATAGGCCACAAAAAGAATTGTACCGCTCAGCGCCTCTCGGCCCAGCCTCTTCGCTCGGGGCCTCTCAGCTCCACCTCTTCCATCGGGGCCTCTTGGCCTGGCCTCTTCCCTCAGCAACCTTCCTCTTCAGTTGCCAGCTTGTGGCTTTATTTCCTTGCTCTGTGTCTTCACTGTACCACCTAATCTCATTTGTTACTCTCTTGCATTGCTGTTTCTACTTCTCTCCTTTTGGTCATGATTCTCAGCCTCGAGACATAGGCTGCCTTTTCTTTGTGCAGAAACCTGTGGTTTGCATTGTGATATTTTATGTGGCAAAATGTCTACAGACTTCTCCTGTACTCTATTACAATCCACACTTGGTTACTTTTATTTATTGAATGTGACTGTTGCGAGAGCCACCTCTGTATTCCAGTCACATCCACAGGGATCCCTGGAAGAACACTGAGATTGTGCAGTGGACAAATACAGAGTGATATGAAATGACAGCAGGGGAATGGTTGAATCTAAGTCTATCCCCCAAAACCAACAACAACAACAAGCGCCTTTAACGTAGTAAAACATCCCAAGGCACAGGAGCATTATCAAACAAAATTTGACACCAAGCCACCTAAGGAGATATTAGGGCAGGTGACCAAAAGTTTGGTCAAAGAGATAGAAGTATCTTAAAGGAGGAAAGAGAGGTAGAGAGGCGGAGAGGTTTAGGGAAGGAATTCCAGAGCCTAGGACCCAGGCAGCTGAAGACATGGCCACCAATGGTTGAGCGATGGGAATTGGGGATGCTATAGAGGCCAGAATTGGAGGAGCAGAGAGATCTCGGGGGGTTGTGGGGCTGGAGGATCATCTGTAAGCTCAATAGAACATTTGAGGTAATCAAGCAAATCCTGTGAAAAAGCAGCGACAGATTTTTGCAGTGCTGTGAGTTTTCTATCGGGCGGGAATCCAGTTTGACATGTTCCAACCCCCCAAGTTTTCTAACATTGATGCAAATCTGTGTTGAACTAACAATGCAGAACATGCATCAAGTGCAGTTTG
Source organism: Somniosus microcephalus (assembly GCF_052327205.1). Lineage (NCBI taxonomy): Eukaryota > Metazoa > Chordata > Chondrichthyes > Squaliformes > Somniosidae > Somniosus > Somniosus microcephalus. The sequence continues at coordinate 114,999,168 of NC_140999.1, forward strand.
TCCTGGAAATGCAAACGATTTGCAAGGGAACAGTGACATCACCTATACAAATACTTGGAGATTGGAGTTCCAGCATGATTTAATTTTCATAAAGAATTGGGTCCGAATTTTGTTTTTCCAACTGATATAAAGGCTATTTGTTATAGCTTCCCCCGATAGACCAGTTGGTAGTTATACTGTGTGGGTGCCATACCGACCCATACAGGCCTGAGTTAGATTCCCATTCTGTGCTGGGTCAGTAATTGGGACACTGCAATTGCTCCCAGTGATCCTAGGCTAGAGAGTGGGGTGGGGTGGGGTGGGGTGGGGGGTGGGGTGGGGTGGGGTGGGGGGTGGGGTTGCTCCCAAATGCCAATCAGTAAATCCAGCTGGAAAGTGTGTGTGATACACCACACGGTCCAATAGGCTTTCAGTGGTTGCTGACTGCAATGATGCCCAGTTGGGCGAGGTACTGCTGCGTTCCACTCCCTCCAGCGCCTTCAGAAGAGGAGAGAACTTTGACTGGGAAATAATCTTTATGTTTGTAAGAAAAGGGGAAATGAGAAGATCTGCTTTCTCAGAGGGGATTCTTAGAATGTGGAAAGTTTTGCCACAAGTGGCTATTGTGATAGAGATCACAGGGGTGATTGTACAAACCCCTGCTCCATACTGGCAGATGAGAAAGTCAGACGTAGGAACAGGAATAGGCCATTCAGCCTCTCGAGCCTGTTCTGCCATTCAATGAGATCACGGCTGATCTGTATCTGAACTCCATCTACCCGCCTTGGTTCCGTCACCTTTAATACCCTTACCTTACAAAAACATGTTGTAAAATCACGGGCACTGTATACTCGCACATCTGATTGCAGTGCCTGTGGTCAAGCCAATACTGATTCATCGATCTACCCCACAATATACAATTCCCTTTTTATATATTAAGTATTTTTAAAAAAGGAAAAATATATATAAAAGGATATGGAGAAAGGCTAAGAAAGTGGGATTAGAGTTAGATAGTTGAAGAGCTGGCACAGGTGCGATGGGTAGAATGGCCTCCTTGTGTGCTCTAATGTCTATGATTCTATGGAAATAGGAAAGTTGATGTTAAAAGCTGTGATACAATCTTGGGGCTCAGGTACCAGGCGTAAAAACACTGGCACTTTCTCAAGATTTATGACCTTGTCTAAAACCCTTGATTGTCTTAACTGCCTTGAAGCTTTTTTATATCCACAGTATCTATTACAGTGATGATTGACAGGATGTGCAGCTGTACAGTAGGTTGTGACTAAGGACAGGTAGTTTGATTGAAGGCGGAGATTACAGGTCCTTCAATCAAACTGTCATTCTCAATTACAAACTGCTCTATGACCAGGAGTTCATTGGGTTTTGATTTTTTTCATGGTTCTTGTGTTCTTGTCAAAGTGAAGGATGTCACTGCCAGGGAATTGAATCATTTTCCACTTTGAGCATCCAGTTTCAGTATTGAGCAGTCCTAGGTCAGGCACAGTGCAGCCAGATGCATATTAAAGCACCCTCTCGCTATCACTCTCACACTTACACTCTCTACCTCACTCACTCTCGATCTCACTCGCTCTCTCTATATCACTCACACTAACTCACTTGCTCTCTACCTCACGTGCTCTCTATCTCACGCGCTCTCTATCTCATGCGCTCATTAAGATGGAGAGTGAAGTAGTTGACTCAGAGACTAGGGTCCTGAGTTTAAATAAAGGAAACCACGATGGTATGAGGCGCGAGTTGGCTAGGATGGATTGGCGAACGTTACTTAAAGGGTTGACGGTGGATAGGCAATGGCAAACATTTAAAGATCGCATGGATGAACTACAGAATTTGTTCATCCCTGTTTGGCATAAAAATAAAACAAAAAAGGTAACTCAACCGTGGCTAACAAGGGAAATTAGGGATAGCATATGATCTAAAGAGAGGACATATAAATTGGCCAGAAAAAGCAGCAAACCAGAGGATTGGGAACGGTTTAGGATTCAGCAAAGGAGGACAAAGGGATTAATTAAGAGGGGGGAAATAGAATGTGAGAGTAAGCTTGCAGGGAACATAAAAACTGACTGTAAAAGCTTCTATAGATATGTGAAGAGAAAAAGATTGGTGAAGTCAAGCGTAGGTCCCTTGCAGTCAGAATCAGGGGAATTTATAATGGGGAACAAAGAAATGGAGTACCAATTAAATACATACTTTGATTCTGTCTTCACAGAGGAGGACACAAATAACCTTCCTGAGATGTCGGGGAACATAGGGTCTAATGAGAGGGAGGAATGAATGAAATCAGTATTTGTAGGGAAATGGGGTTAGGGAAATTGACGGGATTGAAGGCCGATAAATCCCCAGGGCCTGATAATCTACATCCTAGGGTACTTGAGGAAGTGGCCCTAGAAATAGTAGATGCATTGCTGGTCATCTTCCAAAATTCTATAGACTCTGGAATAGTTCCCATGGATTGGAGGGTAACTAATGTAACCCCACTATTTAAAAAAAGTGGTAGATAGAAAATGGGGAATTATAGACTGGTAAGCCTGACATCGGTAGTGGGGAAAATGCTAGAGTCCATTATAAAAGATGTAATAGCAGAGCACTTGGAAAACAGTGACAGGATCGGACAAAGTCAACATGGATTTACAAAAGGTAAATCATGCTCGACTAATCTACTGGAATTTTTTGAGGATGTAACTGATAGAATAGATAAGGGAGAACCAGTGCATGTGGTGTATTTGTACTTTCAGAAGGTTTTCGATAAGGTCCCGCATAAGAAATTGGCATGCAAAGTTAAAGCACATGGGATTGGGGGTAAGGTACTGACTTGGATAGAGAACTGGTTGACAGACAGGAAGCAAAGAGTTGGAATAAACGGGTCTTTTTCCAAGTGGCAGGCAGTGACTAGTGGGGTACTGCAGGGATCGGTGCTAGGACCCCAGTCATTCACAATATATATTAATGATCTAGACGAGGAAACTAGATGTAATATCTCCAAGTTTGCAGACAACACAAAGCTGGGTGGGCGTGTGTGCTGTGAGGAGGATGCAGAGAAACTCCAGTATGATTTGGACAGGTTGGGTGATTGGGCAGATGCATGGCAGATGCAGTATAATGTGGATAAATGCGAGGTTATCCACTTTGGTGGCAAAAACAGGAAGACAGATTATTATCTGAACGGCAATAGATTGGGAAAAGGGGAAGCGCAATGAGACCTGGGTGTCCTTGTGCACCAGTCGCTGAAGGTAAGCTTGCAGGTGCAGCAGGCGGTTAAGAAGGCAAATGGTATGTTGGCCTTCATAGCGATAGGATTCGAGTACAGGAGCAAGGGTGTCTTGCTGCAGTTGTACAGGGCCTTGATGAGACCACACCTTGAGTATTGTGTGCAGTTTTGTTCGCCTTATCTGAGGAAGGATGTTCTTGCCATGGAGGGACTGCAGCGAAGATTCACCAGACTGATACCTGGGATGGCAGGAATGACGTATGAACAGAGATTGTGTCGATTAGGCTTATATTCGCTAGAGTTTAGAAGAATGAGAGGGGATCTCATTGAAACTTATAAAATTCTAACAGGACTAGACAGAGTAGATGCAGGAAGGTTGTTCCCGATGGCGGGGGAGTCCAGAACCAGGGGTCACAGTCTAAGGATAAGGGGTAAGCCATTTAGGACTGAGATGAGAAGGAATTTCTTCACCCAGAGTGTTGTGAACCTGTGGAATTCTCTACCACAGAAGGCAGTTGAGGCCAACTTATTAAATACTAGCTGGGGAGCCCCGCGTTGCGAGGGCAATTTTGGGGTGCTTGGTCTCCCTGCCCCTGTGTGTCCCCCCTCTCCCTGTCATGTCCTCTCCCTGTCCAATCCCTCCCTCCCCTCCCCTCCTCTCCCTCCCCTCCCCTCCCTCCCCTCCTCTCCCCCCCTGTCTCCCTCCCTCCCTTCCCCTGTCTCCCTCCCTCCCCCTGTCTCCCTCCCTCCCCCTGTCTCCCTCCCTCCCTCCCCCCTGTCTCCCTCCCTCCCTCCCCCCGTCTCCCTCCCCCCGTCTCCCTCCCCCTGTCTCCCTCCCCTCACCCACCCCTCCCCCACTCCCCTCTGTCCCTCTCTCCGGCCCCTCCCCCTGCCTAGCGCCTGAGGTCCGGAGCTAAGGTCCCCCGCGTATCGCGCGGCTGATGGATGGCCGCTGTGGGCGGGCGGGCGGCGCATGCGCGGTCAGTGCGGGCGGCGCATGCGCGGTCAGCGCGAGCCCCCCGCGATTTCCCGAGGCTCGCCCCCCCCCGCGATTTCCTGAGGCTCTCCCCCCCGCGATTTCCCGAGGCTCTCCCCCCCGCGATTTCCCGAGGCTCTCCCCCCCCCGCGATTTCCCGAGGCTCTCCCCCCCCCGCGATTTCCCGAGGCTCTCCCCCCCCCCGCGATTTCCCGAGGCTCTCCCCCCCTCGCGATTTCCCGAGGCTCTCCCCCCCCCCGCGATTTCCCGAGGCTCTCCCCCCCCTATTAAATTGTTATTTAATTCCCTAACACATCATTAAAATATTTACCTTAGTTCCCTAACACACAGAAAGTGTGGGGGAAAAAATTGTGAAAAATCAAGATGGCGGCCACTCACCTCGGTTCAGAAGGAGAAGGCCCGCCCACACACGCACCGATTGGTCGACCGGTCAGGTTTACCGAAGCGTCGGATTGGTCAATCGTCGAGTCACTCGACACTCAACTGTAGGAAGGACCCCGCCGTCCGATTGGTGGACCTCGACGTCACACGGTCGCTAATGAGATGCTAATGAGCGGAACGCTGAACGTTTTTGGGATACCACGGGCGGGATTTTTGTCCGGCCGAAACGTAAATACACCTATGACCGGTCCGGAATCACAAGCTTTCTTTTGAGGTGACGCGCGCATCGGTACGCTCTGTAACTTTCAAACGTATAGAGAACGGACAGACAGACATCGGGACAGACAGAAGAGCCGCTTTATATATATAGATATTCAAGAAGGAGTTAGATATATTTCTTAAGGCTAACGGGATCAAGGGATATGGGGAGAAAGCAGGGACAGGGTACTGAATTTGGATGATCAGCCATGATCTCATTAAATGGCAGAACAGGCTTGAGGGGCCGAATGGCCTACTCCTGCTCCTATCTTCTATGTTTCTCTATCTCACGCGCTCTCTCTACCTTACTCGCACTAACTCACTTGCTCGCTATCTCACATGCTCTCTACCTCACGCGCTCTCTATCTTATGCGCTCTCTACCTCACGCGCTCTCTCTACCTCACACGCACTAACTCACTTGCTCTCTACCTCACTTGCTCTCTGCCTCACTCGCTCTCCATCTCGTGCGCTCTCTATCTCACGCGCTCTCTATCTCACTCGCCCTCTCTACCTCACTTGCACTACCTCACTCGCTCTCTACCTCACTCGCTCTCTACCTCACACGCTCTCTACCTCACACGCTCTCTACCTCACATGCTCTCTATCTCACGCGCTCTCTCTACCTCACTCGCACTAACTCACTTGCTCTCTACCTCACTTGCTCTCTACCTCATACTTGCTATCTCACTTGCTCTCTACCTCACCTGCTCTCTACCTCACTCGCTCTCTACCTCACTCGCTCTCTACCTCACTCGCTCTCTATCTCACTCGTGCTCTCTACCTCACTTGCTCTCTATCTCACTCGCTCTCTACCTCACGCGCTCTCTATCTCACGCGCGCGCTCTATCTCACGCGCGCTCTATCTCAGTTGCGCTCTCTATCTCAATCGCACTCTCTCTCAATAAATACTTTGCAGCTTTTCCTGTTCCTTTACTTTCACTGGATCTCCATGGGTCTAAGGGACCCATGTAGTGCTTTTAGTCACTTGACTCAGTACATAGCACTGTTATGAAAAACGTCCATCGATTAAGAGGCAGTCAACATTTGTCCCACCCAATGTCTTGTAAATTTGACATGTTCTGAGGGAATGAGGAGGTCTATTGTATAATTACCATGCCCCATACTAATTCCACTGCCCTCCTGTCTCCAAATAGCCCTGTATCTTCCTCTACTTCAATTATTTATCCACTTTTCTTTAACTATATTAAATATTGGGAAGACCGAAGCCATTGCTTTTGGTCCCCACCACAAACTCTGTTCCCTGCCACAAACTCTGTTCCCTAGTCACTAACTCCATCCCTCTCCCTAACATCTGTCTGAGGCTGAACCACACTGTTCACAACCTTGGTGACCCTGAATTGAGCTTCCAACCACATATCCATGGCATAACTAAGAACGCCTATTTCCACCTCCATAACATCGCCCGTCTCCACACATGCCTCAGCTTATCCGCTCCTGAAACCCACATCCATGCCTTTGTTACCTCTAGACTTGACTATTCCAATGCACTCCTGACTGGCCTCCTACGTTCTACCCTACGTAAACTTGAGGTCATCCAAAACTCGGCTGCCCGTGCCCTAACTCGCACCAAGTCCCGTTCGCCCATCACCCCTGTGTTCACTGACCTACATTGGCTCCCAGTTAAGCAACGCATCGATTTCAAAATTCTCATCCTTGTTTTCAAATCCTTCTATGGCCTCGTCCCTCCCTATCTCTGTAGTCTCCTCCGGATATTTGCGCTCCTCTAATTAAACCCTCTTGAGCATCCCTGATATAATTGCTCAACCATTGGTGGCCGTGCCTTCTGTTGTCAAGGCCCTAAGCTCTGGAATTCCCTCCCTAAACCTCTCCATCACTCTACCTCTCTTTCCTGCTTTAAGACACTCCTTAAAACTGACCTCTTTGATTAAGGTTTTGGTCATCTGCCCTAATTTCTCCCTTTGTGGCTTGGTATCAAATTTTTGTCTTATAATACTCTTGAGGCGCCCTGGGTCATTTTACTATGTTAAAGGTGCTATATAAATGCAAGTTGTTGTTGTAAATACAAGTTATATATCGTAGGTGGGCAGACAAAGAATTACTGTATTACGAATGCAGGTCCCACACATTCAAAAAGAACTTCTATGCTAAACATGTCCAACCAATACAGAGTAGCAATCAACAAAGACAACATAATGTTGAACTACATGGCCAAGCAGTAGAATATAATTTTGAGGCAGTCGTGATCAAACTGTACAGTGCTCTGGTCAATACTGTGCCCAGTTCTGGTCGCCAAAGCACAAGGGAGACTGTCAGGTACTGGAGGCAGTGCAGAGAGAAGCATGAGCCCGATCCCTGGTGTTAGCGATCTAAGATGTGAGAGACTTGGTATTTTCAGCCTCGGCTCCATGGGTAGCACTCTCAGCTCTGAGTCAGAACGCCGTGGTTTCAAACCCCACTCCAGAGACTTGCGCACATGGCCTAGACTGACACTTTAGTGCAGTACCGAGGGAGAGCTACACTGTCGGAGGTGACGTCTTTCAGATAACATGTTAAACTAAGGTTATGCCTGCCCCCTCGGCTAAAAGATCTCATGGCACTATTAGAAGAAGAAGAGGTGAGTTCTCCCCGGTGTCCTGGCCAACAATTATCCTTCAACCAACATCACTAAAACAGATTATCTGGTCATTATCACATTGTACGGCGAAGTCTCCCAAAAAACACAAATTGGCTGCTGCATTTCCTACATTACTACAATGACTACACTTCAAATTGGTTCATTGGTTGTGAAGCATTTTGGGACTTCCAGAGGTCATGAAAGATGCTATGTAAATGCAATTTATTTGCAATCTTGGGAAAGGAGGCATTTTCAAAATGATGTTATAGAGGTATACAAGATAGTAAATGGTTAAGGAAAGGTAGATTTGTAATATTACGTTAAATTAAATTGTAGGAGTAGGATAGGACAAAGGACCATTGGTTCAAACTAATGAAAAGTAACTTTAGGACTGGTGTCAAGAGGTTCACAGAGTGACCAACACTTGGAAAGGACTTCCAGGATAGAGAGGTGAAGGTGAAAATGCTGGATACATTTAAGAAACAATTAGATACTACAATGGGATGTTTCTGGATGGATGAACTGATGAGGGTTAACGGTTCCGTCTTCGACTGTAATTATCTTGTGATCTTGTTAACAGTCACTCTTACCAGCCGATCCTGTGCTTTGTTTTATGCCATTTTCCTGATCTTTTAAGCTTGTACAATCTACTGCTTACATATATTTTATATATTAAACGGCTCAGTTTTTTTGTCAAAGACCATAGACTGTCTTTCAACACAAATTAACATGTAGTGTTACCAATGCCAATTACAGAAGGCACTCTTTTCATGGGGGAGGAGCTAGAACCGTTAATTTCAGCAGGGTTGTAATCTACTTACCAGGTACATGCTGTATTTGTCTCAGATAATGTTCTGCCACCTTTTGAGACTTGAGTTCAAATTCTTTCCAGGGGCTTGGTAACGTGAAAGGTCACATCTCTCTGATTGATGTCAAGAGTCACATGCATTGTGACCGTCTGACCCACAGCATTGTTCATCAATCTAATTGCCTCAAAGTGAAGTGTGGACAGGCGCAAATGTCAGAATTGATTGTGCAGACCAACAACCACAATGTATGAAACCACTTTCAGTAAAATTCCAACACATTCCACGCACCAATCAACTCTGCATCCTCCCATCGCTGACAAACTGTTTATTTTTTGCTATTTCTGTTCCAGTGTTTAAATGAAAAGACAATTTTAGTTTGCACTTAGACACTGAATCCTGGTTTAGGATCGTGACCGCTCTCATGTGCTGCTCTGAGTTGGGAGCCGGTTAAGACGGTGACCCAGGGAGTGAACGGTGGGACTGGGAGCCTGCCATTACATTGCTGAAACGGATGGTTTTATTGCTGAGGAGAATCCCGGATCCACATTTCTGTAGCTATACAATGCCATGTTTTAATGGCACCTGGGCTAGTTTACACTTGGAACAGAGGGAAACCTGGGCAATCCGCTGTACATGTGTCGTAGGAGCACCTGAAAACTGATGCTGGATGAAGTGCCCAGAAATGAACCTGGTTTAATTGTCAAGAGCACTGCATTGTGAAGTGGGTTTACTTACCACTCCCATAAAGATTGGAGCAGTGGTTTATAGAAATGCTTTGGAATACCTACCACCTTTCTCCCTGTTTACAGTATAGTTTATCTCAGAGAAATGACCCTTTCTGTCTGTCATTTCTCCCTCCTATTTGACTTTGTCTGTCATGAGCTGGGCTTTCTTTCCCAGTCTCTGTGAATGCTGGCTCTCTTTGGCTTTTACTTTGTTCCTATTCAGGGTGGTGAACATTTTTTGTGAATATGAACATCTTTAAATGCAAATTTAATAGAGGCGGCAGGTGACGATAAGTATCTGATTCAACTGCCCGTCGATTACTTATTTTTGCTTTGTTCCCAAAATTTTACCAGTTGTTTAATCTGTTTTTCAACTTTTTTTCAAACTGTAACCTTTAAAGTGCAAAACTGCGCACTTTGTTATGCATGGCATGGTGTGTTATTGGAATTGATTGATCAATTCTTTGATAGCGATAGTACATCAATCTTTTGCTGTTTTAACACTTCACCTGTGATCTTAAAAATGCATGAATGCGATGAATAAGCAACCACGGTAATTGTAATTGATTCATCTATGAATGGATTGCACTGAAACAGTTCATCTGCTGCAAAATGAATCTCTATTAATTTTAACATAGCAGAAAAATAGAAGGTTGCCAATGAGATCGCAGAGTATGGGAGATAGAGCGAGTTAAAGTTTATCCAACCTCAGCCTTTGGATTCCCATTGAACATTCACTTTAATCAATGAGGAAAATCTTTTCTGATTGACGATGTCTGAAATGGCTCTGCTATTACTGGGAATAATTCAGATGTATAGTCTCTATGTCTGACAATAGGAGTCAGAGTCAGGAAGTAGAAGCACTAGTGATGATTCTTGAAAAGAAATTACTTGCATTTCTATAGCGCTTTTCATGACCTCAGGACATCTCCAAGTGCTTTACAACCAATTAATTACTTTTGAAACGTAGTCGCTATTATAATGTAGAAATCGCAACAGCCAATTTGTGAATAGCAAGCTCCTACAAACATCAATGAAATAAGTGATCAGATAATCTGTTTTATAGATGCTGGTTGAGGGATAAATATTGGCCTGGACACCAGGAGAAACTCCCCTGCTTTTCTTCGAAATAGTGATTTTACATCCATCTGAGAGGGCAGAGGGCCTTGGCTTAACGTCTCATCCGAAAGACAGCACCTCCCGACAGTGCAGTACTTTCTCAGTACTGCACTGGAGTGTCAGCCTAGACTTTGTGCTCAAGTCTAGAGTGGGACTTGATCCCAGAACCTTCTGACTTAAGAGTGCCATGGGATTTTTTACATCCACCGGAGAAGGCAGACGGGGCTTCAGTTTAATGTCTCATCTGAAACTACGGTACTTCAGTGCCAGCCTAGACTATGTGTTCAAGTCTCTGGAGTGGGACTTGAACCCACAACCTTCTAACTTAAGAGCAGAGAGTGCCACCAACTGAGCACTGCTGACACTATATTAAAGCACTGGGAATAAAGCACTGCTGAAGTGCTCACTTAGAACAGTGGTCTGATAGTATTGTACAAGTAGATGAAAGTTACCAAACTACCAATGAGTTTTTACATTGAATTAAGTCCAGATTCTGCAATATGGAATGCAACACATTACACATGCTATTTACTTTGAGGTGTATCTCAGCAATTTAATGTACACGGTGAAGTAAGAAACACTTGCTCGTTTCATATCTTCTGAAACTCTTGTGCACATTTTATTTTAGTGTTTAAAATAAGACCTTCAATTAGAATCAAAGCTTTTGGTCATAATTATTCTTAAGGACAACCTGTTGAGTGAGTGAACCATGAGCAAAGTTGGTCTTAAAAGATACAGACAAAATTTGAATTTTCCTCAACTGCAAAGTTTTGCTCCAGCGACATTAGGTAAGCCCACCCCTTCCTTCTCTTCAGTGCTTTCACACCTATCTTTCCAGCCACTCACTTATGTATTTTATTGTCTCGATCTGGCTCACATATTCTCTTTCTTTACTTACGTTTCCCAATCTGTTAATGTTCAGCCTTGGCTCAGTGGGTAGCACTCTCGATTCTGAGTCAGAAGGTTGTGGATTCAAGTCCCACTCCAGAGACTTGAACACATAGTCTAGGCTGGCACTGAAGTGCCATAGTTTCAGATGAGACATTAAACTGAAGCCCCATCTGCCTTCTCCGGTGGATGTAAAAAATCCCATGATATTATTTGAAGAAGAGCAGGGGAGTCTTGGCCAACCGAACTAAAAACAGAATATCTGATCATTTATCTCATTTACTGTTTGCGAGACTTTGCTGTGCCCAAATTGGCTGCTGCGTTTGCCCCCATTACAACAGTGGCTACACTTCTAAAGTACTTAATTGGCTGCGATGCGCTTTTGGAAGCCCTGAGCATGGGAAAGGTGCTATATAAATGCAAGTTCGTTCATTCCTTTCTTCTATCTGTCTCTATCTCTGTCTTTACCTTCCTACTTGGCTATTCTTTCTCTCTGTTCAGTCTGTCTCCCTGTATCAAGGTCTGCATCTTCACAAAACTTCCTGACATCCCAATGTTCCATGGAGCCCCAGTGAACACTTCTCAAACATGCATTGGGCTAGAAACCATCAGAATTCCACAAAGGAAAGAACAATATCAACTGACTTCAAACATTACATAAATACAGGAACCTGTAGATGAAAATATATCTAATGAGGCCTGTAGCACAAACAGAATGAACATCAGTCACTGCATATCACAGAAAATAAACAGAGACAGCCAAGATAAATCCAACCCAGTTTATTCTCTCCGATTCACAGCTTCCTGAGTTGCAGCCTCTCTCTAACCAATCATACCCAGGAATAAAAAAGGTTTTCTGTGTTTTTTTTCCCTTCATAAATCCTGATGCTTTAGCCAATAAAAAATGACAGTGATTCTTATAATAACGCAGCATATGTAATTCTCCTGGCTCCCATATGTCATTTAAATCTATTTGCCTTCTAGGGCTGAAATTTATAAGAATGTAAGAGTCTTAGATTCCTGATGCAGTGTATTCTGTGAAAATTACCAATGCCTGATGGCTTGACTGAGTTTGAAAAATATGTTTTTTTTTCTAAAGTACTGTAAGGAAAGAAGGACTTTCATTTATATAGTGCCTTTCACGACTTCAGGACATTTCAAAGTGCTTTACATCCAACAAAATATGTTTGCAGTATAGTCACTATTGTAATGTACTAAGCTCCTCACTATTGCGCGCGTTCCCGTTTCAGGCACCTAGTGTCACCATCAGATACTGTCGGGACAGGTATAGCACATGATTGACGTGTAATAAAGCTTCCCAATAATATACCTTAGCCCCTACCTCAGGAGAGCATCCTCTACTCTGACACTTTGATATTTACCACATCTCCCACCAGCTATTCTACAGCCTCTGATTAATGGTACCAATTTAGGAGCAGTGCTGTGCTGTCTGTCATGACATTTCCACTAGCATATAAAAAAAAGTGAAACCAGAACATAACCTCAGAATTGGCAATTGTATATGTTGTATTGTATATAAAACTGACAGTGGAGCGGGCTCCAGACATGAGACGGTATGAAGGTCAATAACCACTTGCATTTATATAGCACCTTTAACACAGTAAAACGTCCCAAGGCGCTTCACTGGTGTGTTATCAAACAGAAATTGACACCGAGCCACATAAGGAGAATAGGACAGGTGAGCGAAAGCTTGGTTAAAGAGGTAGGTTTTAAGGAGCATCTTAAAGGAGGAGAGAGAGGTAGAGAGGCGGAGAGGTTTGGGGGGAATTGCAGAGCTTAGAGCCTCGACGCCTGAAGGCATGGCCGCCAATGGTGGGGCTCGGATTACACTAAATAATTGAGAGTAAGGCTGTTGTAGTTCATGATATAAGCTGAACTTTTTGCTATGTTACCAATCTTGTAGTAATGCTGGTCTATTCCAGTTTGGATTTCCTGGCAATTCCAGGTTAAATGTACATATGGGGCAACATTCTTGTGTAAGGCTCAATTGACGCAACTTCTGTGTTAAAGACTGTCCGGCTCAATTTTGGTTAGTTCTATCTTAAACCCTCTGCAGCACACAGTGACTGAGGGTACTGCCTGGCTTGTCCCATTTGCACCATCCATTAGGAAATAAGGTATGTTGGTTTGGAGCTGGTCTCCCTGAGATACTACCCTCTCTCTGGGGAAAGGCTCTCCCTCACCTAGGGGAGAATTTTCTGGGGGAGCCAGTGGGTGGGATCGATGGCGCATGGAACTTACGTTTTTTTTTGCAGGTTTCTCCGGGAGGGTAAGTCTCCAGGAGTTACACATGTAAAAAGCAGGTGCAAGGCCTGCTTTTAACAAGTTAAGTGGTGAATTAATTAAAATTTAAAAAAATTGTCCACAGGTTTATTATTTTTAAATACTTTAAAGAAAGGTAAGCTAATTTTTAGCCCCGTTAGAAAATGTAATTAATTTTTTCAAAAATTGAAATTATTGTTTAAAATAGTTATTTTATGTAATTTAGTTATTTTAAAAATGTGATTTAAAAAAAAATGTATTTGAAGTTTTAGTGATGTTTTCGGGCTTATAGTATTTATAGTTTTGACAGCTCTTCCTGTCAATTTTATGAATGAAGCATTCCCTGCTACCATTGGCTCTCCAGGGCCCACGTGATCCCAGGGGACGCATCGAACTAACTGTGCCCCTGGGATACGCAAGCGCTGCGTGCCGGTAGTTGGAGCAGGCCCAGGATCGGAATCCCACGGGGGCCCACAGCTCAATGGCCGGCGCGCTAGGTAAGTGCTAGGTAAGTACAGGTCAGAGGCTTGCACCCGCGGGAAGCCTCCGACCCGAATTTCTGGGCCATTATTGCCTTGTTGGCATATCATTAACAGGCTTTTTTAACTTACCTTTTCACTTTAACTTCATGGTCACGGGGTCCACGCTGTTTGGGGACCACTGCTGTCAACCTGAGGTGGGAGTTCCATGACCATTGCTCCATCTGATAACTTTACAGCTTCAAATGTACTGGACCTGGACCTGGGGGAGAACAGCGACCGGAGGTGAGGCTTAAAAGCGGCGGCAGCAGCGAGGCCCGACCACAGCAGCTGGACCTGGACCTGGGGGAGAACAGCGACCGAGGCTGAGCATAAAAAGCGGCGGCAGCAGCAAGGCCCGACCACAGCGGCTGGACCTGGACCTGGGGGAGAACAGCGACCGGAGGTGAGGCTTAAAAGCAGCGGCAGCAGCGAGGCCCGACCACAGCGGCTGGACCTGGACCTGGGGGAGAACAGCGACCGGAGGTGAGGCTGAAAAGCGGCGGCGGCAGCGAGGCCCGACCACAGCGGCTGGACCTGGACCTGGGGGAGAACAGCGACCGGAGGTGAGGCTTAAAAGCGGCGGCAGCAGCGAGGCCCGACCAACTCAGCAGCGGGGAGAGAGGTAAAAATTAATCAGAGTGTGACGTCACCAGGGAGCAGGTAAGTGATTGGTTGGTGAGTATTTCTCTAGTTGTTAAAATTTAACTCTGTGGTTTATAGTTGCTAAGGTCTTTCTGGTGTAGCGGGGACTGTTGGTAAACCACACAAGTGCCCTAGAGTATATCTTTAACTGGTGGTATTGAATTAATTTAAATTAATTAAAAGGGTAAGTCATGCCAGGAGAGCCCAGCCCCGTGTTATGCTCCTCTTGCTCTATGTGGGAATTCAGGGACGCTGCCAGTGTCCCTGACGACCACGTGTGCCAAAAATGCATCCAGCTGAAGCGACTAGCAGACCACATGGAGGCGCTGGAGCTGCGGATGGATGGGCTTTGGAGCATTCACAATGCTGAGAGGGTCGTGGATTACACGTTTGATGAGTTGGTCACGCCACAGGGTAGGGCTGCACAGGCAGAAGGGAAATGGGTGACCATCAGGCAGAGCAGTAGAGACAGGCAGGTAGTGCAGGGGACCCCTGTGGCCATCCCCCTTTCAAACAGGTATACCAATTTGGATACGGTTGAGGGGGATGACTTACCAGAGGAAGGTAGCAGCAGCCAACTTCCTGCCACCAGGGGTGCTTCTGCTGCTCAGGAAGGGAGGAAAAAGAGTGGGAGAGCAATAGTGGTAGGGGATTCTATCGTAAGGGGAACAGATAGGCATTTCTGTGGCCGTAGATGTGACTCCAGGATGGTTTGTTGCCTCCCTGGTGCCAGGGTCAAGGATGTCACTGAACGGCTGCAGGGCATTCTGAAGGGGGAGGGTGAACAGGCAGAGGTCGTGGTTCACATTGAGACCAACGACATAGGTAGGAAGAGGGATGAGGTCCTGCAGCAAGAATTTAGGGAGCTAGGTAGCAGATTAAAGAATAGGACCTCAAAGGTTGTAATCTCTGGATTACTCCCGGTGCCACGTGCTAGTGAGTATTGGAATAGGAGGATAGAGCAGATGAATGCGTGGCTAAAGAGTTGGTGCAGGAGGGAGGGCTTTAGTTTCCTGTATCACTGGGCCTGCTTCTGGGGAAGGTGGGACTTGTACAAGTCGGACGGGTTGCACCTGAACCAGAGCGGGACAAATATCCTCGCGGGGAGGTTTGCTAGCACTGTTCGGGGGGGTTTAAACTAAAATGGCAGGGGGTTGGGAACCTGAGCAGGGAGACAGAGGAAAGGAAAACAGAGATAAAAGCAAAAGATAGGAAGGAGAAAAACAAAAGTGGCAGTCAGAGAAATCAACGGTTTAAATCAAACGTGGCCACAGTAAATAATAATTCTAATAGGTCTAAGAGCGTTAAAAAAACAAGCCTGAAGGCTTTGTGTCTTAATGCGAGGAGCATTTGTAACAAGGTGGATGAATTGGCTGCGCAAATAGAGGTAAACGAATATGATTTGGTTGGGATTACGGAAACGTGGCTCAAGGATGGCCAAGACTGGGAACTCAACATTCAGGGGTATTCGATATTTAGGAAAGATAGGCAAAAAGGAAAGGGAGGTGGGGTAGCATTACTGGTTAAAGAAGGGATTAATACAATTGTAATGAAGGATATTAGCTCTGATGATGTGGAATCTGTATGGGTAGAATTGAGAAATACTAAGGGGAAAAAAACATTAGTGGGAGTGGTATATAGACCTCCAAACAGTAAGGCGGAGGTTGGGGATGGCATTAAAAGGGAAATTAAAGAAGCGTGCAATAAGGGCACAACAGTCATCATGGGTGACTTTAACGTACATATAGATTGGGCTAACCAAATTAGTAACAATACTGTGGAGGAGGAATTCCTGGAGTGTTTACGGGATGGTTTCCTGGACCAATATGTTGAAGAACCAACCAGAGATCAGGCCATCTTAGACTGGGTATTATGTAACGAGAAATGATTAATTAGCAATCTTGTTGTACGAGGCCCCTTGGGCCAGAGCGATCATAATATGATCGAATTCTTCATTAAGATGGAGAATGAAGTAGTTGACTCGGAGACTAGGGTCCTCAATTTAAATAAAGGAAACTACGATGGTCTGAGGAGCGAGTTGGGTAGGATTGATTGGGGAATGGCACTCAAAGACCGAATGGATGAGCTACAGAATTTGTTCATCCCAGTTTGGCATAAAAATAAAACAAAAAAGGTGACTCAACCATGGCTAACAAGGGAAATTAGGGATAGCATAAGATCCAAGGAGAGGACATATAAACTGGCTAGAAAAAGCAATAATCCTGAGGGTTGGGAGCAGTTTAGGAGTCAACAAAGGAGGACAAAGGGATTAATTAAGAAGGGGAAAATAGAATATGAGAGTAAGCTTGCAGAGAACATAAAAACTGACTGTAAAAGCTTTTATAGATATGTGAAGAGAAAAAGATTGGTGAAGTCAAGCATAGGCCCCTTGCAGTCAGAATCAGGGGAATTTATAATGAGGAACAAAGAAATGGCATACCAACTAAATACATACTTTGGTTCTGTCTTCACAAAGGAGGACACAAATAACCTCCCAGAGATGCCGGGGAACATAGGGTCTGATGAAAGGGTGGAACTGAAAGAAATCAGTATTTGTAGGGAAAAGGTGTTAGGAAAATTGATGGGACTGAAGGCCGATAAATCCCCAGGGCCTGATGGTCTACATCCCAGAGTAATTAAGGAAGTGGCCCTAGAGATAGTAGATGCATTGCTGGTCATCTTCCAGAACTTGATAGACTCTGGAACGGTACCCATGGATTGGAGGGTAGCTAATGTTACCCCACTATTCAAAAAAGGTGGTAGAGAAAAAGCGGGGAATTATAGACCGGTAAGCCTGTCATCGGTAGTGGGGAAAATGCTAGAGTCTATTGTAAAAGATGTAATAGCAGAGCACTTGGAAAGCAGTGACAGGATCGGACAAAGTCAACATGGATTTACAAAACGTAAATCATGCTTGACTAATCTACTGGAATTTTTTGAGGATGTAACTGGTAAAATAGATAAGGGAGAACCAGTGGATGTGGTGTATTTGGACTTTCAGAAGGCTTTCATTAAGGTCCCACATAAGAGATTAGCGTGCAAAATTAAGGCACATGGGATTGGGGGCAAGGTATTAACTTGGATAGAGAACTGGTTGGCAACAGAAAGCAAAGTGTTGGAATAAACGGGTCGTTTTCCGAGTGGCAGGCAGTGACTAGTGGGGTACCGCAAGGATCGGTCCTAGGACCCCAGCTGTTCACAATATATATTAATGATCTGGACGAGGGAATTGGATGTAATATCTCCAAATTTGCAGACGACACAAAGCTGGGTGGGAGGGTAAGCTGTGAGGAGGATGTTGTGAAACTCCAGTACGATTTGGACAGGTTGGGTGATTGGGCAGAAACATGGCAAATGCATTATAATGTGGATAAATGTGAGGTTATCCACTTTGGTTGCAAAAACAGGAAGGCAGATTATTATTTGAATGGCAATAGACTGAGAGAAGGGGAAGTGCAAAGAGACCTGGGTGTTATTGTGCACCAGTCGCTGAAAACCGCCTGCTGCACCTGCATGCTTACCAAGAAGGCAAATGGTATGTTGGCCTTCGTAGCAAGCGGGTTCGAGTACCGGAACAAGGATGTCTTGCTGCAGTTGTGCAGGGCCTTGGTGAGACCGCACCTTGAGTATTGTGTGCAGTTTTGGTCGCCTTACCTGAGGAAGGACGTTCTTGCCATGGAGCGAGTGCAGCGAAGATTCACCAGGCTGATACCTGGGATGGCAGGAATGACGTATGAGGAGAGATTGTGTCGATTGGGCTTATACTCACTGGAGTTTAGAAGATTGAGAGGGGATCTCATCGAAACCTATAAAATTCTGGCAGGTCTGAACAGACTAGATGCAAGAAGGATGTTTCTGATGGCCGGGGAGTCCAGAACCAGGGGTCATAGTCTAAGGATAAGGGGTAAGCCATTTAGGACAGAAATGAGGAGGAATTTCTTCACCCAGAGAGTGGTGAACCTGTGGAATTCTCTGCCACAGAGGGCGGTGGAGGCCAGTTCATTAAATATATTCAAGAAAGAGTTGGATATATTTCTTGAGGCTAAAGGGATCAAGGGATATGGGGAGAAGGCAGGGACAGTGTACTGAAATTGGATGATCAGCCATGATCTCATTGAATGGCGGAGCAGGCTCGAAGGGCCAAATGGCCTACTCCTGCTCCTATCTTCTATAAATCTATGAATCTATGAAAAGCTCCCACCTGACAGATTTTCACTTTCCTCAGCCACAAGTTGTTTATCAGTCCATTTCCAACACAGATTCAGCAGGCTTTCCACTTTCCACTCTCCATCCAGTTTCACCTCTTTGGAAGAACTCTCTCACCATTGACAGATCGCTTCTGTCACCTCTACTTCACCTGCCATCTATTCCATCAACATGGGTGA
Organism: Somniosus microcephalus; assembly: GCF_052327205.1. NCBI lineage: Eukaryota > Metazoa > Chordata > Chondrichthyes > Squaliformes > Somniosidae > Somniosus > Somniosus microcephalus. The sequence continues at coordinate 115,017,978 of NC_140999.1, forward strand.
CCCTTTATACTGTCTCACCTTGGTCCTCAGAAACCGACCATGATCAGCCCCAACACCAGCAGCACCAGGCACACCAGCAGCAACACCAACCTTCTCCACAATCACCTGATGCTGCCCAGGACACAGGGCATCAGCACCCAGGCACATTGCTGACCGAGAGGCCATGGATGGCCTCACCAAGGCCAGATTTACTTTACTTGATGTTGTAAACCCTGGCTGCCACATGATGCGCCAGGTTGCCACCACCCCACACCAACACCCTAAAGCATCCCTACAATATCCAAGCAATTTTTTCACTCACCACCTTTGTGGGGGGTACCGTTATGTCTCACCATTCACTGCAACTCACTAAGCCTCTTCCAAAAGTGCACACAAATCTGTTCCAGAACGTAAAGTGTTGAAAATAAAGGTTTCAATATTTGACAGCACATTAACTTTACATTGGATAAAACACCCAAGTGGCTGCCCTTGTGTGTTGTTAGTTGGCATGATTACACTAGGATGAGGGTGAGTGTGAGGGGTGGCTAGTGAAATATGGATGTGTGAAGAGATCGCAAAGTCTTTGTTTGAAGAATGGACTCAGTCGAGAATATTTTTGTGGACTTTATGGGCTGAGGGTGTTTTCCCTGTGGTGGGATCGCCCTGTGCAAATGCGTGGGGGACTGGTTTGCTAAAACTCCAGAGAACGCATGGCAGTTGGCTGTGACAAAAGAACTGTCAGTCATCCAGAATGTATGGGTTCGCCCGACAGTCCTGGAAAAAGGAAGGAGGACATTGAACTTGAACTTATTAAAAGGCCACTCTAATATGCAAAAGCACTTCTCACCTCCATCTCAGAAGAGAAGCAGAACAATGAACCCACTGGCCTTAGCCAGCCGAAAAGGAGCCAGTTTTTTTTCCCAACACAAAGACCGAAAAATATGTCCCAGACTTAGGGCCATTAATCCAATCACGGAATACCCATGGGTCCGAGGACGACCCATCACTGATTAAGCACCGGAGTGCTTAGAAACAAAAGGATTTTAAAGGTTGGCGGGAAAGATAGGGGTAGCCAGACTCCTATAAAAGATAGATTCTTTTCCACCATTTTCTCTCTTTCTCTCGCTCCCTGCTCCAACAAGATCGAACGAACAAGAAGTACTAGAGAAGCCGCCGAGCGAAGCGATCAAAACTGACTGCGTGTGAGGGTAAGCACAGTCTTGAGTATCCCAAGCTGGTAACCCGTGAGCTATAAGGGCTCAGAGTTTTCTCAGAAGTGAAGTTTTTGGGCTATTCCGAGGGTGGGAGCTTCGTTTGGTTCAGCCAGGCGAAGGGGTTTATGCGACTGGGTAATTCATTGGTAGGGGTGGAATTAGAGTCCACCATAGCAACAAGGGAATTACTGCTTGTTATAGTCCCCAGTTTTGTACTGTATGTATGTTGTTTGTAACCTGGATTTTATTCTCCACAGGGATTGTGATTTCGTTTAGTAGTGCATGTTTTAGCCAGGGTATGTTAGACCAAATAAATACAAGTTTGATTTTTCACCGAAGCATTCCTGTCCGTGACTTATTTCATTTAAACTCTGAATAATAATTCCCGGGTATAGAACTTTCGTAAGGCGGGGGCGATTTGAACTGTCTGACTACCAATTGGGCTAGGATCAAAAACCGCTTACATGTGATAATGTAGATAGAGAGGGATGGGTGAAGGTGCAAGGTAAGCTGGTGTGCAGGGATATGGTAGGGAAGGCAGGGTGATGGGGATGTGATGAGAGGCACAACAGGATGAGGTTGAGTGTGGCTTTGTGCTAATGTTTTCTGATCTAATGAGATCATTGAAATGTTTGCACCACAGCACCCGGGTCCTCCTGTCCACATCCCTGCTTGTGTCCTCCTGTGCAATGTGCAACCAGGCTGCCTTGGTCTCCTGGGGAGGTCTCTTCCGCCCGTGGGAAGGGAACAGAACCTCCCTGTGTGCTCTGACTCCCTCCATAAGCATATGGAGGGAGTCAGGGGAGAGCCTGGGTGCAGCCGTGCACCTCTGTGCAGTGCTTGTCAGTGTTTGCAGCACCTCAATGCTGCAGAACACTGACAGCAGAACTGTCCAAATAAAGTTGGCCATGGTCCCTTTAAGAAAACTGGCTGATGGCGCATCATGAAATGACATCATCAGACCAGCTTCCTCTCGTTAGACCGGCAAACGCGCTGGGTGGGCTTAACAAGCCCCATCAACGGAACGTCATTTCACATACTAGGATGGAGCCAGCAGCGGGGTCGGGACCCGCCACCGACGTCGCCACCACAGACCCGCAGAGGTCAGTAAAATCGCGGCCCTAGTGTCTCTGCTGACATCATCGACTCACCAGTCCGAAGTGCATACTACATCCTACAGTTCTGTAGTTCTGTCGGTCAGTCAAGACAAGTGTGCTGTGGAATTAGCCCACTGTCAATGTCAGTGAGATCTGTAATGATGTGAATAGTAAATACTGAAAACGAATTACTTTTGTGACAACGTTTTTCTATATTTGCAAATTGCAGCAGTCTCTCAAAGTTTGATTGGTAGCAAAGATTATTCACCAGTCTCTGCCTCTCGCTGCTTGCCCAACCCAGTGACCTGCTGCTCCTCATTCGTGGAAGGCACTCTGAGCTGGTGGGGTTACCAGCTTGTGTTACAGTCAATAAGTGCTCCCCTCATCAGCATTTTAAGAGCATTCCTGTTCAGAATTGGAGTCTGCAGCGCATGCTGACTGTAACAGTAGCAGGGTTACCATGCCAACTGGCAGCTTCTTCAATGTGTCTTAGTTCTGCGCATATGGTAGCGATCACATGAACATTTACTTGTACATTTAGATCAAGGGGATCATGAGTCTCACGGAATAAACTGTTCAAATGCTGTTTTACAAGATTTATTCAGCACCCTGTTGGTGCTTCAGATACATTGAATTACTTGATGTGCAGTGAAGCTTGCTATGCGGGCAAACCTGGCAGCCATGTTGTGCACAGCAAGATCCCACAAAGAGTAATGAGCTGAATGGCTAGCTGATGTGTTTTTTTAAGGTGGAATTGGTCGAGGGAACAATTTTGGCCAGGACATTAGGAGAACTCTGTGCTCTCCTTCAAATAGTGCCATGGAATGAGGGTAGATCTGATTAGGCACAGACTGATGAGGCTGGATCATCCTTAGAGGGATGAGCTAGCTATTTAAAGAAGCTGTTCCCCAGCTAGTCTAGTACCGGGCACCCCCCCCCTCAAGTACTGATTGCCAATCAAATATTGCAATGCATTTTGCAGGCCCTTTCCTGCACTGGCTGTGGATTGACAGAACAGTACAATGCCGAAAGACTGAACTGGCTGAACATCCACCTGAACAGGCAGAAGGAGACTTGGTTTAACGTCTCATCTGAGAACAGAGCCTTTGACAGTGTAATTACCCCCAGTACTGCACTGCAGTGTCAGCCTAGATTATGTGCTCAAGGCCTGGAGTGGGGCTGGAACCCACCACCTTCTGACCTTAGACGTGAGGGTGCTACAAAGTGAATCAAGTATGAGAGTGAACTTTTCTTTAAGTTGCGACTTCCTCCAGTGTTTGAGCAATGGTTCTGTGTTCAAGTCTGTGTCTTTTGAGGTCAGTCTCCAGATGTTTAAGCTAACCGCAGAGCAACATTGAAGTATGAGAGTAGCATGTTCCCTTTAAAACAACAGTACCAACAAAAACTTATATAAAAAAAGATGAAGAAGTGAATGCAGTACCAGGGCACTGAACGTCACGTACAGCTTTCACAAAACATGCCATGGTTCTAGTTTGTAACTGTTGTAAATAAGCAATGTTTTCTCGACATCTAATGGTGAACCATCTCTAGCCGGAGTATGCAAAACCAAGAACTTTCTTAATTCACTTCCTGCAATTGAAGTTTTGTTGGGTTTGATGATGGTGCAGGAGCACTGTTGTCCTGAGTGGAAGGGTTAAGCTGCCTCATCTTTTCTTACTGTACCAGTTTCCTGGGGATGGTGAGAATGGTTCCTGCATTACATTGACACCCTGTTATCTTCGCCTACTCCTTAGTGATTTGTTTATATTACTGGCAAATTGAAAGAAAGGAGCCTGCGTGCCAGAACCCTGCTGTACTGGTTTGCACTGGCAAGGTCCCTTTGAACCAATTTGTATTTTGTCTGAGTTTCAATACATAGAATTTACAGCACAGAAACAGGCATTCAGCCCAACTAGTGTGCTAGTGTTCATGCTCCACATGAGCTTTATCTCACCCTATCAGCATATCCTTCTATTCCTTTCTCCCTTATGTGCTTATCTGGCTTCCCCTTAAAGGCATCTATGCTAGTCGCCCCAACCATATGTGGTAGTGAGTTCCACATTCAAACCAGTCTCTGGGTAAAGAAGTTTCTCCTGAATTCCCTATTGGATTTATTAGTGACTATCTTATATTTATTGCCACTAGTTCTGGTTTCCCCCGCAAGTGGAGACATCTTCTCTATCAAACCACTTCATAATTTTAAAGACCTCTACTAGGTCACCCCTCAGCCTTCTCTTTTCTAGAGAAAAGAGCCCCAGCCAGTTCAGTCTTTCGGCATTGTACTGTTCTGTCAATCCACAGCCAGTGCAGGAAGGGGCCTGCAAAATTTGATTGGCAATCAGTACTCGAGGGGGGGGTGCCCGGTACTAGACTAGCTGGGGAACAGCTTCTTTAAATAGCTAACTCATCCCTCTAGGGATGATCCAGCCTCATCAGTCTGTGCCTAATCAGATCTACCCTCATTCCACAAGTCCTTGTTAGCCAAGTTAGGCAGGAAGATTTATAATATTGATTATCCCGAGCAGAGCAAGATCAGAATCTTCATCACTCTAATTCTGCACAGGAACTGAAGCAGAATTGCTAATATTAGACTAAGAAAAGTATACTGTGTTTCCGAGACAAGATTTATTTGCAAAGCAATGTGGAAGGACAGATTTTTTTGGTCCAAAGGGAAGTCTTTTACCAGCTACCGATCAGCACTGCTACATTACACACACAGCATCAGTTACTTTGTCAGATAAGAAGACTATTTGAATTTTTCATCATCAAAAGATTGCAGAACTCAAAATAACTGCAGAGCACTGTGATTAGGATACTGTGGAATTCTGTTACAATTAGTGTGATACAAAGGTTAATCGACACCCTGAGGTGAGTTACAAGCTGGGATCTAATCGAAGCTTCAATTGGTTTATATATAAAATAATGGATATATGGTTATGATTGCTACAGGCTGGATTCTAATATGTGGGTTCCGATAATTAATATGTAGAATAATGGATACCAAGGAGTGAACTACAGGTTAGAACCTAAGTGAGTGGGTTCCGATATATAGAATAATGGACACCATTATTATAATTATATATATATAGAGAATCATGGACACCATTATTATAATATATATATAGAATAATGGACACTATTATAATATAATATACTAGCTGGAGTGCCCGGCAGTGCCGAGGGTTTTTTGAGGGCATGTTGCTATGAAAAAATTAGAAATAATTTTTATATATATATAAATGAGTTTGTCTGTCTGTGTGGGAAGGAGAGAGAGGGAAAGAGAGAGAGGGAAGGAGAGAGAGAGAAAGGGGGAAGGAGAGAGAGAGAGAGGGGGAGAGAGAGAGAGACTGGGGGAGAAGAGAGAGACGGTGGGGAGAGAGAGACTGGGGGGGAGAGAGGGGACTGGGGGGAAGAGAGAGAGAGAGACTGCGGGGGGAGAGAGAGACTGGGGGAAGAGAGAGAGAGAGAGAGACTGGGGGGAAGAGAGAGAGAGAGACTGGGGGGAAGGATATATATAAATGAGTTTGTCTGTCTGTCTGTCTGTGTGGGAAGGAGAGAGAGAGAGAGAGGGAAAGAGAGAGGGGGAAGGAGAGAGAGAGAGGGAAGGAGAGAGAGAGAGGGAAGGAGAGAGAGAGAGGGAAGGAGAGAGAGAGGGAAGGAGAGAGAGAGAGAGAGGGAAGGAGAGAGAGGGAAGGAGGGAGAGAGAGATAAAGAGAGAGAGAGGGGGAAGGGGAGAGAGAGAGAGAGAGAGAGGGGGAAGGAGAGAGAGGGGGAAGGAGAGAGAGGGGGAAGGAGAGAGAGAGGGAAGGAGAGAGAGAGAGAGGCAGAGAGAGAGAGGGAAGGAGAGAGAGAGAGGGAAGGAGAGAGAGAGAGGAAAGGAGAGAGAGAGAGGAGCGAGAGACAGAGAGAGAGAGGGAAGGAGAGAGAGAGCGAAGGAGAGAGAGACAGAGAGAGAGAGGGAAGGGGAGAGAGAGAGAGAGAGAGAGGGAAGGAGAGAGAGACAGAGAGGCCTTGGTGACCTGCTCACTTCCCTCTCCCCCGGGCTCTCGGGCCTCGCGGTTGATACCGCGGGGAAGGGGTAGGCAGTTTATCTTGCACTCACCTGTTCGCTTCCCTCTCCCTCGGGATCTCGGGTGTTTGATGGGACAGTAGAGGGAGCTTTACTCGGTATCTAACCCATGCTGTCGCTGCCCTGGGAGTGTTTGATGGGACAATGCAGAGGGAGCTTTACTCTGTGTCTAACCCAGGCCCCGCCCACACATGCCATGAAACGCCCCCCGTGATGCACTGCGCTTCCCCCGTAGCATTGGTCAACCATCACGTCACTCAACGCTAATGAGCGGTAGGATTGGTCAACCGCTAATGAGCGGATTTTGTCTGTTTTTTGAATGTTTTTTTAAAAGTAAATACACCTGTGACCCTCCCCTGATTGGTCAACCGCTAATGAGGTTGGCAATTCACCTCACTGTTTCTCTCAACAACAACAAAACCCCCCCTACCACTCTTACCAGTCATCTGAGATGCCAATGTTTGTGTCAAAGGCTACCAGATTTGGAAATTGAACAAATGTGGATGAAACTTCAAATGAAAGGGGGAAAAAAAAACACCTTGGGCTTGTTTCAGACACTACTTCAGATTTTTGAAGGAGAAAGCCATTAAAAAAAAAGTGCATTATTATTGCTGGAGAAGAAAAGTGACAGTTAATTCCAAAAATAAAAATGCAAAGCGGAGCGAGCTTCAATGAGCTGCCACAGGAAAGATGGCAGCGGTTTGCCAACGGCTGGCCATTGGGGCGGGGAAGGCGGGAAAAAGCAAGAGCGCGAAGTGGGCGGCGCGCGAGAAACAGGGAGCGAGAAACAGGGAGTGCGCCAGAGTTTGTAATCAAACAAAACCGTTGGAGAAAGCACGTGATCACTTTCGCCCGCCCGCTCCCTCCCCTCCCCGGGCTGGGACACTGAGAGCGGACCGAGTAGGGTGAACCCCATGGGTGGGGGTGGGGCGGGGTGTCACGTGGTTCTCGGAGCTGGGTTTGCCAGGCTCCCTCCGGCAGTTGCTGGGCTGGGACACTGAGAGCGGACCGAGTAGGGGTGAACCCCGTGGGCGGGGTGGGGTGTCACGTGGTTCTCGGCGCTGGGACACTGAGAGCGGACCGAGTAGGGTGATACCCGGGCGGGGGTGTCACATGGTTATCGGTGCTGGGACACTGAGCTGAGCCCTGGGACCGGGCCGAGGGGGGGGAGAGGCCAAGTCCCCGGCCCGTGGCCGCAAACGGAGCCGAGCCCCGGGACCGCGCCGAGGGGGGGAAAGCCCAAGTCCCTGGCCGCAAATGGAGCCGAGCCCCGAGACCGGACCGAGGGGGGGAAAGCCCAAGTCCCCGGCCGCAAACAGAGCCGAGGACCGGGCCGAGGGGGGGAAAGCCCGAGTCCCCGGCTGGGGCCTCCAGCTCCACAAGGTGGGGAGACCTTCCCTGGAAGAAAACTGAGTTCCTTCATACTTGAAATGGATCACTTCATTTCTAACTGTTCCTAAATACTATTTAAAACTGAATTAATTTGTTCTTTTCCTTAGTTCCCTGTATTAAAGTTCAGGTTTTTAAGCACCCCATAGCTAAGAAGACAACTGCACTACATGATCTGGCATTAAACCACATAGAACAGGAAGGTGGCAGCTGTTAAAATGTGAATAAAAGTAAAAGCTGAGGTAAAGATGGCCGAATTAACGGCAGTTTGAAAGATTAGGCCCCGCCCACACACGCCATGAAAGGCCCCCCGTGATGCAGCGCGCTCCCCCCATAGGATTGGTCAACCTTCACGTCACTCAACGCTAATGAGCGGTAGGATTGGTCAACCACTAATAAGCGGAATTTTGCCGTTTTTTGTATACTCTCCGAACAATTTTTGTCTGACCAAAAAGTAAATATGCCTCTGACGTTCCCCTAATCATAAGCTTTCTTTTGATATAACATATGTGTAGGTACGCTCTATAACTTTTGAGTGATGCCCGGACATACAGACAAACAGACAGATTGATACTAGCTGGGGGGGCCCGGCGGTGCCAGGGCAGTTTAGAGGGCTGCGCGGTTGACGGCCGGCCGCTGCCACTCCCTCGCTCTGTGTCTCGGGCTGCGCGGTTGACAGCCGGCCGCTCCCCCGCTCTGTGTCTCGGGCCGAGCGGTTGTCAGGCCAGGCCCGAGTGATGCTGTGTTGGAGCTGGAGTTCCCGGGATACAGTGAGTGAGTGGGGCAGCGAGAATATACACAATATAAGACAGGGTGGAGGGAAGGAGAGGGGGTGGGGGGAACGAGAGGGAGAGGGGGTGGGGGAAGGGGAGGGAGAGTGGGTGGGGGGAAGAGGAGGGACAGGGGGTGGGGGGAAGGGGAGGGAGGAGGGGGAAAGGGGAGGGAGGGAGGGAGGGGGAAAGGGGAGGGAGGGAGGGAGGGGGAAAGGGGAGGGAGGGAGGGAGGGGGAAAGGGGAGGGAGGGAGGGAGGGAGGGAGGGGGAAAGGGGAGGGAGGGAGGGAGGGGGAAAGGGGAGGGAGGGAGGGAGGGGGAAAGGGGAGGGAGGGAGGGAGGGGGAAAGGGGAGGGAGGGAGGGAGGGGGAAAGGGGAGGGAGGGCGGGAGGGGGAAAGGGGAGGGAGGGCGGGAGGGGGAAAGGGGAGGGAGGGCGGGAGGGATGGGGAAGGGGAGGGAGGGAGGGAGGGAGGGGGAAGAGGGGGTAGAGAGAGGGGGAGGGAGGGGGGAGAGGGGGAGAGAGAGGGGGAGAGAGGGAGGGAGGGAGGGAGGGGGGAGAGAGAGGGGGAGGGAGGGGGAGAGAGAGAGGGGGAGGGAGAGAGAGGGGGGAGGGAGAGAGGGGGGGAGGGAGGGGGGAGAGAGAGAGGGTGAGGGGGGGTGAGAGAGAGGGGGAGGGAGGGGGGAGAGAGAGAGGGGGAGGGAGGGGGGAGAGAGAGAGGGGGAGGGAGGGGGGAGAGAGAGAGGGGGAGGGAGGGGGAGATAGAGATGGGGAGGGAGGGGGCGAGAGAGAGGGGGAGGGAGGGGGAGATAGAGATGGGGAGGGAGGGGGCGAGAGAGAGGTGGAGGGAGGGGGGAGAGAGAGAGGGGGGAGGGAGGGGGGAGAGAGAGAGGGGGAGAGAGTGAGGGGGAGTGAGGGGGGAGGGGAGTGGGAGAGGGAGGGGAGAGAGAGAGGGTGAGGGAGGGGGAGAGAGAGCGGGGGAGGGAGAGGGGGAGGGAGGGGGGGAGTGAGAGTGGGAGGGGGGAGAGAGAGAGGGGGAGGGGAGTGTGGGGAGGGAGGGGGGAGAGAGAGAGGGAGGGGAGAGAGAGAGGGCGAGGGAGGGGAGAGAGAGAGAGAGAGGGGGAGGGAGGGGAGAGAGAGAGTGAGGGGGAGCGAGGGGAGAGTGAGAGAGAGGGGGAGGGAAGGGTGAGAGAGAGAGGGGAGGGTGTGTGAGTGAGGGGAGGGTGGGAGTGAGTGTGGGTGTGGGTGTTGGGGGGGTGGTGAGGGTGGGTGGGAGGGTGGGGTGGAGGGTGTGTGAGGGAGGGGTGGAGGTGTGTGAGGAGGTGGTGGTGTGTGTGTGGGGGGTGGGTGGGAGAGTGAGTGGGGGTGGGAGGGGGGAGTGTGTGGGGGAGGGAGGGGGGAGAGTGTGAGGGTGGGTGGGGAGGAGTGTGAGGGGTGTGTGTGGGTGTTGGTGTTGGGGTTTGTGGGGAGTGTGGTGGGGGAGTGTGAGGGTGGGTGTGTGAGGGTGGGGAGGGGGGAGTGAGAGGGGTGGGGGAGAGGGTGGAGGAGAGGGAGGGGGGAGGGAGGGGGAGAGGGGAGGGGGGGAGGAGAGAGAGACAGAGGGAAGGAGAGAGAGAAGGCGAGTCCCCGGCCCGCGGACGCAAATGGAACCAAGCCCCGGGACCGTGTGTGAGCTGGCTTGAGGCTGTGAGAGAGGGCCGGGCCCAGTTGCCGGGGTAACCCTTCCCCCCCTTCCCGCCCTCCCGAGCCCCACCCCCCCAAGCCCCGCGCTCCCGCCCTCCCGAGCCCCGCTCCCGCTCCCGCCCTCCCGAGCCCCGTTCTCCCGAGCACCGGCCCTCCCGAGCCCCATCCTCCCGAGCACCCGGCTCCCCCGCCCTCCCGAGTCCTGCCCTCCTGAGCACCGGAGAGAGGGCCGGGCCCGGTTGCCGGGGTAACCCTTCCCGCCCTCTCGAGCACCGGAGAGAGGGCTGGGCCCGGTTGCTGGGGTAACCCTTCCTGCCCTCCCGAGCCCCGGCACCCCGCCCTCTCGAGCCCCGCCCTCCCTAGCACTGGAGAGAGAGAGAGAGAGACTGGGGGGTGTTTCGCTGGGCAGCAGACGAACGCCTTTCGCTGCGTTGGGGGGGGAGAGAGAGACGCCGCCGCTCACCTGCTCGCTTCCATCTTCCCCTGGGCTTTCAACTCAAGGCCCAGGCTTCTCGTGCCGCTAGGCCGCGCCCGGCGCCAGCACAGCCGCTTGAAATGGCCGTCAAAGTAGGCGAGCCTCCTAAATACTATTTAAAACATCAAAGTAGGCGAGCCTCCTAAATACTATTTAAAACTGAATTAATTTGTTCTATTCCTTAGTTCCCTAACACACAGAAAGTGGGAAAAATAAAAAAAGTTAGAATCAAGATGGTGGCCACTCACCTCAGCTCAGAAGGATTAGGCCCGCCCACACACGCACCGATTGGTCAATCGTCAGGTCACTGAACTGTAGGATTGATCAATCGTCACGTCACTCAACTCTAGGATGGCCCACCCGCACACGCAATGAACCCGCCCCCGTGACGCAGCGATTGGTCAACCGTCGTGTCGCTCGACTGTACGATTGGTCAACCTTCACGACACTCAATGCTAATGAGTGGATAATGAGCGGAATTTTGAACGTTTTTTGGATACCGTCGGCACAATTTTTGTCTGACCAAAAAGTAAATATGCTTATGACCATTCCGGAATCATAAGCTTTCTTTTGATATAACACACGTGTAGGTACGCTCTATAACTTTAGAGTGTATAGCGTACATACAGACAGACAGACAGACGGAAGGACAGAAGAGCAATTTTATATATATAGATAATAGATACACACAGTATTTTTCAACACAGATCAATGTTCTCTTGATTGCTGCGATTCCCTACACTTTAGCAGTCCTGAGGTTGTGAAAGTTGCTGTATAAATGCAGGTCTTTCTTTGGCTGGAATTTTGGCTACCTGCGTGGGTCGGTGTCTATGGTGGGTCGCGACCTGGCTGCTGGCTTCATCCCGCTGTTGAAAATTAAATGACCTTAATGGGGCCTATTAAGCCCGCCCAGTGCGTTGCCCGGCCCAATGAGATGGAATGGGTCTGGTGACGTCATTCATGATGCATTTTCAGCTGGGATCTTTAAAGGGACCATGGCCACATTACATTTGAAGGT